>NC_136010.1:19111836-19440050 GCF_048128805.1 Centroberyx gerrardi | reverse complement strand
GTGTGAGCAGACAATGCACTATATCAGATAATATTAATGGGACCAATATCAACGGCAAAATTCAATTTAAACTGGAACAGAACGGCCACTGGTTGTGAATGTGGCGACGTCTCACATAAAGAGATCTGTAAAAAGGATTTGCACGGCCCCGTATAACCCTGCGAGAGCAATCACAGTCCGCATAACATCAACCATTAGGTATCAGACTAAATGCTGTTCCTTTCAGTCCTCAGCCAGCAGACTCGGCGCTGCTGCAGCGTACACAGAGTGTTGGAGGACCTGTGCTATTTAAAGCCATGCTAAAAGGCTGTTAGAGCCCACCAACCCGCTGGGGAGAGAGCGTCTTCCATTCTCTGCTAACAAAGTGCCCATTTGCAACAATGGATGTTGACCGGCCTGCATTTCCCACACGATGAAATTTCTTCCAGACGTTGTTGTGCAGAAATCTGAGAGAAGAGTTGCTGAGCGCCAGTGAAAAGCCTCTGCATGCAGTCTCAAGTCGATACGACAACAGAGAAAAGATTAAGACAGTTTTTACATTATTTTTTTAAGCGGGCATAAGATAAATTAACCTCTTTTTTGTTTTGTCAGTATCTGCATTACATATAAAGCTACAGAAGGATTGACAGTTAATCCCTTTTACACTAGAAATGGGGTCAATGTGTTAATCATGATTCTCTTGCTTTTCTTAAGCAAAGTAGACAAAGATAATGCAATGTGCAGCAAATTACTCGTGTTTCTATTCAGTGGATTAGTAAAAGGCTTAAATGATCTCTTACCGCATATAATGCAACTATTACTGTTCCTGTGAATTACAATGATGATTATCAGCTAAATATTAAGTAATTGTCACCATCTTAGATCCAACTAAGGGCACAAACAGAATGGCTAGTTGCTGATTCATCCGTTTTAACAATATTATAGTTTTTTTGCCTTTTGTCCAGTACATTTTGCTTAATTAAGCAGAATCATGCTTAATGAGGCAGGGCGATGCTGTGCTTGATCCAGGAGAATAACAAAAAACCTGGGAGCATCCTGCAACATCAGTCCAAGAACAATGGTGCAGTGTTCGACATGCAGCTGATCTAGTGTAGCTGTACCTGCAGGGCCTCTGTGCCAGGCTGCTGGAGCAGCTTCACCGCTCTGCCTCCTGCTGTTTTCTGTCCACGCCCATCATGCCAGGTTAGGTTCCCACCTGTCCGCCGACTCAGCTGGTGCTTGAAGTCCTCAGGCAGAGCCCGGTACTCCACAGCTGGCCTGCAGAAACTGAAACTGGATGCGGCTGGAGAGATAAAAGGGGGAAGGCATTTTGATTTGACAGTCGGAGCTGACTATAACCACTGGCAATGTAAAAACAGTGGTTATAGTTCTGCCAAACTGCCTCACTAACAGTAACTTGAAATAATAAGCCAGTGCTTCATGTATGCGTGCCAGCGAGGTGTAAAACACCCTGGAACCCTGTTGTTCAGTGATGATCTCATTATCAGGTGTCTCTAAACTGAGCAGGCAGGAGGCAACGTTCAAAGGCTTTTCAACCCGGACTAGCTCCCAGCTAATTCCAGGAAGTTTACACTCTAGCACCACTATTACTTGGTGCAGATCTCGTAGGTGAATGTCGCAGCTGAGAGACGAGCCACTTTCTCATCATTATGAGGCAGCCTGTAGGCAGAGATCCAAACCCACTCAACAGCAGGTGGCTTCCTAACATCCAGTAATGAAAGAAAGTGTGGAACTACAGTAAACACACGGTTACTGCTACAGAACCTGGCAGAAAGCCACGGGTCATTACTGATTCATGTGCCAGATTGGAAGGATTTTCTTAGCGTGTTTGAAGCGATGTGAGCAGCTGCGCGTGTGTGTGATGTTCATTTGAATACCTTAAATTGACTCAGAGAGTTTGATTGAAACAAGGACAGAACGAGAGAGACCGTCAAGGGGATGCGGATTTGAGGAGATGAAAGGGTGTCTTTTGGTTTTCGAGCTTCCTGCCCCTCCTTTGTGTCACTCAACATTGCCTGTTCCAGACCCCCAACTGAGAAACTGAAGCTATGCTGCAACCATCCAGACAAACCAGGAGACTGCAGAGCATGTTATGATGGATACAACTTCATGTTCTCTGTTCTGTGTGTTGTAAACATTAGCTATGTTTTTGCTTCTTTAAGATGTAGCTTCAGGACAAGCCAATAACTGAACTGTTAACAAAGCCCCCATTATGCAACAATATCTGTGTGTGTATGAAACCTCTCATACACTGTAATTACTCCTCCAGGCTGCTGCTGTAAACAAGACTGTGCTCTTTGCTAGATTAAATAAGGATTATTAATCCTTAATTTTTGTCTAAGTAAAATATGAAAGAGGAAGTCACTAAGTACCAGACATAACATTGGTTGAATCTTCAATAGGATTAAAGGTAGATGTGGGGATTAGGTGGAATGATTAGAGATTGATGAGTCTTAAAATGAGTCGATGCAAGAAAAACATCCAGCTGCCAAAACTGACCGTCACACCTCATGGTCAGTGATACTATGGTGACAAGGGCGCTGTCCGTTTCAGCACCAAGCCACTGTCCATCAATAGATCATCCTGTGTCCTCCGCTTGTTCCCTGCATTCGCTATTATCTTCCTATAGGCGCTTATAGTGAGTTTAAAGTGACCTAATCGTACTGTATGGTATTTTTTTTTTAACCTTCTAATGTATTAGGCTACTATAGGATTTTCGGTGGTAATTTTTACCTGTAGTATATTTTAAAGTTTTGATAGTATCATTCTAATATTTAGGCTACTACAGGGTCACTACAGTTCTTCTTCGCTGCAGTTTTTACTCAACCAGGTGCAACCGCTCACAAACCTGGCAAACCGGTCTCGCAAGTAGCCCAAAGTTAAACTAACCCATGCGTGGCTGTAGCTAAGTTTTGATTTGATTTGTACACTGTAAGCCCATCGCATGCAATTTAAACCCTCAGTAGTTTGCCTACCGTCCACGGCCATGGCGCACCGTGCGTCCTCGTCCCGCGGTGGGTCTAGTAAAAGTCTCCCATCGTCTCCGGTAAAGCGACCGACAGGCTGCAAGTCCCGCGCTCACCTCCCCTGTCTGCGCCGCGCTCCGCTCTGTTTACCGATAAACTTTGCGCTGCTCTGCCACAGCTGCTCGGCGAGGTCTAGCAGGCGGAATGACGCTCCATGTCCTCTGTAGGCCTGATGATGAAATGCCTAAACCAGCTCACCTCATCCTGCTGGAGTCTAGTACAGGCTGAAGTTGTGTAAAGACAGCAGGAATGTCCTCAAGCTGCTGGCTGACTGGTTCTCCTGGTGCGGACCTGTGTGTGTGTGTGTGTGTGTGTGTGTGTGTGTGTGTGTGTGTGTGTGGTTTATCTTGTGTCGTGAGAATCAGATGCGCGGCTTTTTCTCAAGAGCCTGCATGAGCGCAGTGAGCTCAAAGTGCAGCCCCGGGCCCTGTAATTACCGCAG
The DNA here is from genome assembly GCF_048128805.1 of Centroberyx gerrardi. Lineage (NCBI taxonomy): Eukaryota > Metazoa > Chordata > Actinopteri > Beryciformes > Berycidae > Centroberyx > Centroberyx gerrardi. The sequence goes on along the minus strand of NC_136010.1, from coordinate 19,436,582 downwards.
CCAGTGGAGACTTTGAAAACAGCCGGATGAAAAGCCTTCTCCCCACTGCAACATTCACCATAAGGAATTCCCCCTTTGCCTTTCTTAAAGAATGGGCGCTCTGTGCGTGCCGGTGGGCAGTAGGCCATCTCTGTGATGGACCCTCTTTGTGGAGCTTGGCCGGAGGAGCTGCAGGACATCACAGCGGATTTCACAGCGACCCATGGAGTGATCTTATTATGCCCAGCACTAACCACATTTTGTCTTACAATAACTGATAGCTGCAAATAAAAAAGTTGGGTAAGCTATGACCTCAGTTGGTGTTCATCATAGGGCGCGAAACCACCAATATTAACAAAAATCAATCATACATTCAGAAAAGCAGTAATTAGTTTTTTTTATGATAATATCCTATCTTCATATAACTTACATCAGTTTGATACTACTGCACCTGAGGTACACTCAATTTACGCCATAAAGACATAAAAAGAAGTCTTAAAAGAATGGCAAACTGAGTTTAGCTGGGTTTATAGCCGCTGCCTGCAGTCTGAGGCGCTGTAATGGGGGAAAAGCTGAGGCAGGGTCCCTAAGGAGTCTGGCCTGAAATGCCTTTTGTGGTTCTCAAGTGTATAATTATAAATATTTTATATTTTTATTTCACACTGCACTGGTTTTGAAACAGGGTTTGGTTGAAGTCGACAAAATTGCAAACAAGTAAAACTTTCTCAAAAATATGATACAGCAACTGTTGTGTTGTCTGGGACAAACTGGGACAAGCAGGAATAAAAATGTGTCTAGGTGTTTCCTGTGCAGACTGAAACAAAGTTGTCCTCGACAGATTTTGAATACGGATGATTAGCGCTATCTCAATTAGGGCTGTATCCAGTAATTGATCAGTAAATGAATGTGTGACAGACACAGATTACCATAGATGGAATACTGTCAGTGTGGGGATGAGAGGAAAGTGGAGGGGGGCCCAGAGTCACCTCATAGGGCCCATAATTCCTAGCTACGGCCCTGCTTACAATAACAGCAATAAGACAGTTTGGGCTGGAGGGTGTGGCACTCTGGGTGCTGAACTCCAATGGCCTGGTGTTGTGCCGTCCCTCTGGGTTTTGTAGCATCATAACTGACCAGAACAGATCCCTACTAGTTTTCATGCTGCGTCATGTGACTGATGCTTATATGAAGTGACTGCACACTAAATAACAGTCTGTCACGTCTTCTCCCACATCCTCCTACAATCAATGCCTGAATCACTCCCAGTGATCTTCTCATTCACCACTGGTGGTTGCTGCCTCAATTGGCTCGAGCCTGAATTTTCAAAACATTGGTCGCAGAACACCACATGGGATTACACACACCCAGTGGACTAGACTCAAGTTTAATTGCCAGGAAGTGGGCATGAGTGGAGTTCCTGCAGTTGTTTCTGAAAGAAAAAAAAAAACATTGAGCATTGGGGTTCATCTTAAACTTTAAGCATGGGCACATTTGGCCTGGTTAGAGCACTAAAAGATGAAAGGGACCCCTTGAATTAATAGTTTCCACAGGAGAGAACATCAAAGAGCCTCAAATATTAATAGTATACTTTGGAGGTTTACGCTGAGCGGCTGCCTTTTGTTTTACTGTTTAACTAAGGAATTATTTTCCAACCACACTCTGTTTTTTTTTTTTTTTCTGGCTCATTTCAGAATGATCCAGAGACTTACACTACTTTTAGACCAAATGTTAACTATTATATCACTTTGGCCAAAAGGTGGAGCTAATAGTTTATTATTTAGTAATAAATAGTTTATTCAATGTTTGCTGCTGTTGATTAATTCAAGAAAGGAGATTAAGTATTTGGGGAGAGAAAGTAGAAACTGTGGTGTCACTTGAGGGCGTTCAGTGTTCTCCCCTCCACATCCAAACACTATAACACAAGGTGGCAGTCTCACTCTGTCAACAGTGTCAGATACTATATGTTGGTATTCAGGAATTTGGGTAGTAGCTATGAACACTGTTCAGTGTTTTATCACACTTACAAGCAAAAGTAAATCATGTTTGCCTATTTATCCAGCTCAAATACAGTAGCATGAAGGATTATTATTAAAATGAAGGATGGAGGAAAATAGGAGACAAATTTGACAACCAATTTTGAGTAAAAAAAAAAGCGTATTAAAACTAAAAAACTAATGCCATACAGATGTAAATGATGTGCCTTCTAGGGCTAAGTGGGGTGGAGTGTGTGTGTGTGTGTGTGTGTGTGTGTGTGTGTGTGTGTGTGTTGCGGTCTCCAGATGTGTGCACAGTGCCATGAGCTCTGCCAGTGCAAACACACTCAACCTCTTGGCCAAGTGTGAAGTGTGCCGCTGACCTCTGCCTCCACATGTGGCCACCAAATTAGGTTTGCTCATGCCAACATTTGTCTTACTAAATGACTGTTTTCTCAAGATGTTAATGCCTCAAAATGAATTCATTTTCACATGTGCCAAAGAAAGAGCTTCCACTCACTCAAAATTGTCCTAAAAGATTGAATTGAAACAGAGACAATCTTAAAAAGCACATAAAGGCACATTTCATAAACTTAAATAAATAGGTGTGTTCCAGCAAAGGAAACAAGGTTCAGGTCTGTGAAGAGCCAATTACTCCTGTTTGTTCTTTCACATGGATGTGAACATACAACAGCGGATATAGGCCACTCTAAAACATACCCACACTGCTGCAAAACAAACAAGACTTAAAGTGGTTTCTAACCCTCCAACATTTTCTCCTTGAACTCTCCAACAATTTCATTCATTTGACGAATATTAGCTACTTTGGTTCTTTCTTTTTGCATGTTGACACATTGTGGTGCATTTTTCTCCCTGTAAGGTTATCTTCAAAACTGTTGATGAAGTAACATTTTCAGAAACCTCTGGAATAAGCCAAAGCCGGTGAACAGACTTGGGTTATATAATACTTGACAATAATTCATAGCAGTTTTAACAAGCATGTAGTATAGGATGAATAGAGTTTACTGCATCAGGAAAATATTTAAAAAGTCTTAACGTTACTCCTTGTATCATGCTGTATGGCAAACCCGACCCATCTGTTACACCAAGCAAGCTAAAACAAAATGCTAAAAATTATTTGCAAATACAATTTGAACTAGGTCTGTCAGTCAAGCACTGCCAGTGCCATACAGTGTAGTCCCACATTGACTTTGATGAAAACATAAAACCTACTTAAAAGGATTTACAAGCAGGCTCAGAATGTGGACCATTGGTGTTAAAATCAAACAGAAATGGAAAAAAGGGGAATGGGATAATCAAAAATGTAAACACACCTATGGTGCATAGACTTCCATACAAGCACATATGGTGCATTGATTTATGTGCACACAGATACAGACAGACACAGACATTTTCATAGTGCTAACCCACCCAATTTTTTTTTCCATTTATTGGATTCTTCACTTTTTTCCAGGCGAATGAGGCCTCACCCTGTTCATAACATAGCTCTGATGAGAGGCGCGTGAACAGCTTACGTCTGATGTAAGCGTCACGATGGGCAGGTGAGTGGAAGCTGAAACAGCTGAAGCACTGTGATGCCATTCAGGGAAAAGTCTGGGTGGAGCCGCCGCTGGCCGGCAGAAGAAAGCTGCACTTGTTTGGCAGAACCAGAAAGCCTGAGCCTCGATTCTGTGTGTTCTGCAGTATGTTTCACATGATACAATGAGAGCTTGTTTACAAAGCAAGGGGTTAAGGAGCTGTGGGGGGAATATGTAACACACAGCTACACACACACACACACACACACACACAGGGTGTTCCCAGGTAAAAGAGGTGGGTCCTGGTACAAACAGGATACAGGAAATGGCTTTTTAACAAGGACCAATCAAAAGATCCCTCTGAAATAATGGATACAATGTTACTTCTGTTCCAGCAACTCCAGGCTAACACGCACTAAGCAATAAATAATTTCTAGGATTTCTGGGATAAACAGTGGTCTTAACTAATGCTGAAATCACCCAAACCATTTCAGATGCTCAAAACCACAGACCCACAAAAAAAAGCTTTTGTGGTTGAAACGTCCTTCGATGATAAATAGAAATTGTGGTACTTTGTTTGCTCTGACCTGGGCCACTTTCCTTTGGACAGCTCTCTGCACAGCCACACACTCAACTTTGTGAACTGTATAATGTTGAGGTACAGTTTTACCTTGTAAGGGAAAGGCATACTCTTTCTGATGCTGTTCTGCTTTTCACCAAGGTTACAGAATAAAGGACCAGATTGGAAAGGACAAAATGTTTTCAGCAATTTTGGATAGAGGGCGCAAGGAAAATAGTTCTCTATTCAAATACAAAAATGTTGTTGTTGGCTTTTTAGTGAAAAGCAGCCTGGCTAAATTACATCAGATGCTGCCAGGTTAGCTGTGCTCTCTGTGGTGAGCTAATTCTACTGTACAAAGACGTGTGTTGTGAATGGGTGTGCTGGTTTGAGGGGCAAGGCACTCGGAGGCCTGGGTGTGCAGGTTTCAACACACACGCTATTTGTTTTTATTTGTTCCCATTCCTGGAGGTTTGCTGTTAGGTTTGGAGAGAGCCTGAGTCAGTGTGTGAAGTGAAAAACCCCAAGATGTGCAACGGATTTGGCACTAGAGAAGGAAAGACCGCCAAGCCGTCCCAAAACACACAGGAACATTAAAACCACAGGAACATCATTACTATTCAGTCTGACATGAAAAAGTTGTAGCATGTAACATGTTATGGTTAAGCCAGCAATATGATTGTGAAAGTCAAATGCTGTGCAACATCCTTAGGACAATGATACAGAGGCAACTTTTTGAGGCAACTACACAGGACGCTGCAGTTGATGTGAATAACACAGTGGGCTTTTAAGGAACATTCGTATCATTAAAAATAATGTTGGTCAATGTTACTGGCAACTTTTCTCATCCACCTTAGCTCAAAATGTTGCTCATGTACTCCTGTAGCCCTAATTCTCCATGCTTGGATTGCATCAAATAAACATTTAAACCCTTTTTCATTTCCACCATTACACTAATGTCCTGAAAATAGACAGTTTATTTTGGGACGAGGCACAGTGTTGTACAGTCTGAAGCTCTGGCGGTAGTTATTATTTCCTCTCTGTTTTACAATGATGTCACCATGGGAAAGTTGCTCAGGCTTTAGCCTCAGCGCTGATTGGTAGAGGTCGCTGTCAAACTAGATGTATCATACAGAAGGGATTTCTATAGAGTTTAATACTACAGAAATACTACAGAAATAACACTGACTGCGAAGGCAGGTCTCTCCCCGCTCCCCCGGTGTCACACTGGTGTTACTTTGAGGAGGTTGAGTGGGAGGAGATATGCAGATGGTGCCAGTGGGACCCTATTAGTGGCGTCAGTAGTCCCCCAAACTCACAGTGGACTGTTGTCACTCTGACAGAGTCCACCACACCCAAAGCCAGCATCAGGGTCAACATTCACAGGGTGGCACTCTGGTTTATAACACTTGTTCACAGCCCAAAGGTTGTACTGCATGGCTCGGATTCTTCTTATTTAGGTCACATTGTAAATGCTGTAGTTATTTATTTTTTTTCTGAGTGTGTGTGTTTTGTGATATCCAGTTTTGTCAGAGACCTGGAATTTCAATCATTTTCACATCAAGTGGATGGATTAGAATATTTAGGATATTTTATTTTCAAGCAGAGCTTGCCCTTTACGGAGGCATATTTTTTCTTCTGTGAGATCACTTTTATCTCCGTTTGAAGCCTCCTTTCCCTAAGCTTTGGAATTTTAACAAGTGGATATACCACAATGCATTTTGTGACGGCTTTGAGTCACTTTGTTGTTGTGACACTTTTTTCGTCACTGGTCGAAACCAAGTTCTACAGACCGTTCCAGTATAACCCCTATAAGGCTGGGCCCAGTCAACACCATGATCCAGGGAAACCCACCAGCAGACACAAGTGAGTGATCTCTCTCTCTCTCTATCTTAATTCAAATCTTACTTTGCTTTGGCAGAGTTTTGTATTTTAAAGCCAGGTAGAAATCACATCTCTGTCACACCTCTAATCTGTCCTCTTCTTCTGCTCTCTGGAAGGAACCACTGTGCCTATGTGGTTGAAAAGACAGTGTCCTTCACGGTGCAGGATGGGGCAGCCCCCTTTGTAAAGGCTGAGTACAACAAGTGTTCCTGGGGTCAGAAATGTCCAACTCTCCTGTGAGTGAACCACATCTCATTATATCATTTTGATATATAGCCCTGATAGCCTGCTTTGTCATGAAAGAAAAAGGTTATTCCTGTCACTTCTGGGAATATGTGTGAAAAATATGTGATTGTCAAGTAACAATGTATCTCAGTTTCTAACTGATGGTTGGTTGACCCCCTCAGGTATCGTCTGATGTACAAACCAATCTACAAGGTGGCACATAAAACTGTCACAGAGCTGGAGTGGCGTTGCTGCCCAGGATACTCTGGCTACGGCTGTATGGAGGGACCTCCAGCTTACCAACACCCCATGAAAATGATGCCACCGTTCAAGGGCCCGCCATTCAAAGGCCCACAGTTTAAGGGGCCTCAGTTCAAGGGCCCACAGTACAAGGGTCCGATGTTCAAGGGTCCAATGTTCAAGGGTCCGATGTTCAAGGGTCCACCCGTTAACGCTGTTGTGAAAGCCAACCCATGGAGTCAACCCAAAGGACCTCCCGGCAGTATTCACTCTTACCCCATGCGCCACTTTGGGCCCCAGATGTCCTCCCCCTACCCAGACACCTCCTTTGAGCCTTATCCCTCTGAGCCAGAGCCGATGCCAGACCACCAGGAACCACATCACACAGAGCACGAGCACGAGCAAGATCAAGAGCAAGAGCAAGAGCAAGAGCAAGAACATGAACATGAACATGAGCAGGACCATGAGCACAGTCATGGGCCTGAGGAACACGTCCCAGAGGAAACAGCTCCCCCCTCTGGTGGTGAAGAGGCTGAAGGTGAGACCAAATACTTATCTTATTTTTATAATAACAAAATATAGCCACATAAAGAGTTGACATTTTGATGATCAAAACTTTCACTGTATTTCTAATATCAAAACATTTTATTTAAATGTCCCCTCTTTTTATTATGTTTATTGTGTTTGTTTTGGAATTAAATGCTGAAATGGTCCTTTAGGCACTGAGTAAGTTCCATGATGCTAGTACCCATGAAACCCATTCAAAATGCATTAGGGTCAGTGGGAAAAGCATTTTTTTTTAATTTTTTTTTTTATTATTAAGTTATGTCCTATAATCACATTAGTGATTTGTAATGACAATGTGACTCTTTTAAAGAAAGTTTTTAATGTTACTGATCAAACTAATTCATTTTGAACAGTGTTCAAAGTCTAACCAGCTTTGTGCAAATGAAGATAAAGTGTACTCTTTGTCTGTGCCAGTGTAAATAGCTGTTCCCTGTCTCTTTAGGCCAGGCTGTAGACAGCGAGACAGAGGAGCGTCTGGATCGAATGGAGGAGGACGTGCAACGTCTGAACCAGGGACTCGAGACCCTGAGGGGAACAGTGAATGGACTGGAGGACGGACTACGAGCCTCGTTGAGAGAAGACGCCAACAGGATGCTCTCTGCTCTGCTCTCTGCTGCCCCTGGTCCCGTTCCTGCTCCGGCGCTGGCCTCCAGTCACTCCATTGTAGGCTTCGGGGACATCCCTGCCGGAGACCCCGAGGCCGAGGGTCTGGATGGTAGACATGTGTTTCCAGGCCTGGGGGAACTGACCGGGAGGGTGGAGGAGCTCAAGGCAGAGCTGCAAGCCAAGACAGCAGAGCTGCAGGAACTCAGAGCAACAGTGATGGGTCATGATGGCGCATTGAAGAAGCTGTCGAGTGGGGTAGGGGTAGGATCAGGCTCCACTGGCACTCTGGGGGGAGACACCCAGAAGGCTATGGAGAAGTTGGCGGATGCCAAGCTCAGTGGGGCCAGGGCAGAGATCCTGGGTGGGTTTGAGAAGCGCGTAGAGAGCACAGAGGGCCGATGTGAGGAGAAAGCTGGGGAAGTGCGTCGTCAGTGCCAGAGGGAGCAAGGTGAGAGGCAGGAGCAGATGGAGCAGGCCCTGGAGGGCAGCACCACGGGCTTGAGGACAGAGCTGGGAAACCTCCAGGCACAGATCCATGGTCTGAAGGATTCAGACAGCTGCTGTGGTAGAACGAATGGTCTGGCTGAGAGGGTGCAGCTGCTGGAAATGTCAGTGGCAGGCCTCAACCAGTCCCAGGGGCACCTGAGGGTGGAGCTGGGTGGACACAAGGACCACATAGAGGGCATGCTGGAGGGACGGCTGGGGTATGTAGAGGCCAAGCTCAACATGACTGGGAAGATGAAAAGTGGTGAGACGGGAGGGAGAAGTGAGACGGGCCTGGAGGACAGACTGGAGGGGAAGCTGAAGGCTCTGGAGGGCCGTTTGCTGATGGCTGTGGAAGAGCTGGGAAACGCCACTGCCCCCGCCCTGCTGGAGGGCCACGCTGTACCCACCCTGGAGACAGAGCTGGAGTCCCTCAGAGGGAGGCTGGAGATGGATGTGGACCGAGTGCAGAAGCACCTGAGCAGCCTAGAGGTTCTCTGCTCTTCCTCCTGCTCCTCCCCTTCAACCCCTTCTGCCATCCAGGGCGACGCTGCTGCATCAAGTGTTAACCTGGCAGAGGAGGAGAATGTGAAGGGGATGTTGGACATGCAGGTTGACCGTTTGAACAGCCTCAACACCACACTGCAGAACCTCCTGAACCATCTGGCCCTCAGGGACCAACAGGGAGGAGCAGAGGGAGACTCCTCCATCCAGGGAGAGCTCACAATCCTCAAGTTCAATGTCCGCTCTGTCAACCACACCCTGAGAGGCCTTCAGGACTCTGTGGGGACGGTGGTCCACCAGGTGGGTCACGCCAACAGCACCTGGCATGAGAGAGAGACGCGTCTAGCCCAGCAGATGAAGGGAGTGGTCCAGCTGGTGGGACGGCAGGCGTCCATGCTTGGGGCCGGGGAGCGCAGACTGACCCGACTTAAGGGTGAGCTGCAAGAGATGAAGAGGCGGCTAGCTGGGGAGGTGCAGGGCTGCCGGAGCACAGCGCTGGGGGTCCAGAAGGAGGTGATTGAGGTAGGAGGGCGTGTTGCAAATGTGGAGGACCGGTGTAAGGGCCTGAATCACATGGCAGATGATCTGGAGAGAATCAGGGAGGAGCTGGAGAGACAGTCGGATGGGCTACTGTCCCAAGTCAATGGGACCCTCTCCAGCCACGCTCAGCAGCTGTCGGAGCTGAGAGACGGACTCAGAAACTGCACCTCGAAGGTGGAGCCCACACAGCAGAGTCTAGAGCGGAAGCCAGAGCAGAGACGAGGGGACACCTTCACCTTGATTTAGTGCAGTTGAGTTAGACAATAGATATAAAAAATGAATAAACAAAAGGTACATACTATGCAGGTGTGGTATAAGTCCACTAAAACTTCATCTTATTATTTGTATTGTAAAATACAAAGGTTTAGAACCCGCACTGAGATAAGAATGGTTTTAGTTAGCTTATACTTTGATTATAAAATAAGAAATAAAACCAAAAACGGCAGCTAATTCCCACTGCACTCATAACATAACATTATACTTGGAGGCAGTATCTTGTAATTTAAACCATGACGGTACTAAGTGATAGCCTTGTTGTAATGGACCATTATTCGGAGCCCCAGTGGCTGAGGAACAGACAAACAGCAGCAAACTGTATAGTTTCTGTAAAGTTTCACAAAAAAAGTTCTGACATTGAGTTGTGTTTCACAAAATGTTTACATGTTCATGTTTTTGTATTGATTTTTTTTTTTTTTTAGCTATGTCTAGACTAGAGGTATCCAAGATACTATGTTTTTATACAATTTCAGTTCTTGTGTATTAATTTCTTTTCTAATTGTAATTCTGCATAAAATGTTATTTACATTTCAAGTGCTATTGAGTTCTGACATTAAAATAAACAAGTTTCTTTACAGTTGAACTTTTCTTGGTAAACAGACTTTTCACGAGGAAACAGATATCTATAAAACTGATTTTGATAACTCTAGTGCACTTACTCTTGAACAACCTCTTAACAATGCAGAATTTCAGAAACTAGTCATTCATTTCACTCTGGAGGTGAGACCCATGTGAGCGATGCACAAAAGTGGGAAACCACAAGAGGGCAGCAGAGAAGCATTTGTTTTTTCTGTTTGGTTCGGCTGAGGCAATCTACATGCAAAGTATGAATGTGGGTGTCCCTTCCAGAGATCTGGCTCATGGGGACAGCGCTTGTTTGCCAAAGGAGACTGACAAATTGGCATCAACGCCAAGGTGAGACAGAAAGACAAGCAAGGAGCGCTTCTATCTAGCGGTCCACGCCTTTCCCTCTCTCTCTCGCTGTCTCTCTCTCTCACTCTCTCTTGGCCACTAATTTACTTCCTCTGCTTTCTGAGCACAGTTTTCATTGGACCTTATGATGGGCCATAGGTGACCTTGCTAATAGCTCTCCCCTGTTAGACCCTGTTCCCCTATCGGACAAACAACCATTAAAATGATAGATATGTGGGAGATGAGCCCACTGTTGTGTGAAAATGTTTTGCCCAGAGGCATGCGGTGAATAGTAACTAGGCAAAAACCAGGGAGGAAAGGACAGCAGAGAGGAAATATAGATGGCAAATGTATGTAGGAAGGTCTGGATGATGGAGTGATCTCTAGAGACAAACACAAACACAGGTAATGATACAAATGCATGCACACACACACACACATAAACACACAGACACACATGAACACACACATCTGATACGCTCCAGCACGTACAGAGAGTGAGGGGGAGAGTGAGATCTTCAGTTGTTTCCAGAGGCAACCTGTCACACATTATAACCTTCAAACGACTTCGCTCGTAAAGACACAACACTTGAAATGCAAACAGAAATCCCAAAAAACAAACAAACTATAGTAAATGTAAACAAAATGCCCTGACACAAAAACCTAAATCAGTGTTTCTCAACCTGGGGGTCGAGATTATTTTGCGGGTGTCGTGAGATGATTTATGGGATAGGAAAAAATATATATTTCTACTATAGCTACAAATGTATTATCATGTCTTTTTTTCTGATTTGCTTTTTGCTTTTTTCTTGTGAAAAAAGCAATATGACCTTGGAATTATAAGGTTAATTATAAGGACGATTTTGTCAAAACTGAATTAGTCATATAAACCTATTCTATGAGTATTAACATCTGTGTGGTGTTATATATTTTTTTTTTAAAAAAGAATGATGCAACAAAATGCCCCATCTCCATTTAGCTCAATATTTATGAACTATCCTGAAGGCAGATAGAACCTGATAATTAATCAAATAAAACGACCTGAAAAGGGAAAATCATTCTTTGGTTGAACTGTTCACCACTCTGCATAGCAGGCTGTGATGGGGGTCGAGAGTATAGGCAACACTTTCTTTTAAGGCCAAAAAGGTTGAGAACCACTGAACTAAATCATGGGGTGCAGGTAAATTTGTATTGTATTTTGGGTTAAATTGGAAAAGGAAGCTTGCAAAAAAAAACCTCTCATAACCCTCAACAGTCTATATGGACATACACAATGTGAATCCCACCAAACTGGGGCTTTCACCGCACCCTGCCTTCGTTTGAACTCCCATTCTCTCTCTGCTACATCTTGGCCCTTTTGCTCTATAATTCCACTACATCTCTGTCATTCTTTGATTTTTTTTTTACCTCTATTTTTGTATTCCTCCCATCCCTCCTATTGGTTCCCACCTCACTCTAACCCAGACAACAACACATTAATCTTGTTTGTTTCCAAACAGACAGTTGGACAGAAAGGGCAGTCAGAGCTCTGGTGAGCTTGGCCCCTGAGACTCAGAGTCCCGTCCGCCGCTCACTCATGTATCCTATCCTGAGTTATGCTCCCTGCGCAACTCGCAGACGGTCACAGGCCCAGGAACGCACTCAATAAACAAAGGCCAAACCTGGCACAAAGACAAAGGACATAGAGGACAGTCAGATGGGAGTAAACAATGGGCTGCAGAGGCCCAAAATCAGAATCGCTTTACTTAACATCCTCCATAGATGCTTAAGGAGGATTTTTGCCCTCATTACAGTGATGGCCGGTGAATAAACAGTGTTGATTACAGTTGGCTCAAACATGAAGCACTTCAGGAGAGGGTGGCCTATATCTAGACCCCACTGCTTTTTAGTAATAAGCTCCAGCCTATGCTCTTCACATTATAGCTACAGATGGATGGTGTTGAAATGACCTATTATGGAGATAGTTTATAGATTTGTTCTCAGAATTTGACATTTTTCAAGTAGTAATAAAGTGTATAGCTAAATACCTAAGCTACTGTCCTCTGTTAAACAAGTTGCTGATATAGAGTTACAAAGAAAACTCGATATCATGAAATCCACAAAAAACCTCAAATCAGAACAAATTCCCTCCCATATAGCCCACCACAGCTAGTATTTGTCCTAAGGCAAATGAAAGTAGCTTCAGAAACATGGCATGTAGCAACAGGAATGTCTCAGATGATAAATGGAGCGTTGCAGACAATCTTTTCAGGTAGGGATAAAGGTATCTTGCCACATCGAAAAACGGAGCATCGATTCCTTGAACCTATCTTCCATTGATGTGACGAGGATAAGATACCACTGTCCTTATCTGAACACTTCCCTATGTCTTGCCTATGACACTTAAGGAAAATGGATTCTTGGCCAGAGTTGACTGCCTTAGACGATTTGGCTCAGTTCCCAAAGTGGAGGGTAGATTATGAAGATAAACATGGATAATAGAGGGGGAAATGAATTCCAATCGTCTATGGAAGGAAGATCTTGCTGATTTCATGTGCGTGCAGTGCACAAAGATCCTCCGCACACTTAGATCTATGCAATTTTCATTCTCTTCTATGTAAATTGCATAGATCTAAGTGTGTGTAAATCTTTTTCACTGTGGATGCGAGTGTTTCTCCAGCATCTTAGCTTAGGAGCATGAAAGTTCACGAGGGTCACAGGCGGACATTTCCCAAAGAGCACGCACCGCTTTGAGCTCTCTACATACTCTTTATCTTAGAACGCTACTTTACAGTTGTGTGGTGTTTTTTTTAAAGAGGAATGTTTTGGGATTAAATATTTAAAAACATGAAAAGTTCTATCTCACTGAAAATACATTTCAGCTTGGTACTATGAGCTTCTGCTTTCATAAACTTCAATGTTTCATCTGCCTTTTAGCTATGTCCTGGAAAATAGCAGAGACTGGATAATATAGCCGAGTGGGTCGTAATAACGACATTTAAATAACTTCACTTTTTCATGCTAATAATGAAGCGTAAGAGTAGTAAAGGCTGGTTCACTAAATTATAGGTAAATTGGCTTTCTGATGCACTAGCTCGCACTTGCTAGCTAAGTCTAGCTACACAGCCTAACATCAGGTGGCCTTGAAAAATCATTATTGTTTCCTCACAGGTTATTTTATCTGCTGATGTATAGTATGTGGATGAATGTATGTGTGGATGTATGTGGGTGAATCTGAGTTAACCAATTGGATGTTGAATGACTATTCCATCAGAAAAAGTGTGTAGAACATGTAAGAAAAGGAAGACAAAGGGAGAAACATTGAGTATTATTTTGAATTAAACATCATTAATTACGCAGTAGCCTGACCAGAAGTAATGAGTAAAATGTAATAACTAGTTGTAGCATTATAATGACTGTAAGTAATATACAAGTAAGAAAGGGTGCTTTTACCTGTAATTGTATTAGATAAGTGGCACTGCAGCAGCCTTTTGAAAATTTAGAAAAGTGCTGGATGCGAAGGATAAACTATTTCAACAAGGAAGAAAGCTACTGCGCGCTATCACCATTGCAAATTTCACATTTATTGACAAAATTGTTACGCTTTCGTCAGAGGATGAATTCACACCAAGTGAACAAGACAGATTTAACTTCCACAGAGAGGAGAAACATTACTACACCTGTTTTTTCATGCCAATACTGACAATGTACAATATTCACATATGTATACAAACGTTCTCCTAACGCCTATAGCCTGCTGCTGCTTTACAACTATAAATTGTATAATATATATTCTATAGGTTCTGGATGCTCCTGTTATTTATGATGGCTTCTGCCTGATGTCCTTTACAGGCCGCCCAGGCTAGATTGTTTCTGCACAGGTGTAGTCACTTTCTGTAATGAATGTCCTTCCCCTCTGTGGAAGATAAATCAATGGAGGCAGGGAAGCTTTCTTCCTTTTTTCAGCTAGTTTATTTTTCACCTCCAGAACCTTTTGCGATATTGCATGTATCTACAATTACTGATAAAAGCACCTTTTTTAAAATTTGTATATTATTCAGTAATTACCAGTCATTCTAATGCTCTATAGTTATTACATCTATTTTACTTGGATATTACTTAGTTATTTACCATCATTACTGCATAATTAATGGCCTGTAATTTAAAAGATTACCCAACAAAATAAAGCATAAAGCTGAAGTTGAAGCATGAAGCTTTAAGTTCAAATGAGCAGATCCTTACCATTCACTCACCTTCTGACGTTGAATCTTTCTAAAACATAGTAAGAAAAAGATTGTATTTATTTTTTCCCATAAGAATTCTTAAAAAAGGGTTCAAACCAAACAAAAATTGAAGTAAACCTCTAAATTAATAAAGACCAAGTATTTGCAATAACACCAGTTCAACTGTGAATCTCTTTCTTGGGAGGGGCTACTGATGGGCTTTGCTGTTCAACAACTGTACAACTGTATGTTGTACAAAAGGAAATGCCTCTCGACCAAATAACATGACACAAGGCATTTTATCTGCCATTGAAACTTTGTTGTTGCTTCAAGAGCTCTCCATTTATGTGATAAAACCTGAATCTTGGACTAGTTCCCCTGGAAGCATTAAAAAAGGCACCAGGTCCATTAAGTTAGTGGCCCTCCGGACTGACATCCGCTGGCCCTTCTGGCCAATTTCCAGTTTCTGAACTGGCAAGAGAGGATGTTGACTTACTGAGAGGATGTTGGTTTACTGGCTTTGTCAGATGTGTACTATGGGACCGGTAATGATGTCAATCCAGGACAGCACCAACCTTATACAACTGGTTAATTAGTGGTGCAGCTTCCTGAAGACTGGAAAGCAGGCTTAAAGGATAAGGCTGGTGTTTTTTAATGCATTGCTTACCGTCAACAAATCCTATGAAAATAACAAAATCAGCAATGACTTTGTTGCCAACAAGTCTCGTCCATGTAGCTGGTGCCCAATAAAGCCATGTCCCAGCAGCCATAGAACTCCATTGTATTAAAAAAACGATTAAAAACACGTCAAAGAGCCATGCTGTTGCTCTGGGCAACATATTTCATCATCACGATGCACTGGGCCAACCGACCTTTTCCTCAAACAACTTAATCGACAACTTTACATTTATTGCAGCGATCTCAGGAAAGTAGTTCCGTAGCACCGAAAATAGTCCCCGGCGTAATGAAGAATTTGTTCCCATTTGAATTTGATTTGGTAATAACTACAACAGCCTGACTTTTCGTGTTAGCAATTAGCAGTTAGCAATTTTTAAAATTGAAACTATGTCTTTGTGAGCTGTATTTCAAGGTTTTTAGCTTACAATTGGAGCCAATGACTTCCGGGTTGAAGGCTAAAAATGGTACGTTGAAGTCAGAAAGTAACGGGAGTAGAGGAAACGCATTGTTGATTTTGTTATTTTCATAGGATTTGTTGACGGCAAGTAATGCATTAAAAAACACCAGCCTTATCCTTTAACAGACCGGCATGTGCCACCAATCAATTTTCAGTTGGGTTTTACATAAATTAAAAGTACGATTCCTCTGTGTTCTCCTTTGAAAACTCACTTAACTCCTGGAAACTCAGTCACTCTAATGCAAAACAGAGAGGGAATGACGATGGATTATGAAAAGTATTTTAATTGCTGGTAGGAGGAAATGAACCATTGCTACTTGTTACTTACTGAGCTGAACCACCAGAAGGGCACTGATTTGCTATTTCATTTCGCTTTTATTTATTCAGGTTAGTGCCAGAGAGAGATACTTAAAATCTACTGGTCTGTCATACAGATTTTTGTTTAACCCATTTAATAGATTACCATTGTCACTACAGGTCACTCTCAGTCAAGTCACTATAAATATGGAAATAACAACAATCAGCTGATATCTATTCTGCTAATGACCAGGTCTCAGCTGATTTTTGTCATTCCCCTTAAGAATCTGACGTCTGTCTTTGTTCTGCTTGGTTTCTATGAAAGGGGGGGAGGGGCATAAATCAAGTCTGAGAGTTGTTTGTAGCGCAAAATAAACACACACTGAGCACATAAAATCTATCCCCTCTCACTCAAACTGCTATGCCGAGGACAATGTGGTCTCTCTCTCTCTCTCTCTCTCACCACGAGGGATGACTGGAAAATCATAATTTAAGTCACACCATAAAACAGAAACATGACCGAGCAGCAATTCAAGCCTAACACTCGCCAATGACAACGTTAATGATGCAATAGGAAGCAACATGACGATGAACGGGCATGAAAGGCTATTGTCACTTACTCCTTGTTTTTCCATACACCCAATGTCATCATTTTGTAGTGAAGGAAAAGTGGTCCTCAAATTATCATTGGTGGATCAACTGTGCATTGCATTTAATCTGTAACTCGTTCTGCATGACTTAATTATGAGATAGGAGAGTGACATGAAGAGTAATAGAAAGATTTGCTTGGTGCAGGTCATTTTGTCCTTGACGCTCTCATATTTCCTTTCCCTTAAGGAAAAGGTGAAGTTATGCCATATCAAATATTAAATCTTGAATCTTTTGAATAATTAAGTCCACCAATCTGTCTGATTATAACAAATAGCACCGGGGTTCAGTGGAAAAAGAGCACCAGGAATATAAAACCAATCAGCCGACCCTCCCCTGACACACAGGATGTGTTGTAAATGAAACGGAAAAATAAATGGTGAAAATTTGTGTTATAACAGATGATCAACTGAAATTGGTTTAATTAACACCAGAGGTCCCTGCTGACCCCAATGATATATGGCATATGACGGATACAAGTTGTTTTAGATAAGATTCTTATTTGTAATTGATTATATTTTACATTTATTGTAGCATTTTTCAAATGTGTTCATCCCATTTGTGTTCATCTGTTGCACGGGCAAATCTTAACTTTCTCTTATTCCTCTTTGTCTTTGGGCAGAATGTAGGATTCACTAATCAAAGTGACAGCTGTTATATAAAAACTGGAAAAATATGCATTCATTTGTAAAAGTTGTTCATTATTCTAGATTCACACTCAAACTTACCGCAAGTAATCATTAGCAAGAGACAGGACAGACCAAAATTTCCAGCAGTGTCCATTAATTATGCTGCAGATAACTTGTGCAGCTCCGAGCCTTGTGGTCCGGGGCAGCCTCTCTGAAGTTGAGTGACAGGCTCGGCACTCAACACTGGCACTGCTGACCTGATAGAGGGCCGGTTCACGCTTAATTTGGATAGTCCAATGCTGACACTCAACTAACTATCAATTTAATATAATGTGTCACTAAAAAGTCTATTGAGTTTCAGGTGACCCTCAAAAGTAGTAAAAGTAGTCTTTAAATATTCATGTCTGGGTTATGGTTAACCTTAGGGGTTAGGGTTAAAAAAGGTTTAGGGTCTCTACATAGTCTGTAGGAATGCAGTGAATAGGCAAGTTACCTTTTGTTGAATATCTACTTTTTGTCACTTGATAGACAGTTAGTTGAGAATCAACATTGGAGCATCCAAATAAAGTGTTACCGATCTTTGTTTCAGTCAAAGCAGACCCCATTCTACTGTTAGTGCATTAGCAGCACAGACAATCCATGATGCATCAACCTTGAACTGACTGATCCAGGAAACTGAAGTGACTCATTGACATCCATTTCAGCATGTCTGTATGATCTAATGAAAGGTGACTGGTCAAAGCCGCACTCGTGTTCAACATGATCTCTCATAATTTCCTTTCATTCTGACCATTTCCTGCTGAATGTCATCTCCAGTAAGTCGTTGAAGGGACATCATACTGCAGCGCACCACTGGCCGTGACACTAAGTTCGTCTAAATGTGTCAGAGCGAGCGGCCTGAGAAGGGCCAGGACCCCATGCCGAGGTATTAATGTGACAGCGCTGCTCTTTATGGCTCTCTGAAAGCCCTGCAGTCTCTGCACAGTTCAGTGAGCGAGCCCTCGCTCCCCTAAGCAGCTTTCCACGGCTGTCAGTCGGGGAGCGCCGCTGCTCCGAGCGAACCGTATGGGTGGGTGTGATAGGATGACACAGCGCTTCAGGTGCAGTTCAGATGCTCGCCACCAGGACTCTGTACGGATGTGGAGCACAGCAGCTGGATTTACTGTACGACCGAGGCTGAAATTTTGTTTTCCAAGGTGGCTGTCATATTCATTTTGGATGTTGAAAGCATCTGTCAATTTGCCACCACTCTTATCTGTATCATGGGATCAGTGATTCAGAAGATTTAGATTGTAAAATTTTTAAATCCAATATTGTTCTTTAAAGTTGAATATATGCATCTAGGAACTCTTAATCAAGTCATAAAATATGCATAATATATTTTGTGATTTGTAATGCACATTGAAAACAATTAATTACCAGTAGCACAGTAACAACAGGCTATTGCTGAAAGTAATCATTAGCTGTTAAATGGCTCCCTGCAGCTTTGTTTCCTCACTAAACACTGTTGGGTCCAATCAGAGATGAAAGATGGTCATAAGCTGTCTTATGTCTCAGTCAAAAGATGAAAAACTGTAATCAGAATTTTTGGCCATTTCTAGTTGTAGCTACTGCTTCACAGGCATATCCTGCCATGTTAATATTCTATTAGAAATATACGCTCTATTCAGAGACAAATTCCTTTGAAGTATCCAATTTGAAATTGGATCAAAGCAGCTCTGACTTTGGTGATTGTCTCATCCCGTTCCACGTATCATCAATGGACTTCTGATTGACAGCCAGTTTTCTGTTCTCTGGGTTTTGACTGGCATAATTTATAACCAGTTTGTGGGTCAAGCGTTTTGTACACACACACACACACACACACACAAACACACAAACACACACACTCAGAGGCACTTGTGGACAATGATTAGGGAAAACCCACAGCCTACATCCATGTGTGTATAGGTGAAGAATTCTTCTGAAACAAACAGAACATGATGTGTTGGCAGCACTGATGGAGATGGATAAAGAGCAGGGGAAAATATAGAGGGAAAGTAGAGGGTTAGGATAGATAGAGAAGGAAGGGGGGGGGGGTGTAGGGGTGGTCCTTTGAGTCATCAGTGACACTCAGAGCTTGCCAGTATTATGCTGATCTCTCTCTCTGTCTCTCTCTCTCTCTGGCTGGCCTGGCGTCACTGTGGGCTGCTCGTTCTCCACCACTGGGACTCAATGCATCTCCACAATGATGAGTGCATACGCTGTGACTGTGGCTGTATGAGAGAGAGAGTGAGTGTGTGTGTCCACCTGGCTGGATGTGTGTGAGTGTGTGTCATTGAAGAGGAGGATACCCTAACCAGACTCATTCAGCGCGAGCCTGTGAATCAGGTCTGGTGCTCCTCTCTCTCTCTCTCTGTCTCTCTGTCTCTCTCTCCCTCTGTCTCTCTCTCTCTCTCTCTCTCCCTCTGTCTCTGTCTCTCGCTGGCTGCCCAGGCTCATCTCCTCTGTGTCCTGCTCTCCACCTGGCCTCCATGAGTTTACCTGAGGACACGCCATTCCTCCCTGGAAGGTAAGCAGCACAGCGGTGGACCGTCTCGCTCTCTGTCTCTTTCTCTTTCTCCCTCTCTCTGTCTCTTGTCTGCTTCCAGTGCAATACAAGGAGATTAGACAATAACAAAACAGAAGATCACTGCTGGTGACGCACTTGGCTGGTCTTCCAAATTTCGGAGGGTTGCTTGTTGTATCCAGCAATGTACGATGATATAGTGAAGCCCATGTGATATAAAAATATTTATTCTGCCTCTAAATTCTATCTCAAGTAAGTGCAAACAGATTGTGCTGAGGCTGCGACGCTGACTAGATCAAGGCACAGACATCACAGCCAACTTGTGGGATCTCCGGCAGGATTAGTGATAAGATCAGTGAAATGCCTATTTTTCTGTTTTTCTGTATTTTGGAGTCAAAGTTGTAGCTGTTGCTATATTGACCATTTTCAAGACAGCCTGTGGTGCTTTTCTGCAAATGTGAGATTTCAGGCTGCTTGCCACACATCATTCTCCTGCATGCTTGCTGTGTCTGTTGTTGGTGTGCGAGCTTGTATAGAAGTATATGTGAGTGACCGCTCTCTTGTTTGTGGCTTTTCACTCTAGCCTCACAACAGAGGAACAGAAAATCAGTGTTTGTTGACAATGACCGACTATGGTGCAAGAACAGGTTTTGTTTTTGTTGGATACAGTATGATTTTACCGGACAAAGTGAATGACCTTCAACTGAAGATCAGAGAGTCGAAAGCCAATAATGCAAAAAATACAGCTATCTAAGGCGAGACATGAGACATTTTCCCATCATTGACTCAGTAATATTTGCTTTCCCATTGTATATCATACTTAATCATACTATGGCTAAATAATAAGTTTGTGGCATAAAGGGGGTGGGGGAGGCATGTGTAGTGGAGTGATGATGACATGAATTACAACGGTGGCAGGAACATCTTTTTCTTTTTTTTCCTTTTTTTGCATTCTTCGCGGCTGCTGTCCTTCCCATCGGCTTACAGGAAACAGGCTCAGAGACATGGGAAGGACCAACACAACAGCAAGCCCTATTAACATACTGCAGGTGATACATGAGCATCTGTGCCATATTATACATACTGACAGGTTATTATATCAACACCTCAACATTGGAAAGAATAAAAAAATTGTGTCCAATTTGTCCAAATTCTTTAATTAGACTCTAAGACATGACAGAGGAGCAATATTTGGTTTTATTAGAGCATTTGTGATAAAAGTTTCTTTTAAACCATCTGATAAATGAGCCTCCCATCTTTGGAACCACATGTTGGTCTAGGATCAGATCCTGCAAGAGCTTCCTCTCCTCCCCTACTTTTGTCTCCCTCACTACTATCCCACTGTCTAAATTAGGAATAAAAATACAAATGTGAGTGGACTGCTCACCCTCCTTAAAACAAAACAAAACCACTCAGCCATTCTATTTCTATGCAAATAGTTTTTAAACCCCCCTCTTCATTTCAAGGCCCATTTTGTAAATGAATGCACTTCAAACTCTCCAGCTGCTTTGTTGAAAGGCATTTTATGGCAACAAATCTATTAAGTTAAGTTCAGATCCCAATATGCTGAAAGCCAGCATTCAGATGTGAAAAGATAATGTGCAAGAAAAACACAAACAAAAGCATGAGTGGACTTTTGGCAGGCCCAAACAACTCACTGCTGTACATAACAGAATCCAGATCAGGTTTTATTTGCTTTGTACTTTTATAAATCTGTCCCAAACACCTAACCTGTACTGTCAACAGGTGACAGAGAGAAGTAATTGATCTGTGTTCATATAACTACTGCAAACCTGGTAATCTTAATTAAGCATTTTATCATCAAGTCTGCAGAGTCAATGCATAAGAAATGTCACTGGATGCCCTGCTGATAAACAAAATGCTTAACAAATATGCTCAAGTTAATGTTCATGCCCAACCAACCATTAGCATATTACCTGTGAATCATCTTCCCCTGTTTACATGTAACTCCCTGTGCAGATGAACCAGTCTTTCCCATGCTGGTGAAACACTGTGTAAAATATTGCACTGTGATGTCATTTACTTGTCAGTCACTCTCAGATGAGGAGGCAGTTAGACAGCGAGGGCGAATGAAGTTCAGTTCACTCAGGCCTTCAGGGCATCATGTGACGCACAACATGCTTCATGTGACATACATGTTGATGGAAGGGTTTTTCTCTATACATTGCACAAGGCAACAACCCACAAACTAAATTACCTATATAATTTGCACAAAGGGACAAACATATCTGACTTTGACTACTAAAATACTAAAATACAAATCCTGCACCAGGAATCAGCTTACGGGTTGGTTGTGTATGAAGCAACCTGCTCCAGTTTTATTGATTTTTATTTAACCTTAATTGTATCCTTTATTTAACCAGGTTTCATTGAAATAAAGACTACTTTTTCTAAGACAGACCTTGCCAAAAAAGCAACATCAAGAGAATGACGCAGACAACAAAGTAAAAATGTAAAATACATTCAAAATCATATAAAAGGTTATTGCAAAGTCAGAATTGGCTACATAAGCACTCAAAAGGCTGTAACCCAATAGAAATTCCCATGACAAGAGAGTAATTTATACAAAGAGCGCAAATAAGAAGAAGCAGACCCAGAATTGCCTTACAGATAAAAACGTAACAATGAATAAATCTACGAATGGGACAGGACAAGCCAAGCAAAGCCAAGCAGACAAGATGCAATGTGACATTGAAGGAAACACTTCATAATACATAGTGTCCAAGGCACAAACATATTGGGAGGACGCAGGTGAAGATAAAACATCACCATGATCATGCACTGGAAAGTGTAGAAAATGAAGCTGAAATTGGTTATTTATTTTAGGAATGTGCGGACTGAAGGAAACGCAGGCATCAGTTAATATTTCTACGAACCTGTAAGTTTCAACAGTCTCAGTCACTTTGGTTTGCATTGTAACATTAGATGGAAGGTTTTGTTGCCTATAATGTTTTGAGTGTGTAATCATCATGACATTTGTTTTGTCAGAGGAAGAACCTCAGCAGTTTTACTTGGGATTTCGTTACATTCAAGGGTCAGATCACAAACATAAAGCAAAGATTCAGCTATGGCAGTGGCTGGGAATTTCAGAAAACCATGCGGACACTCTGACATTATAATTGTCACCGCTCTCAAGCTCATTCATGCGGTGCTTCGCCATTACTATCAGACGCCCCCAACATACCCTGTCAGCCGTCGATTGGCCGCTATCTCCCCTGACTCCAGGCTTTTAACAGCTATGAGTGACAGTCCTAGTTTCAGTGGAATGGCATGAATCTCACACCGAATCAATTCTGATGATGGGAAACTTGCCTCAACTTATACATTGCCTGTCATACAGACAACAGTATGCCACAGCTAGATACATTCAGATCTTTGACTTCGTAAATGAAACAGTCACGCTGAGGCTGACACAGCGGACCTGGGCAACATGGGGCAGGGCAGGAAGGGATGTAGTGACAGTGTGCCCAGAAAGCGGAACAATGGGGTAAATCATGTATAAACAACTCAGCAGGCAGTGTATGGTTTTTACCTCCTACAGTGCATCCAAAGGTCAATGTCTGTCCCTGTCTCAAAGGCGTCCAATTAATCACAGATGAACAGAAGAGGCGTTCAACCAGGCTCAGAGACATGAGAGCAGTTGTGTCACGGCTCAGCCACTCCAAACGCTCAATCTGTCACAGCTGACCAAAGTCACAGTTCAGCTGGTTAAGCTCTTTCTCCCTCTTTCTGTCTCCCTCTCTGTCTCTCTCTCTCTCTCTCTCTCTCTCTCTCTCTCTCTCTCTCTCTCGCTCCCTCTCTCTTTCAGACTCACATGGCTCAGGGTGTTCTTGGTTTTGGCCTTCTGATTACGTAAACACGTTCCGATACAACGAATGAATACAAGGGTAAGGCGAAGAGAAGGGGAAGAGACATTTGAGATTAATGAAACATATTCTTGTCTTTAATAAGACTTTTCATATGTTATGAGATGCACTTTAAAACGTGCAGATGTTAAAATAAAGTATTCTGAGTGTGCAGATTCAAAATGCAACAACACCCTCTAAATTTGGCATGATGGTAAGAATCATCACCCACAAAAAGCGGAACCATAAACCTAATCCAACTGCTTCGGTTCTTATGAAATGCTACCGTCTTTAGGTCTTTGTCTTGTAATCACACATTGAAAACGTGGCTGCTAGTTAATGGTGGCATCAAGTCTGACAGATGGAGACAATCACTGTGATGTTTATACAGTGAATTCATGTGATAGGACATGATAAGCCTCATTACTAGCTGGACTGTGTTTTGTGCTGACATGGCAGTGTAGTTCTTGCAGTGACTGGCACTAAAACTGTGGTCCTGTCAGCTGATGGACTGCAGGATGCTGGTGACTGCCTTGTCCAGTGATTCAGCTGTGACCCAAATAATTCCTTGTAACAATGTTTCACACCCCACTGAGTCTCCTCCACCCGGACAGACTGAACATTTGAAATGTATTTGGTTTGTCATTGACTGGAGTGTTGACTTGCACAATAATAATAAAGCCTTATTCTTTATCCTCGATGATTGCTTAAGCCCTTGAGAGTCAATGTTGCCTCTGCATCAATTCTGACGATTTTGGCCCCAGATTCTTCCCCCGCACTCTGCTTTCCTTTCCAATTTCCATTTTTCCATTTTTCATTCCTCTACATCAAGCGCGGCGATGTCCTGAATAGCAAGCATCTTCTTGTTTGCAGATAGGTGGCCAAGAAGATTTTGTTTGTCCAGCTAATGGGCCCCGGCTCATACCAAGGAGCATGAGTGTCTCGGTTATGCTTCTACTGATGCTAGACAGACACAGTTAAGATTCTACTAACAATCCATTAGGTTCATTTATTATCCCTGAAGTGTCTCTCCTAAAGAGCTGAATCTCTTGTGCAGCTGTCAGTCCATCATGGCAGAATGTACAGTATTAACGAAAACATGCTGTAATCTCAGCTCATTAAGTGTGTGTATGTATTTGTGTGTTTGTGTGTGTCTCCAATGTGTGTGTGTGTGTGTGTGTGTGTGTGTGAGTGTGTGCATGCTCTAGTCATGTGTGCATGTGTATGAGATGGAGACAAAACTGTAATTTCGCTATCTTCTGTCTGAAGCAAATTTGAGCGCATGTTGTCTTAATCGTAATTGTCTTGTCCCCATATCCCTCTCTGTCTCTGTCTCTGTCTGTCTCTCTCTCTCTCTCTCTCTCTCCCTCCCTCTCGCTCTCTCTCTCCCTCCCTCTCTCTCTCTCTCTCTCTTTCTCTCTGTAAATCTGCACTGTGCAACTCACGGCCTCTGTGACATAAACAGACTTTCCGGAAATTAGTTTGGGAGTGTAACTGCATCTGTTGTAAATCCTGAAAGGCGCAGTCTTTCTAACTCCTTCTTTCTGTCAATCCTGCTTTGCTTTGTATATTACTTCCACTTCGCAGGCATTGTCTTCATCATTGGTACAGGATTATGTTTTTTTATTAAAATAAAACAACCTTTTCATCTATTTCTACATCTGCTCCAGAAGATTGCTCATACAAATGCAACTGTAAATATTGTGCAGCAGCTTGCAGTTTCTTTATTCAGTTCTGTAAGCTCTTTATCCAGCGACTTAGAAATGTGTGTACAAAATGAATGGGTAGATTGCTGCAGATATGTTGTGTATATTGTTTTTAATAATGTGACTTTTCTAGTGTTGTTTACAGACAGTATCTGAGATGGATTGGAAAATGCACGTTGGAGAAATATTCATTCCAATGCATCTATTTTTTTCAAATAGTCAGACCATATGGGGAGTAAATACGTCTTTTCCATTGTCTCTCAGCTATACAATGTATTGTTTTCCTTTGGGTATTTTCACCTAACCTATAAGAGTATCTGCAGAGTTCAGGCTTGGGTAACTTCTTTCAAACGATTAGATAATTCCCAATTAACTTGTCTGTGTGCTGCTGCTAACAACAACATTTTACCATTCAGCCTCTTCTTTACTGTCTAGATGGGAAATGCTTCAGACACATCTGCTGTGTTTGTCTCCACCATCTCCAAGGAGCACGATCTGCTCATGGGTTCACTCTACAGCATATTCTGTAAGTCCACCACAATTGGCCCCAGTCTTTGCTGTTTTGATCCTTCATTGAGTCTATGCATGCACGACAAATCAGGTCCACAATCCCCGCTCACTCTTCTTTTCCAGGTCTGTTGTCTCTTCTGGGAAATTGCATTCTGCTACTTGTTGCCTACCGTAAGCGGTCGTCCTTAAAGCCAGCTGAGTTCTTTATCATCAATCTATCCATCAGCGACCTTGGGATGACACTCTCTTTATTCCCTTTGGCAATACCCTCAGCTTTCGCACATAGGTATCTTGTATCTCCCTCTTTTTTTTCCTTTTCTTTCCCATTTCATCTCTCTCTCAATCTTGACTGCCGAGCCCCGCTATTCCACCTTGTTGCAATTATAATGAGTTGTTCTGTCAGTGAAGACTTCATTCATTCAGTCACTGCCTCTGTCTCATTTCAACTGTCTCCCTTTCTCTGCACAGGTGGCTGTTTGGAGAAATTGCCTGTCAGGTGTATGCTATGTGTGGAGTGCTGTTTGGTCTGTGCAGCTTGACCAACCTCACAGCCCTTTCCTTAGTCTGCTGCCTTAAAGTCTGCTTCCCTACCCACGGTGAGAGGTTCATTAATGAAACTGATGGATCTGATGTTTGTTAATGCATGACACTCGAGAAAAATGACTAAATATCCTTTCAATTCTCTTTCTATCTCCTCTCTGATCAGGTAACAAGTTCTCCTCGTCTCATGCCTGCCTCCTGGTGGTTGGAGTGTGGTGTTACGCGTCTGTGTTTGCTGTGGGCCCCTTGGCTCAGTGGGGACATTACAGCGCCGAACCGTACGGCACGGCCTGCTGCATTGATTGGCATGCGCCCAACCACAAGCTTTCAGCTTTGTCTTACATTGTCTGCCTCTTCGTGTTTTGCTATGCGCTGCCCTGCACCATCATCTTCCTCTCCTACACCTTCATTCTGCTGACGGTGCGGGGGTCACGCCAGGCCGTCCAGCAGCATGTGTCACCCCAGACCAAGACCGCCAATGCACATGCTCTCATTGTCAAGGTCAGAGGATATGACTGTGTCTCTAGCACGTTAGCATCAGTGACTCAAAGTCTCGCGTTGAGAGTAAAGTTATTCAAAGGTTATCAAGTTCTTTGTTGATTAATTCCTTTGTCTTTGTGTAACCTTCCCATGCGTATGTAGTGTTGTTTGGCTGCACAGACATGCCATCTGTGTGAGGGAATGGTGCTATGAATATTTGCACCTACACTGTTTGTTTGATTGTGATTGATATGGACCTAAATAAGTCTCTTGCATGTACGCCTGTGTGTTTGTGCGTGTCTGCATCCTTATATGTGTGTGTGTGTGTGTGTGTGTGTGTGTGAATATACTTCTCCATAGCTGTCAGTAGCAGTGTGTATAGGTTTCCTGGGTGCCTGGACTCCATACGCTGCTGTGGCCATGTGGGCTGCCTTCGGCGACGCCACCCAGGTCCCTCCTCCTGCGTTTGCCCTGGCGGCCATCTTCGCCAAGTCTTCCACTATCTACAACCCTATGGTCTACCTGCTGTGCAAGCCCAACTTTCGCAAGTGTCTGTACAGAGACACGTCCACGTTTCGACAGAGGATCTGCAGGGGAAGTCCACAGCTGGACCAGAAGGAACCTTTCGGATCCACCTTACAGCGCAACAACAAGGACATGAGCTCCACGCGCTTTTCTAATGGACAGCAGGAGAGCCACGGGGCGTGTCTGCACTGCACTGAGGATGGAGCGCCGTGTCACGCGTCCACACCCCAAAGGACTGCCTGCATCTTGACTGGATCCACCTACAGCAAGGTGACAGTCAGCCAGCTCCCAGCCAAACTACAGGCTGACTTGCTCTAGTGTTACGGCCTCCTTCTTTCATGAGGCAAACAAAGATGGACAGCTGCGCAAAAAGACAGAGAAATGACAGCAAAATGACAAAGAGCTTTGGCTGAATTATATGAGAGGCACACGAGTTAAGATGAGTATGTGTCACCCAGACTGAAGCGCATGACAGTGACAAACCCACAGGCTCTTGCTGCCTGAGCGGCCAAGGCTAGTACCAAAAACCTAACATGGCATGCTTCCTGAAATTCTTCACTCCTGAGTGACTCCGTCCCTCTGAAATGACTAGGACTCCAAAATCCACAATCTGCTTACTTCTGCTGGGGAGATTCGTTGCAGGGATTTATACTTGTGATGACTTGCCACCCACTTCTACTTCAGACTGGCAAACATTACTGACAAGGCTGCAGCTTATTTCCTTCTGGTTGAATTCCTGCTACATTTCAATGTACAGTACATGAACTCTGACGGAGGGGAGAACGAGGCAAAGGGACATCCACTGGCTTCAAGGTGATTTGTTGGGAAAGAATTAAGCCTTTGTATGACATTGTAAAGTACCTCAGCATCTTTTGCATACAGTCTTACTAATACAACAAGAAGATATCACTTCATGAGAGGATAACTCATTCTAATATTTGGTCAGGCAAATAAGACAAAATACATTATGTGAAGGTCTCGTGGGTTCAGGACTGAAAGGGATTCACTCTGGATAAACTACATTCCTTGCTACATAAATGACACCTGTAATGTAAGACCATTTCACTGATTTTTCCAAAAACAACTGTCCTGTTTAGGAAACAAGAGGAACCAAATTAAGTTCTATTTTTTAAAATTATAACCACAACCTCGTCCGATCATGCGCCAATGTATCAAAAGGCCTGTGATAGGTTTTCCCTAAAAGCTAAACAAAAAAACAGTAGGCTACTACACTCTGTTTTAATCTGTTTTCCCTTTTTAGGACTGTGTTACTGTGCTGTGGGACTTGATGTATGCACATAAAGGAAAGCATACTGTATCTATTGATATCATCATCAAGTTTATGTCCGTATCAAAAGCAAGTGAAACCAATGTTTGAGCAACCCTATTTATTAATGAATTAAAAACATTCAACAATCTGTGTGGCCCACTGATTATTCTGGGAGACAAAGTAACTACTGAGGGAAAAAAGTAGAATGTATCCCAGTGTCCTTGGGAATCACAAACATGCATCGGGACCAGAAATACTGTAAAATATTAGGAAAGTGGCAAATACAATGGGAAACAACTTGACATCATAGGATTGTACCGGCATAGCAGAATGTGGCACAGGAGCTTTGCATGTACGAAACAAAAGTGATCCAAATCTTTTATGATTTACGAACATGAGGAAAAAACACCCGTGTGACTTGGTTTTTCTCATTTCAAATGTCCCTGAGGAAGCGTTGCTTTGGAAGCTATTCATTTACTTGAGAGGACAGCAGGCTCAAGTTCACTGACAATGCAATTTTCTACAAAGAATAGTGTTGACATTCTGGGTAATGCAGCATCTTGGTGCTGTCTAGGGTCAATCAAATCTCCACTTACTTTTTACAGAAGTAGTGTTTGAGTGTTTCATAAGAAGTCGTGCTTAAAAGATTTACAAACTCACCACTTGTTTCAAAACACAGAATGGATTCCTAAATACTGGAACTGTGGTTTGAAAAACCAACCCAACAAAAACCAATACAAATATGTAAACGTAATGTTTTCCCTGACTCCAATATAGATCCAAAGACACATTGTCCTGATGTATACATATTGTATACATCAGGATATTGTATACATATACATTAATGGACATGAAAATTACTTGGCTCCACCTAATGTAGGGAAATCTCAAAAAATCAACAACAAAAAGACGCAGATTTTCACAGATTTCACACTTTCTGTTGTTTGTCATTCAAACAGAACAGAAAGTGTGAAATCTGTAAAAGATTGCCTGTTATAAAGGTCATGAATTCAACAAAATGGAAGTCACATTTGCACAAGAGGGTGGACAATCTGGTGCAATTCTGTCTGTTTGTTGTTTGAACATTGGGAGGTAAAACACTCTTGCTATTAAAATCAAAAATCTTATATGGCATCTAAAAAGTTACATTTTGAGCACTGAGACTTTCATCAGACATACAAATGACTGGAAAATGCACCTATACAAAAAATAGGAAGGAAGTCTTAACAGGTGATAAAAAGTAAAATAAAAAAAATAAAATAAAAAAAAGTAATTTGGCATGCTTAATCTGGGAAGGCAACCTATTAGAGACCTGATAGATGACCCTTTTATAGTAATACTGTACTTCTGCTCCCATTTTAGCACAGATTTTCCCCTTCATTGTTTGCTGTTGGAGACGTGTCTTATAGGATGATTCACTATCAGCACACTAACCAGAATCATGCTGACATCGAAGCTACTGCTGGGGGCGGGGGAGAATCCTTTGCATGTGCAACCAAAAGTGCATATAAGAGCGCCCACCTGATGTGGAATCTTGGAAATACATTTTAAAAAGTACTTTATATATGTATATATATCTGCCGCAGTGATCTATTTTCATCAGCGCTGAATTGAACTGGAATGAAATGAAAATAAAAACTTCCATGCCAGCAGGGAGCTCAAGCAAATATGCATGAAAGATGGACTTGGTTGCAAAGTAATTTGTTTTCTCCCAGTGTAAACAGAAAATAAGCTTTTCACTGGCAACCAACACAGGACAGCTGTGAGATATGGCCAGAGGAACAATTAGAAAGTAGCAGAAGCATAAGAGATATCCAGAATATGGCACATAGCATTTGGAGAAAGTGTCTGAATAATACTACATGGCATAGCTGTACATCTTTCTGTAATCCATTAGACTAAATCCAAAACAGTTTATTTACCTCGGCCAATTTTGGATTACTGTGACTCCTGTGACTGAAATTCTTGATTTTGGACTGTGCAACCTTTTTTTTTTCTTGAGACAGATGGAAATTGTATATATGTAAATATGGTTGTAAACAAATCACCCAGTACACGGTTTTTGCCATCACAGATGAAGCAAGAGCTTACTCAGCACAGTTACCCAATTCTAAAAATGTCTCACTTTCACTTGTTACAATCCCATTCTCGCTCACCAATCACAGCTCATCGCTCTCCCTCTTTTTCCTCCACTCCCCCAGTCTCACTTAAGCCTCCCTCTCTTCGCAGTGGGCTATAGGTTTGAAATCCAGACCATGACTTGCCACACCAGCTGTTCCACTGCCTCCCTGCAACCCCAGGCACCCAGTTAATGCAAAACACAAATCTATTTTGGCGTGTTTACTTCTCAGCCTGACATCCCTGCCTCAAAAGTGATGCGAGGTCAATTATGTGTGTGTGTGTGTGTGTGTGTGTGTGTGTGTGTGTGTGTGTGTGTGTGTGTGTGTGTGTGTGTGTGTGTGTGTGAGAGAGAGAGAGAGACTCCTTCAGGTGACCATAGTGGGTCAGATTTTCATTGACAGAACATGCTGGAGAATGGGAGGCTTGATTCCAGTCGGCCATCAGAAGAGATGGCTTTATCTACAGTTTTATGAGTATATCAAATATATGCCACCCTCTAAAATTAAAGTGCCACATCATTGTTGTGAGTAGGCTAAAAGCCCAGGACCACCTGCTTCAAAACAAACGGAGTCACACTGCCCCCTGTCGGTATTAAAGGGAGTTGTTTCCCCTCGCTGTAGCTTTCCTTGCCTCTCCCTGACATGGTTTACTCACATTTAGTTATGAACATTTTGTACAGTTTAGACATTTACACTATTGCTGTAGCTGATCAGGTAGGCGTATTGAATGGGTGGCAAGTTCAATAATGCTTTTAAAACTATTCAATTAGAGAGAAATGCCTCATATAATTAATCAACACTTAATTGCTATGACTAAAAATACATATCAGAGTTCTTTCTATATTCATGTTTTTCGCTTAGTGCCTGTATCCCTCTAAACACAGCTTAGTGCATTTCAGATTTAACAGCATCTCAAACAACTGTGCCAATTAATCACGTGAAGCTAGGTGAAATCGTACTTTTTAACTCTGGTAAATGACCCGTGCTCGTAGAGAATGTTACACAGTAAGTTAAGCTAAAAAAACAAAAAAAGATCTTTTGGAGTGGAGTCACAGTTTGTTTTGTCCTCGTGCTGATGTCACGCTCCAAATGTCAAAACGCGGCAATTAGAGCAAAGTTCAGGTAGGATGTTGCCGATGATATCTAACAGTTAGCTTAATTAAGACAAATTAACCTGTATGTTTCGAAATTGAAAGCTGCAGTTAAGACACCTTGTTGCATTGTTCACATTTGAAACCCAGTCATACAGCCATAGTAGGTACACGCAGCTAGCTAGCTAGCTAGCTAACGTTGTTTAGCTTGATGTCAGCCAAGTTAAGGCTCAGTTTGCAGTTTGTAATGTTACACTACCAAGCAGCCAGTCTCTAATGTTGCCACCTGAATTAACGTTAGGCTACCACAGTCATAGCAAAGAGGTTTAAACAGTCATTGGTAATGTGCTTGACACAGGAGCCAGCAGGCAACGAGAAGGACTGGAGGATTTCAATATGATGTTCTACACGCAACTTTTTACATCCAAGCGTGGACCATTAGCCAAAATCTGGTTAGCAGCGCATTGGGAAAGGAAAATCACAAAGGCTCATGTGTTTGAATGCAATTTGGAAAGCACCATCAGTGACATCATTTCCCCAAAGGTAAAATTCCTTAAATAGCTCAGTATCATCTTCCCTATTACAATAAGAGCGCAAGTATTGATGTGTGTGTGTGTGTGTGTGTGTGTGTGTGTGTGTGTGTGTGTGTGAGTGATCCTGTAGGTGAAAATTGGCTTGCGGACATCTGGCCATCTACTCCTGGGAGTGGTGCGGATTTACTCTAGAAAAGCGAAGTATCTCCTTGCAGACTGCAATGATGCTCTGGTTAAAATCAAAGTGGCATTCAGGCCAGGTAACCTGATCAACTGACAAAAAGTGGGTTTTGAAGATGTTACAGGTATACAGTATATAGGTATGTATAGGGAGGGAAAGTCACAACTAGTGCAGCTAGTGCCCTTCAGGTTGCATTAATTGGTGAGAAAATCCTTGATTTTCCCATTCTGAAACACTGTAGACAACAAGTACAAGTTGTACCTTTTGTCACTGGGGTTGTACTAATGAGACTGAACACAAAGTGACTTCTCATGAGTACTTAACTGCATAATTTCAACCAGAGCTATTCTTGAATAGATAAGGCTAAAAGCTATAAATATACAAATGTTGATTGCTATAAAACCTTGCAGAAGCTAAACTCCTTTAGCAGCCTGAGGTAATTGCAAGCAATAAAGGTGATTATATTATGTGGAAATGGAATCACTGTCATGCTGAATACGATGCACTCTGTAATATGATTTTAGATCAAATTACCTAGAGACTGAGGCAAAGGCTTTTCCTACTGAGCCTTAAGCACAACCACCAGAGGGTGACATAATAACTTCCCAATTAGGGGAAGGACGAAACTCCATGCAAGGATTTTACATATATTTATTGTTTACCTCACATACAGTATCACAGAGACCAACTTTAATGTTCCCACAGGCTTGAGACGAACGCTGGCCTACATTTCTGCCGTTTTAAAAAGAACAAAGCTTTTGACACAACTAACAAATGTTTCAGAACTTTCTGGAGTCTGAGACAATGGTATTTCTGAATGCTGAGATTGCATAACAGATAGGTTATTTTTTTTGACTTGTGAGTTACTGCTCCAGGCCTATTTTACACAGCTTGGAATATTTTTAGGTGTCACACCCCCTGAGAAATACCTCTGAGTTTAGACTTTGGGTGCTGTTCTTATCTGCTCTGGTTCTAAATAAATGTATGAATTATTAACTTCTGTTATTAACCGCCCTGTTTCAACACACCAGGTCAGACTGATATGCCTGTTGAGGGGCTCGAGGCCACACTCAAAGCGATTACCTTGATTGAGGATTTCACTGACTTTGATACCCAGCTGCCACACCCAAAGTAATGTCTCCTTTTCCCCAACTTATCCCAACCAGGCTTCTTTATTTACTGTAGTTTTCTTTGGGAGTTTAAGCCGAATAGATGAGCATTGCTATCCCCTTCCATACCCTTTTCTCTTTATACTGGGACTCCAGGAACATAGATGTTGTGGACCAGTTTTCACTGAACCAGAGTCGAACAGAGGAAATCACTATGAAAGAAGATTTTGGAAATGGCTTTCTCACCTTAGTGGACTTTGGTAAGAACATTTAAGAGCATTTATTTTTTATACTCCATTAAGACTTAAAGTCTAGTCTTTTGTGTGGAGGTGAAGCCTCATATTGACTTTGCAACTTTCCCTCCCTCTGTGTGCTCTGATGGATAGGAGATGAGTCCCAGTGCCACCAGAGCGGGCTGCTGGACGTGAGCTTTCAGAGCCTTGCTCACCAAGGAGACGCTTTTGGGGATGAGGACACAGGATTCGACCCGCTCGGTAGTAGATTGATTATGGCTGTCAGTTTTTACCTTAGTTGAGTGTAAAGAAAAGCATTAGCAGGGGAAAAAACAATGTCATTGGCTTGCTTCACTGTTGTTGATAGTGGGCTTAGAGAGCATTGCCTGCTGCCAAACAAGGCAGATCCCACATCAAACTATAATGCAGCTTACAGCAGTCAACAGTTTTGTGAGGATATTGTGCCATAAACTCATGCAAGTAATTTTGAACAACTACAACAGGCTGGTTTCCTGGTGTCGCCTGAATGACCTCAAGATGTTGCTGTCATTCATTTGCATTTACTTTCAGCTTTAGTCTGAAAACAACCCGTTCAAAACCTTGGAGGAAATCAGTTTAGCAAATCCAACAAACCCAATGAATAGCTTTGTAAGATATAAGCATTATGGCCTGATTGGTTATCAGTTCATCATGTATGAAATCTGATGACAGGATTTCCTCTGCTCATTCAGCAGTGGTGTAGCACCACAGCAAGAAATCTACCACCTCTGCTACAGAATACACAAGAATAATAAAGCATAATCAAATTCATAGTCGCTCAAAAAAAGACAAACTATACACCCAGTGTTTAGATATATTGCTTTTATCATAAGTATTCAAATAGTAATGCTTTTAGTGCTGCTTTCCGGACTACAACCAAAACTAGGATCACAACAGGGACAAACATGGAGCCAAAAGCAATAATTACCCCCAACCATCACAACTACAAAACAGTTGCCAAGGAAAAAACAAACTGGTTAATGATGCTGTGATGTGTCGGATTTTATTCTCCCTCTGTTTTGGGTAATTTGAAAGGTGCCATCATTATTTGTTATGTCTTCAATGTTCTTTTGCTGCCTGTGACTTGTTTTGTCGAAGAGTGACCAATCATTTTGTTTTCAATTACCCTGTAGACTTTCTGACAAACTCCAGTGATCATGCTGGGTCAGCAGACCTCATCCCACAGGAGCCACAAAATGAAAAGCCAGAGACTTCCACTATGAATTGTCACCAAGATGGTAATTTGTCATGATGAACAGTTACATACTTGCACTATTTGCCTGTCATTGGCATTGGTGTCAGATGCCTCCATTGGGACAGTTACATAATAGTTGATAAATAAGTGTCAGAGCTGTACCAAAATTCTGTGTTTTCACCTGTGGTTGTTTACCGTATATAGTTTGATGGTACAACAATGGGCAGCGTTGTTATGTTTTATGTCAAAGAACACTCATTAAGAAAGATGATTTGCGTTTGTATTCAAACTCCAGCTTGACTCCATGTGTTTTCCAGATGCTGACAGAACAGATCCGACGGAGATGGAGCCCCCTACGTTGAATGAGACCACCCTGCTTGCTGATGAGGAGGAGGCCTTCGCCCTTGAGCCAGTCGCTGTCACTCGTAAATCTAACCAGTGTCCCTTGAATGGCGTTCCTTGAACTCATAATAGTACATTATGCAAACAATTATCCAGCTACAATGGGAGATTCATAGTGGTTAGCATCTCTTGCTCTGAAACCAAAAGTCTCCACCATTCCTTTAAATCTGAATATTGCTGGAGAGCCATACCCCTTAAAAACAAAGAACAATCGAACTCCTGTCCATGCTGTGCCAAGTAGCCTGTTAATCCTGTCAATCCTGTGCCACTTCTCCTCAGCAACCTCGGAGAAGAAATGGAAGAGGAAACGGAAGTTGGTTGTGGACCAGACTAAGGAGCTGACCAACGAGGCCATCAGAGAGCAGCTTGCTGACTTTTCAGACCTGGTTGCCACTCTGGATATGGCCCCGTCCACCCGCCAGCTCATGCAGTGGAAGGAGAATGGAGGCGCAGACAAACTCTTTGGACAACTGTGTTCCACTGTCATAGCTCCACAGATAAGGGAGGTAAAAAGATGAGTAAATCTGTTAACCTCCCAACAGTGGTGATTGCATCACATCCAGAGCATGCATGCTGGTCTATATCATCACAAAATTCATGAATCAGTCAATAGTTAGCATTCGATTGAATTAATACTATTATCCTTAAAACACATTTTCCCTTTGCAGGTCTTTGCCAAGAGTGTTTTCCAGGTAAAAACTGGTGGTGTGGGTGAGGAAGTTGAGGAGATGCGTGAGGACGGAGAAGAGGGTAGGGACATGCGTATTAGAGCACAGAGAGAACACAAAATTCTATTGATGAACTATAATCTCATTTTCAATGAATTACTGTTGTTGTCTTGCATTCTCCCTCTTCCTGGTGTGCTTGTTTTACATAAGGTCTGAATTATATCTTGTACAGTTCAGAGGGACACAAGTACCCTCACCACCGAGCACCTCAGTGTCTTAGATTCGTCGGTGGATCCTGAGAAAACGAGGCTCAACGCTGAGCCGACGCCCCTTGACCACATGAACGACAACCAACCTGAGAATTGCTCAGAACGCTCACAAGTAAGCATCAGTAAGCATGTCCAGCACCAACAAGGCACATGCAGTGAAAAAATGTAATTCTTGTTCATGTGCTTTGGCTGATGCACTACCACTTTCTTATTTTGTTTTTCTATTACACTCTGCCTCTCTGTCAGGAGTTCTCACACCCAGAACTTCCATCAGAAGACTCCATGTTTGTCCATCCCTCTAACTTGGAGAAGGAGACTCAGTCAACCTCCATGCACACCCAGGTGCTTGTAGTAAACACACACACACACACACACCTTGGAGGACTCCAAAATTCACCTGCCACTTTCAAGTATTTTACCAGTCATATTGATCTTTGGATTAAAAGGGAGCCACCAAATGATGGTTGGTTACTAAAGTAGACAAATTTTCCAGCCACAGCCAGAATTTACCAGTATTTTGCAGGTGTTAATTTCCCACGCTGCCTTGGAGACATGCCCAGTTGTGTGGAGTGCGTCACTGACTGTGATATGATGCTTTCCTCACCTGCAGTCTATGCTGGACAGCCAGGACTTTGAGGAGAGGAGGATAACCAGGCTAGCACAGAAGCTTCTAAATACTCTCAAAGTAAGGACCTACAAATAAATACTCAGCTATCATGATACACCCAACAACTTCACCTCGCTTCCAAATTCAGAACAATCCACCTTCTGTATAACCCCTCTGGGAAACCTGAATATTTACAATGACACTGATGTTGTTTCCCTGTGAGACAAAGAAGGGAGTTCTTATCACACAGTGGTGTCCCTGCTCTATTTAAAGGGATTTAAAGACGAGAAGGCTAGGGCAGGATTAGGGGTAATAGTGGGAAATTAAATTCTCTGGTGTGTGTGTGTGTGTGTGTGTCAGTCACAGAGCCAGAGCGGCAGCAACACCATGTTCAGCCTACAGGCTTTATGTGAGAGAAGCACTCGCTCGCAGGCCGCAGCCACCTTCTTCTGTCTCCTGGTCCTGAAGAAGCGGCAGGCCCTCGACCTGCACCAGAACGCGCCCTATGAAGACGTCCTCGCCACACCTGGACCCAAGTTCTACGATTTGTAAAATAGAAGAGTGTTTCTTAAACCATGGCTCGGGTCCCAAAATGGGTTGCGGTCCTGGTCCTACTGGATCCGCCACTTGACAGTAGTACAAGTATTTTTTCATAAGCCAGGTTCCCAGGGTAAAATTACATTTACTCAATTAGGTTTCTGGGCTGAATGTTAAAAACTACTAGAATAGAAAAATCTCACTTTGACTAAATGTCACACACACACACATATATGGACAAGAATTCTGAAGAATTCTTTATAGCTCTTCCTTGGCACTTTTCATCTGTGAAAAATGGGGAGGGTATCAAGGCAGGAACAGACTGTTTTTGAATAGGTATTTGATATCAGATATCTAAAAAATAGAGATTCCTTCCTTTTAAAAAGAAAACTATTTAATTGTTCTCTGTTTCACTGGGTAAAATAAATACTTGGCATCAATATGAAACACTAGATATGACTGAGTCTTTACTCTTTTATAAGTTTTAAAGGGTAACTTCGGTATTTTTCAACCTGGACCCTATTTTCCCATCTTTTTGTGTCTAAGTGACTAAAGGGGACAACAATTTTTGAAATTGGTCCAGTATTGAGCGAGATCGCTTCAGCCGGCAGCCGCGAAACGAGCTGCAATGTAATCCGACGGGGCAAATGTGAACCGTCAATGTATGGCCACTAAAAGTGCTTGTTTTTGCCACTGACAGGCTCAGATTGTTATTATAAGTGTCTGACAACAT
This sequence comes from Centroberyx gerrardi, assembly GCF_048128805.1. Taxonomy (NCBI): domain Eukaryota; kingdom Metazoa; phylum Chordata; class Actinopteri; order Beryciformes; family Berycidae; genus Centroberyx; species Centroberyx gerrardi. Next base: position 19,398,223 of record NC_136010.1, on the reverse strand, counting down.
TATGGAAAGGACCCTACAGAGAAATGAAACGTTTTTCTTTACCTTACGCTTGATCCGGTCTGTGTAACCAACTCTCGGTCAAGTCTCGCGAGAGTTGAGTTGTTGCAGGAAGTTACACAGACCGGATCAAGCGAAAGGTAAAGAAAAACGTTTCATTTCTCTGTAGGGTCCTTTCCATAATGTTGTCAGACACTTATAATAACAATCTGAGCCTGTCAGTGGTAAAAACAAGCACTTTTGGACGTACATTGATGGTGCGATTTGCCCCGTCGGAAGCGAAGCGATCTCACTCAATACTGGACCAATTTCAAAAATTGTTGTCCCTTTTAGTCACTTAGACACAAAAAGATGGGAAAATAGGGTCCAGGTTGAAAAATACCGAAGTTACCCTTTAAAACTTATAAAAGAGTAAAAACTCAGTCATATCTAGTTACCCTTTAATGTTTTACAAATATTTTATGTTCCCAAGCTTTGGGAAATACCACTCAATTCAAGAATTCACGTTAGTCTTATGGTCCTGGAGAATTGAATCAATATTGTAAAATAAAAAATGTAAAACAAACTATTACCTCTCACTATACAACATAGAGCTATAACATCAGCAATGAATGGGGGACAGATTTTGTTAATTCATACAATGCTTACCTGATCTTTTATGTTCAAATGAGCTTGACATTATAGTAAGAGTACAGTTGGTGTCAAATTTCCCATCTCTTTCAGTTCTTTCTGTGTGGAGCTGTATGCATGGCATCACACATTAGGGGTAATGTAAATAAGTAACTAATACAGACCATATGCATATAGGACATAGGAATGACATTACAAAGCTGGAATTCAGTGGTATTCCTGTTTAAATACTCTGTTGGTGTTATTGTTCATTATGTAAAATATTTTAAAAATGTGAAATTGTTTGAGCCATTTCAAATGTTTCTGTTTATTCTGACACTGTCAAATGTCAGCATCCATTGTGGCTTATATCATTGTGGCTGATTTTATTAAAATAAATTCATTGGTAAATGCATATATGGATATGGTTTGAATACATTTCCAGAATGTAGACACTAACTTAGATATTCAGCTCTAACTTGTACAGTTTGTACTGGCCCAATGCCAATATACTCAGTGGATGAATTTATATCTGCATATTCATTTATCATTTAAAGTACATGTGTGCCAGTCCAGTGGTTGGATACTCCTCGGCTCCTGCCTGCTGTCATTCAGTGGTGTGGGAGGTATTTTAGCTACAATTAAATGTCAGACAACTTCCTCCCCACTATGCTAAACTGTGTTAATAAAAAACAATAGGCCTACTATATGTCATGCCAAATGAAGCGTTATTATCCCCTACTGTCACTTTAAGAGGCACCGATGCAGCAGACAGACGCAGTTGCCTCATTTCATCTCCGGGCTACATGGCTGCAGGAATGGACTCTCATCAGCATCAGCAGCATCTTTTTTTCCTCCTGCCACCAGGGACTGTTCAGCAACCATCAAGTCTGGCGGGGAGCAAATCTTCAGCACGATGCACAACTTCGTCCATCTGCCGAAATGGTACAGTGACACGTAGGCTTCTCCTACAAATAGGTTCTAGTTTGATTTTTTTTTTATATGCACAGAGCGAGTAATATCCCTGTTGAATAACCGTATGTAGGGCACAGCAGGGACTAAATTAGTTAGTCAGCTATTTCTGATAATGGGTATGACAGACACGGACGGGATGCTTTTTCCTATATGGAAAGTATCCCGCTGGTATGCTAGGTGCCCTGTTTAGAGATGTTTCTAGTGGGCTGGCTATACAATCCAGCGATGAGATGAGACTTTTCCCACTAGCTGTCCTGTTTGGCTGCTGTACTGATCATTACATTGGACCTGCCTGCTTATCTAACACGGGCTCAGTCTAGGTGAGAGATGGGAAAAATATTGCGACTCAACATTGTTCCAAGGACAAAGCGCAGCATCTCTCAGTCTTACATAAACAGCACTTTGCCGCACAAACTTAAGTGGATTTCAGCTTTGAAACGTTTTAGCATTGATGGTCTGTAACAATAGTAAGTCTAAATGCTGCTTTAACTCCAGTTTTATCCACCTAGGAGCCAGCCCTCCCAGTACACACTGGTACTCACACTTACGTAAGATGATTGCGTATTTCTCACCGATAACGTACTTACCACTTGTTGCGCAGAGGGAAGAGGGGGCGGTGAGACTGCCTGTCTCCTTGTCCCAGAATAATATAGGACAAATGAACTGCTTCTCCGTTCCTTCTGTTTCATTTAGGCTGCTGTGGCTCTCATGTTCAGGCTTCTTCAATTCTCCTGATGCTGTAGCTAAATATCTGAAACCACAAAGTTTTCATATGCAATTACCATCATTTATTTACAGGAGCTGCAGGCCTTGTAGGCCTAGATCAGGGCTTCACAAACTTTTTTTCATATTAAGGACTTTCCTAAATAGATCCACATTAGACCACCAACCCCATTTCATAATATTTAAGATTTTGTCCTATGGAGCCCCATCTGAGAAGAATTTTGTTGTTAGATGTGACCTGGTACAGAATTATATACTGTAGGTGAGGTGATACCAACTAGTCATATTTATACATATTCTCATTGTGCAAACTTCTAGGGAGTGAAATAATAGTGAAATTAAATATTTGGGGTCCTCTTTGAATTCCCTCAAGGACCCCTGGGGGTCCCCAAACCCCACTTTTGGAACCACTGGCCTAGATCATGTACATGAATCCACACCTGGCCTACTGGCAACAGCCACAGAAAGTCTTATATATCTCTTTTTTAATCAGAGGTAATAACCACAGTGACCGCCTTGACCCCACCCACCACCGAAGGTCAGCTCGTCTTTGTTTTGGACCTTTGACACCAGTTCATTTGAAGGTTAATCGTGTTTATCTGCGGCTCCGAGGACGGGGAGGGCCTGGCTGCAGAGAGAGGCAGCTGCACCGACTGTGAACTCACTGTTTCCTTGTGTCAGCAGAGAAAGGAGGCTTTATGTGCCGTGCTGGGGCTAGACTATTTTTTTAGTGCTCTCGTCACTGGCTTCCAATGAAGCAGCACATAATGACCACACGCAGTTTACCACATACTGAAAGGAAAAGACAAGCTATTTCTGTGCTTTCTTTGTTTCACTGTATTTCTTTACTGAATGTTTTACTAAATGGTGTGATGTAGATGTACTGAGGACATTGTAAGATCACTGATTCAGGGTTCATTTTGTGTTGTTTTTAAATATAAATTATTTATGATTACATGAAATGGTTTACCGGCTTTGCTTCTGATTAATTAATGTATGTTTTGCTTGATCCAGTCCAGCTCTGAGGGCTCCTAGTGTCCCTCTGTAGAGACAGCAGTGAGAGGGAGGCGGTCCTCTGCACACCAATGTCTCTCACTCCTAGTCGTAAGCCCTCCGCAGGTCAGCGCAGGTACTGTTGCCTCCCTCTCCCACCTCTATTTTCAGACGATGTACATGATTGGACATACAGTATGTGGTATTGTGACTTCTCTCCCCCTTTGCTTAATGTTGTAAATGACTTGTGTGTAACGTGATCTCTCCCTGCAAGGCGCTCAGTGGGCACTAGTGGCGGGAGCGGGCGATATTCCCACAGTGACACATCCAACACCAACACCTATCCTGGCCGGGGCAGGGCAGCTGAGAGCAGCCCCACAGCCCGCACATATCCCAGTACACCCAGGTAAGACGCTGCTTATAAACCCCTCTTTACACACTACGTGAACAAGATAACTCAGGTTGTATCACTCTCTGTATAGATGAAGGAAAGACAGGGAAACCAAATTGTTCCCTCATAGCAAGTACCATGCACTGTGTTGTTTGCAGAGGAAAAAAATTTGTCTGGAAAGAATAAGAAAGCAATAAAGATGAGCAAAATAATATTAAAAGTTAGAACAGGTCTGTCATGAAATGGGACGTTTCAGCCAAGCAATCTTATTGGTCAAAGATGGGTTTCAACCATGTTGTTAGCTAATTTCAATTACCATGCCTAGACCTCAATACAGCTGCATTATAACCTGCTACCCTGCACAAATATTGTATATTAGCGAACTTCAACCCATCAACTCAAAACCAGCAATGATAATCATGGGTGACTCCTATATAACCAATTTATATGATGGGCATCCTCTCATGCAATATAAGACAGGTTGTGTTCAGTGAAGAACCTAAGCCTTTAAATAATTAAAACTTAAACTGACCCGGGTGACAAGCTGGCAGAGTGGTTAGCACTGCTCCCTCACAGCTTCCGGCCCTTTCTCTGTGAAGATTGCATGTTCCCCCTGTTGGTTTGGGTTTCCTCCCTTCCTCCCACAGTCCAAAGACATGCAAGTCAGGTAGATTGAAGAAACTAAACTGCCCATAGGTGTGAATGTGAGTGTGAGTGATTGACCCTGAAAAGAAAAATGAATTAATGAATGAATTAAAATAAACTCTCTCCACAACCTTGCCAATGTACAAATCTTACTGTAGGCCTATCTCATCAAATGCAATATCATGACATACGCTGGCCTCCGTCCCACAAAAGCTTAATGGACTACCATCAACTATAAACTATAATCAATTACTATAATCAATGCATACAATAACAATTCCTCACCTAGACAAATGTTTAATACATCTGAATAATACATTAAGTCTTTATCATGAAAGACTTAAAGAGTTCAAAAATATTACAACCCCCCCCCAAGTAAAACGTTAAGAAAATAGCACTGAATTCTAAATACAGTAGTAGTCTATGTAACGCTATGCAATTCAAAACAATTACAAACTACTCAAACTTGTTACATCCTCATCAAATCTTCTCACGTGCACAATCAGGTAGTAAGTACTTTATTTATAATGAAGATTGACCCATACAGTGACTCAAACACACTTTTTAAATTATTTAAAATAATCACTACATTTCTGCTGCAGTATAATAAATGAGATGATCAATACAGTTTGTTGTTCTTTATGGCCAAACTATTAATCTCGTCACTCAGTAATCATGCTGTTATCCAAGACTGTAAACAAATAATTTGCAACATCTGTCTACTCCAAACCCTTTGCTGTCTCAGTGATCCTGCTAAAAGATTAGAAGTGTTGTCTTTATCCATGTGTCATAGAAAACGCTCACACTTGTTACATTATTTGCCAAGATGCTCACAGCTGGCAAACAAGTAACTAGTGCTAAGATACTTTTCACTTGTTAATTCTTATGTAAGTACTGTGAAGAAAACGTTCTAGTATACCTGTATTGGCCATAATACCATTAAGGACATTCTTTACTGTAATTATTAGTACTCAGCTGTGCCTTGTAGTATATAATATTGCATGGCTGTCATACCCATAATCTATTGAGAGCGCCCTCCCAGGTGTTATTGCTATGCTATTATCGCTGTCAGCTGCTTTCTTAAACAGGCACTCACCAGTTCACCCCGGCTTCTTTGAATGGACTCTTGATTAGAGTTCTCACAATGTGATAAAGTGAAACATTTTATGCAAATGTACTTCCTCGCCTGTGTGTGTCACTTCAGGCGACAGGCGAAGCACACAGCCTGCGTTGATAACCATGGGATCAGGCCCCCCACCCCGGACCAGTACCTCACACCCCTGCAGCAGAAGGAGGTGTGTATACGACACCTGCGAGCCAGACTGAGGGACAATGTCGAAAGACTACAGCACAGGTGAATCTTGAGACATCAGTTATATTTCTGTCACATACTGTTGCTGTTGTTCATGTCGTATGAGTTATTTCCTGGAAACATTCCTGGTGTCTTTGGCATCACAACAACAGTCACAAATATGCTTTGATCTTTGATTAACACTAGATCTAAAGGGTCCATGGTGGCATTCATTGCAGGACAAAGATGTTGCACAAGCAATTATATAAATTTGTTAAATAAATGGGCAATGTGATTAGTTTGTAAAATTGCATTGTATTGTTTTACTATTAGTTGTCTGTAGTTGGAGATGGCCCTACAGTCTCCTGTATTTTTGCAAGTCATATCTGCAATTTCATGGTCCTACCCACAACATGACCTAAACTTGCAAGTTTTCTGTTTCTAGGCTTTCTCTGGGCTAAGCTCCCATGCTTTGTACCTTCCATAAAAAGGATTTAACTCTCCTAAATAAGTCTGCTATTCCTTAATCCTTTTTATTCTATCAGGGACTGTGAGATAGATGAGTTGAGGACCCAGCTGTACAGGATGCAGGAGGACTGGATAGAGGAGGAATGCCACCGTGTGGAGGCCCAGCTGGCCCTGAAAGATGCCCGCAAGGAGATCCAGCACCTCCAGGAGGTGGTAGAGTCAGTGAGGACCAACCTCAGCGCCCGCGAACAAGACCCTCACGACCACAAGCCATACCCAGTGCTGCAGGGAGCTCGGCCCGGTGGGAAGTCCCGCTCCTGTGGCTGTTCCCCGGCCAGCACCCTGAGCCGCAGCACCACCTACACCCGGCTGAGCAGCGAAGCGCTGGCTCTGCAGCTGGAGCGCGACTTAAACGCTCCCGAGGTAAGCGGAGCGCCCCGACCGGCAGGCCAAACCCACCTGCTCCTGGAGGCAGCGCTCCTCTCAGAGCAGCTGCCGGCGCCCGCCCACGTCCGAGGCCCCCCGACCGTGCCTCGCTCCTCGACCTACGAGAAGCTGTGCACCGGGGGGGCCATGTTGCCGATCTCACACTCCTGCCACACACTCAGTAGCAGCTGCAGGTGCAGTGGACACACCTACCTCCCCCATCATCACTTGTTCCTGCACTTACCTCAGGAGGAGCCCCCCCCAGCAGCGGCAGCAGCTCCCGCCCCTGTCGCTGATCCTATCCCTACCCCCGCCGCTGCTGCAGCAGAGAAGAGGCCGGAGGTCCGCTCCCAGGCCTGTAGCCCCATCATGACCCGGGTCTCAGAGGAAAGCGCCGGCGAAGAGCTGAGCGTCATTTCCTTAGCGACAGCAGACATCAGCCCCTCGGTGCCACATGTGTTTCCGCCCTGCTTGCCTCCCTCTTCCCCTCTCGAGTGTCCCTACAGTATAGAGCCGCTACCTCCTGACAAGCCAGAGGAGGTGTCAAAGGTGCCGACAGGGCCGCACACCTGCCAACCGCAGCCTCTCGCTCAGCCGTTAGAGAGGCAGGAGGCTACAGTACTGGAGATGGAAGAGGGGAACAATGGGGAAATCGAAGACGCGAATGAAGACGAGCATTCCCCTCAGCTGTGCCACTGGAGCCGCTACTTCCTGGTGGATCTGTTGGCTCTGGCGGTGCCGGTGGTCCCGACGGTGGCCTGGCTGTGCCGAGGGGCGCCGCGGGGAGTCATGCCCATGTATCACATCGGGTCCCTGCTGAGAGGCTGCTGCGCTGTGGCCCTGCATTCGCTTCGCCGCCAGGCCACAGGCAGGGGGCGCGGGCCTACCAACATGAACGGGGCAACGCCGATCTGAGATTTTCCGCTCCTCCTTACATTACATCCTCCTCAGTAACAATGCACCTCCAAACCTCTGCAGCCACAGCCATGTTGACTTCGCTTCAGATTTGATTGCATTTCGGTTATTACCATGCGTTGGATAGCCCCTCTTATGATTATTAGATTTACCATAATGCCCTTGTGATTCTGTGGTCATGCCTTGCCTTAGAGGAACAAAGGATTAGTAGTACAATAGAGAATGTTTCATGATTCAGATAGATGTCCTGCCTCTGCCTGCAGTTTAAGTGGTTTTCACTATGCGGCCCGTTGCATGTAGCCTAGAGAGACGGTTTAGCCCTGCCAATTTCTCACCATTTTACCAGGCTAGAAAGCCTTCTTTGAATCTTGAACCTTTTGATACAAAATCCAATCCCATACATGAACCCTCTAGTGCTGTATATAAAATCTTGTGTGAAAATGCTTTCTATTTTGAAATCTCTCCTCTAATGCCCACAGTGGGGCTATGATCCTGATGCTAGAATCAAACAGCTTGCACCAGATTTAGATGAACCCAGATGCCCTCATTTGGGCGGAGATATTCAGATATTACATTTAATGAAAGGGAGAAGAAGAAAACATGTCTGAAGTCAGGTGCTCACTTCTCATCTTTTATTCCTCTATTTTCAGTAGTATTTCCCTGTCTTGATCACAAACAGTTCCATGTGGCACAGTGGGTCTAGGTGGGAAAAAGTGGAAGCCATTCATTTTTTTCACACCATTGAAAACATCGGATTATGCTTTAAGATTGTTGGTACATTTACCCCACTCATCTTTCTTAATGGCTGCTGAGAATCAGGAAAGACACTATTTTTGTATTTTGTGGCCAGTAATTGACTGATGAAAGCCACGCATGTTTGTACCAACGTTTTAAGGCACTATCAGGCCAACAAAAACAAAAATAAACTCTTTAGGTGAGTGTATGAGCAGGGTAAAAAAAGTGTACCTGACTTCATTCCATGTGTATCTACTGCATATCATATATTTCTGGGCAGGCTTTGATTAGGAGAACATTTTCTAAAATATCTTTAAGTTCTTCAATACAAACCAGAGGCTTTCCTGCTGTGATGTTTTCATTTGCCCACCTTTCCAAGACGGCTATATCTGGCCCTGATCCACAGCTAAATGAATGAAGGACTTGGGTGAGCAGTTTCTTTTCTTTACCTATCACAAGATAAATGTCTTTGGATACAGTGATTTATTTTCTGATGTCAAGTGTAACAAAAATATTTGCACAGCCGCAAGAAACTATTGAACACTTGAAAGGTTAATCCTTGCGTCAAAACAATGTAGGCTGCTTCCACAGCATTGTATTACAATTTAATTATATTAATAATGTATGTATCATAGGTTTGAGCATTGTTATTACTCAAATGTGAATACTGATCTTACCAGTGTCCCTTTTGTGTATAAATTGAAATGGCTCAATTGTAACAACAAAACATGATGTAAATGTGTGTATGGTTACCAGTGTCAGCCTTATTATGCAAAGAAAAGAGCAATGTTCTAGCTTTCAGGGATCTTTCCAGTAGGTTTCAGTGGTAGCGATCCAATTTAACAGGTCTATCTGAGGCAGGATTAGGGCTGTTACTCGCAATACCAAATTGAATTAAATCATATTAACAGTGCAATTTATCTGTGGTTGGAACAGCACATATTGCAGTCTTTGAAATTCACACTATTACAATATTCAAAATTGGTCAGTTGTAAATTTTAGCTTTTTTCCCCCATTTGTTTGACTTCAATTCAAAAACAACAATTTTTCCTCGATGTTAAGAAATGCACTTCTAAATTTATAAATGCTTGGCGTGTAGTTTGCCCTTTTCCATTTTACTATATTTTATTGCATAGCCTGCATTCCAATTACTTACAAAATAGATTTTCCATTGTCTATATAAAAGCAATGAAGCAGTTATGAACTGTATGCGTTACAATTGCACAAGAAACTGTAGAATATTTAATGTAAGAACCCCTGGATACGTTTCCCCTTCCTCTTTGAAAATAAACAGATGCCTTTGTCTGTTTTTCTATTAGAGTGTGCAGTGAGACCACTACGTATTAATTAATTTATAAATTAGTGAGAATGATAAAGGCTGAGCCTATTTTAAGTGAATACTAATGTTGAACACAGTAGGCTACAAACACCCGAGGGAAGGAAGAACAGCAGTTTGTGGTAAAATTCACTCTTTTAATGTGTTGAGAGTAAGGAACAGAGCTTTAAGAACATCCACAGCTTGTTACACACAACTCCTTGAAATAAAGACAATCACAATCCCCAAGATGTGCCTCAAAACCTTTGTGGGGGAACTTACCATGCAAATTTAAAAACCTTCTGCCAAAGTTCAATAGCTTTTTCTCCACAAGACACTTTCTTTTGGCAAAGAACAGTTTCACCGTTTTTTAAGTCCCCAAATGTACAAGCAATCAACAAGACGGAAAGTTATGTCTTTACGCTGGTTTGGACACTTTGGGTAAAAGACAAAAAGTCATCTTACTCTTATAAATTAAGAATTTATGCTGCAATATAGACAAAGCAATTCCTGCATTTGCAGCAACTTGTGTTTATGGCAATAATGTGCTTGATCATGCATTTCCCTTGCTGCAATGTATCCCATACATGTTTTTTTTTTCTAATTAAGCCCAATAACAAAATGTATCACAAAGGTAATTCATAGAAATGTCATTGTGTCAAACAACAATTTATTCTTTTTTTTTTTTTTTTTTATTCAGAACAATTCATTACCTGCAATCAATACAACTTTAGTGAAAGGCCACATAGAGCCACAGGAATGAGATCAATTCAATATTTCCATGGATGACACTTATCCAAACCTGGTCCTGATGGCAGATACACTTTGTAAATTTGAAGTCAAATAAAAAACATCACCATAAAAAATACATAGCAGAATATGACAAAATACATGGAAAGGTATGGCCTATGACTTGTTACTGTATGGAATCTAAAGTATAGTACGAAGGATAAGGTTTTAAAGCAAGTGACATAACACAATTTGTATCTAAATGGAAAGGAGAGTGAAGTAGTGAAGCTATAGACATAGGTCCTATGCAGGAATCAAGAGCAGGAATCATCTGTTAACATTTTCCTCCATGTTCCCGAGATAGGAGTCAACCTGTAGTGGAGGGAAAGGGATTTTAGTTCTGTGGCTAAGAGGGAGAGACATGAGGGGATTACAGGACATGGACACCTAGGCTTGTTAAACACATGCCATTTAAGCTCTTAACATAATCGGGTAAATTACTAAGGATAAATGTAAAGACACTGTACATGTTTAGCACTTGAACATAAGCATAAGTGCTGAAAAATGATACCACAGACTTCAGGATTGGGGTGATAAATGAAGCACTCAAGCTGACCTGGATCATTTATCAATACACAGGATTTGATGTAGCTATCGCTTATGCATTGTCTCCAAGTCTCAGTGAATCTTTACATTGAATTGCTCTGAGGCGCTTTGATGCAGCATCCATCTGTAGCAAAACACCCCATCCTAAAGCCATACAGATGTTACCCTGTCTGCACTGTATCCACAACATGCAAAATCATAACACGCACATGCAAAATCATGCTGTTCGTTCAACAGCTGTTCCTCTCACCCTGAAAATTTGAGTGGAATTAAACAAGTGCACAAGTTTCAGGCTTCCAGACCAAGCAGCTCCACATCGAAGATGAGAGTAGCGTTGGGTGGGATGATCCCTGGGTGCCCTTTGCTGCCATAGGCAAAGTCTGGTGAGCAGGTCAGCTTGGCCCGCTGGCCTACACTCATCTGTAGAGGTGATGAAAAGCAGAAATATATTATTATTATATATTATTATTATTTAATATTATTGAGCAGTACTATATCAATTATGCTATTTGTATTTAGTGACGGTATTCCAAAATATAGAGCCCATTATTGTTATTATTAGTAGTTACAGAATAAACATTTCCAATGAGAAAAGCCCCTCCTCACCAGGGATATCCCGTCTTCCCAACCACGAATAACCTCCTGGTGTCCAATCTTGAATTTGAACGGCTTTCCCCGGTCCCTCGAGGAGTCAAAAATAAATCCATCTGTCAGTGAGCCTGTTGAAATAAAAGGCGATGGCTTGTTACGTTACTCCAAGGGTAGCTTTGGGTGTTTGAATCCCACTTTTCTCCCCAAGCAACATGCTAACTGCTAACGTTAAGTTACCATAGGGCCAGTCGATGCTGTGATGTTAGCTAGATGGCTGGCAGCAGCTACGGCACACAGCTCGTTGTCACACGGTCCATCTAACGGTACTACAATAACGTTAGCTGGGAACTGTGTAAATTAACGAGTCGCTTGGCGAACGCGAACTAGTCAGCGAGTTAATGCCAACTACGCTACAGCGATTGATTCAATATAACGTTAGCTAGCCAACTTGAGCCGCACAGACACGACAGGCGATTTGTTCAATTGGACACTTAATGTTAGCCGCTACGGCTAGCCAGCTAAAACAGCACATACTCAGCGTATAGTGGAGAACCGTCTTCTGCGGCTCCGGGGGCCTAAAATACATTTTCCCAGTTAGCTAACGTTCCTTTGGTTGCCAAAATCAAGAAACCAGTTGATTTACACACAGCAGATGGGTAACAGGCTCTGAGTAGCTAAAGGCACATTTCACAAATCATTCAGTCCCGTTCAGTAGCCTCTGCCCTTAGTCTAGCCTCCTCACTCACCGACATAGTGCACAACGACGCGCTGTCCCTTCTTCGGAAATGTTCGCCCTGAAAGATGGAGAATATGGCGAAAACGTTAAATCTTAATAAACTATAGCGTCTGTAAAGAAAACCACCAACATTATACCGTAATCCAACGGGGAAAAAACTGATTATGCCCACCATCGCCCGGGTTTATGGTCTCAATTTCTACTCCCATTTTCGCTCTTCAATCTTCTTTCTCTCGCCCTCCCTACAATGCGAGCGGAAGCTGGCAGTGGGGGTGGGCAGTGCACGAGCGGGTGGGCATTAATACATAAATACACCAACTGGCCAAATCCGACAATAATTTGTGGCATTATTTCTGATAATGATAAAATACCACAAAAAAAACGTGACACCTGAAATCCCTTATTTTAATTTGATAATTTGGCCATATAAATTTACCCAGCAAGCATTGGACGGACGGCGACGTAGGCTACGTGCAGGAGGTGGTCAAGTCAACCCAAACAACCACAACATTTTCACCATATGACGTTATGGCACGGTAAACATTCACATTAAACCAGAAAACTGTTTTGAACGGATATTAGAAAGATGCAGGTGGGACGTCGGCTCCACTTTAGTTTTGGCACCATATAGGTTTTCAACGTTAATGGAGGCCGACATACAATTACTCAAGGTGAAAATGTTTGCTAGGAGCCTTTAGGGGCCATACAGCATGGTCTTAATGCTCTGCTAATGGTGACAAAAACCAAAATGTCCATTATCTGGGCGACAGGTATACATTTATAAATTGCATAGGCCTACATGTGCAAAAGTTAAATCTGTAGCTCAAACAAGGCAGATTTATATTGGTGTATTATTGTAGCCTACAGCCTATGTAGGTGTAGCCTGTTATTTAGATTTCAGTAAATTACTGTATAGCGCCCCACTTTGGTCAATGATTATTTTTAAATGCTGGTTCTAAATGGTAAGACACATGATCAAATCATCTGGCCAATATTTCCTATGTTACAACCGGGCTCAAGGAAGCAATAATGAGGGAGCCACACGCCAAAGTAAAAGTTATGATTTATCAACTAAAACTAAAGGGAAAACAAACTACATCAAACCAAAAGAACAGAACAAAAGATGTGCATAGGTGAGGAGGGAGAGAGACATTGATGGTCTGAAGGCTTTTTAGGTGCACTCCAATCAGCCTCAACGACGACCCCACCCACCAGGCTCCTGCAAGACACACAGAGCTAGGAGAGTGGGAGGGTCGTCACACTTAAGACTGGTTGTTTTTATGATGATAAATGTAGGTGTGTGTACTTCCACCTCAACCACATAGCAGGACCCCTCCCAGTCACTGTCTAGTTTGGGACACCTTGCCCTTTGCACATTTGGGCCCATAACACCCATACCACACCCCCATCAGTGAGGTGTTTCCCCTTCACCTGGACATTGTAGGCCCTATTTGTGATGTGATCATGTAGCTACCATGTACTTTGGCCCATGAGTGGCAGTTGGGTAGTTAAATCACCAAACTCTGTGTCCTCAAAGAGAGTGAGAGTATTAGTGCAGTAAGAATATAGTAAAAGTAAGAATATAGTAAGGATAAGATTAAGTAGTACAGTAAGTTAGGACAACTTGCAGCATTTTTAAACAAAGTCATGTTTATGTCATTGTCAAATCATTTGTGATGCCTACTGTAAACAAAGGAGAGCATGGCTGAGATAATCGGTAGCTTCTATCTCATGTCAGTGGTATTATTAGTGCTGGTGTTTCTCAAAATTAAGACCACATTTCCCATAAACCCCGTTGCTTTCTGTCAATGTTGCTGCTTGTCCCCGCCACTCCCCATCCCCGGTGTCACTCTGTGTGCATTTGTTTTGAAGAGCCAAAAGAAGGCTAAGAGCCAATAACAGCCCTTTATAACAGTGAATAGGCATTTAGACAAGGTGCTAACATGAAGTTAAAACTATGCAGTTAGAAAGTTGTGTATTGTTTGCTTCCTGTTTTGTGCCATAAAGCAATATTTATTTCAGTCTGCCAACTCACGTAAACAGATTATTGAGAATGAATGCAAATATATATACAGAGTTTAGTTTGACGTCTAGGCTCTGATCCTGTCACTCCCTGCGAGCGTGCACCTAGCTAGCAGAGCAGGGAGTAACAATAGGGAACTTCAGATACATAGCCAGACACTAGCTAGTAATTTCCGGTGGAGCACGATATCCCAGATGCAAGCTATGCATCTTAGGATCAAGCAAGGTCATGCTAACATTATGTGGAACCATCAATGTGTGGGCCGGGCACCAGCCGCCGTGTGGCCATTCCCCCATCAGGCACCATTGACCATCCAAGGGAATATACTATCTAGTGAACGCCAATATGTGTACCACCCCTCTAATGGCAGCTTCCAGTGGGATACAGTCTGCTTACCCAGCGATCCACCTGATATGCAGCAGCAGACCAAAGGTAAGCTGCAGAAGACAAACAGCCCATCAGTCAGGACAACTCACATAGATTCCATAATATTCGTAAATAGTTGGCAACGATAGTGGCAGAATAGATCTGCTTAAATAGCTCACTGCTGCATATGCTTTAGACTTTATCAGGCAGCACATACACCCCCCTCCCCCCCAAAAGCAGCAGACCTAGCCACCAAAATGAATATGCTGCAATTATGAGCCAATCGCCAATCCTCAGCACATAGTAATGCGACCGTGATCCATATGGAACAGTAGAACTGCCTTGATTGGGAGCCTGGGACAGCTTGGCCAAAGGCTTACCTACCTACCTACCTACCTAGCTGTCCATCTATCTATGAGAGAAAATGACCATTGCCTTCTCACTTGAGGCATGTGGATCTGCAGCTGCAGAGCGCCCTCTGATGACATATGGCAAGATATGCGCTTGCAGTATCTTGAATAAGTTGTATGAGTAGTGTGTGTATCACGTGACTGCAGCGCGACTCGAGTTGTCTGCCTGAACTACCTTCGCAGGCTTCGCTCCATTTGTGCTGTAAAGAATGCAGCAGATTTTCCGACCCGACTTGGTCTAGATAACTAATATAATATCTAAATACCACAGAACACAGTCATTATGCTACATTGCATGTAATGTTAGTCTTTCGCAAATTTATTTGACAATGTTTTTCATGTAAAACAACAACAAAAAAAACAGATCACACATCATCAGCCACATAGCCTATGCTATAGGTAGTGGAGTACTAATTTAGTTTTATCATACAGTACAATGCATTCATCCCCATGGAGTAATTTTAGGACAGACAAAAGACACTGGCAATTAAACTGTTAATACAAATTATGCCACGCAACCCTTTCTTTAGGGAAAAGCAAACAATGCCTTACCACTCAACTATGTGACTTAATGCATCTCACTACACCCACGTGACTTTGGATTTCACATCTGACCACTTGGAGAAAGGCCCAAGAGCATTTTCAGAAGAACTGCCACTCCATTTAGCTTTTGGTGAGTGCTGGTATGAGTCGAGTCTCTGCTCATGACATTGGGGATCTATATTTGACCGGGCAACTGATGTAGGCCCGCTGTATTCTCCAGAAGGGCTTTTTGACTCGTTTGACAGTCCATTTGCATTAACAGAGTTTTTCTTGTTATTATGATTGTAACAACATGGTGAGGAATTTGATTTGTGCAAGGTACTAGTTCTTGTGATATGATGTGAATTCAGACTTGATTTCACACTTGATTTTGCACTGGAGTGTGGCTGCTGCAGATTTGTTGGCCGTCCTGCATTTTCTCCTCGGTCTGCTGAAGATGTTGCTTCTGGGCTGGATGAAGAAAAAACGAATTAGCGTAACTGTCATGGCACCAAAACACTTCCAAAACATTGTCAATGGAGCATATAAGCGAGGTGTGTTGCAGAGAGATTATTTTATGGGGAACATTCAGAAGTTTATCTATCTTATTAATCACAGAATGAGATCATTACTTGCATATGCAAAATCACATAAAAGTTATTTTCAAACAGTTACTACTATTATGTATTATACAGATTCTTACTTATTCTTACTATTGCTGCAGCTATTGAAGTGCAGGTACATGGAATGGCTTGGATTTGTTTTTGAGAAAAATTATTTAATATCCCATTGACTTGCACTAATGTTGCTAACAAATGCTAACAAGAGGCTGGTGTCAATTCCTCAGAAACAAAAGCTCTGGCATGAAACTGAGCTTGATTACTGATTAATAGGACAGGCGTCTCAAAATCCTAATCCTTCTTTCTCTTTTAAGGAAAACAAAACATGCCTGGATGGTGGATCTGACACCACTTTGTTCCTTTTTGAAATGACTGCTGAAATGTGGGCTGAGATTTAGTGAAACGGAAACAATTCTAAATGAGAAGTTAAAGTTGACATAGCAGGTCCCTTGGGTGACTTTATCACCCATCTCTTTAGATTAAAATTCACCCTGAGGGAGACTCACTGCACTGTGGTCAGTTGTCCTTGGAGCTGCAAGCATTGCTTCTCATTGATTGGGTAGTAGCGAAAAAAGACCATCCCAACCAACAGTAGTGCGATAGGAACTGGTGAAAACAGTACAATCAGAGCCGTCACCACGCCATCACCATGGTTACATGCGCCCGCTCTGTAGCCCACAAAGCTGCAGAGAAGGAGCAAATAAAAATGTGATACACCAACGGATATACACACATAACAAAGCAAGTGGATGGAAGATTGGCTCACTGTAATGTCAGGGTTGAGATTCCGACAGACAGGCCTCCCCCTAGCTTACTGCAGAAGGCATAACAGGAGAAAAACAGAGGCTCCAGGTCCTTGCAGGAGGGGTTTCTCATGGCAAAGTCGTCCACCACATCTGGGAGCATGGACCTTTAGCACACACAAGCTGCCATGTCAGATGTCAGCAGTGTAAAACAACATCTCAAGTGTGCGTGGATGTTTAGAATTACTGACCAGCCAACAAAATAGATCATTGCTAGAATATTCATCACTTGTCAGACAGGATGTCAGGGTTGGGTCGAGGTGAATGATGTGAATGATTCATGTTCTGATTGTGATGAGGTTTGACAGGGGCCCTAGAAAGGACTGGGGACTTAGTGTCCTGTCTGAGCACTGACTCACCAGGGTAGCAAGAACATGGTCGCCACGCTGAAGCCCATCAGAACGCACATAATCATGAAGACTGGCAGGTTACTGGGCACACAGGCAATTATAATCACCGCTGGGATGAAGAGCTGTGGGAGACATAAACAGGTCACACAGGTACAAGGAAAGTCAAGGTGTAGAAATACAGATGAACTCTGAATATTTCATATTATTGTACAAGTTGAAGGATTTCCATGCTTCCTTTCTTACTGATAGTCCGATGAAAACTGTGGCCTTTTTGCCTATTCTTACAAGGACTGCTTGCCAAAATGGAACTGCTATGGAGGCGGCAGCCTGTAAAATGGGTGAGACCTTTTCATTTTACATTCGAAGGGAATCTTGTCCTTTCATCATGCATTTTGTGAAATCCTTAAGTTTGCTAAGTGTAATTTCTGCAGTTAGTAGCATCTTACCAGTAGAGCCAGTAGGAGGTGCTGGAACTGGGCTCCAAGCCCAGCTGCATGACTGCAAAAAAGTGCAAAGTTACCCAAGGACATCTGAGATAAAACAGATGTGGGACAAAAAAAAGTATTATCCATGGTGATCATGAAATTTCTATATGAATTTGAAAAATACAAACCCAAAAATGTGAAAACCAAGTGGAGATGCAAAGATGATAACACAAGGGTTGTTAGGATTAATATTTTAACGTTCTGTCTCTGATTCATTAAAGCCAAGATTTACAGGAATGCAAGAGAGCCATTTTGCCATTATAATGACTTTGGTCTCCAAAATGTACCTGAAATGCAAGTGCACTGAACACAAAGCCAAGGACCAATCGTTGGTAAGGAATGTGGCATGCCAGCATCTTGAGGGAGGTGAGATAGGACACTTGCACTTTCTCATGAGAGCAGGGCGGCGCTGAAAATGAAACACAACTGAGATAATAAGGGAGAGGAGTGAAATACAAAAAACATACAAAATTCAAACTTAGGTAATAGTTTAACTTTCACCTTGATCAAATAAATCTCAGCGTTAAGTGTTTATTTTAACCTGCGTGGAGGACCAGATGGGTGGGGTTTAGGACTGTCAAGTGAGTATTAAGAAAGTGTAACTATCATAGGTAAATATGCAAAAGTAGACTTTGTGTACTTTTCTGTGATTGACACCTTACCTGATTTTCTGAATTTGAAAACAGAAGTTGAATCCTGATGAAATAAATTCCACCCATCTGGTACTCCAAGCAAGTTAAAACCAACACAAAGAATTATTTATTTTAGGCCTACTCTTTGACCATTGTGTGTGTGCCACCTCTGAGTCTCGACCCAGAGACCGACTCACCCTGCTGCTCCTTCACCCCCAGGAAGAGAACCAGGCTGCAGAGGAAAAACAACGCAGCCATGACCAACGCTGAGGTCAGGAAAGCCTTTCGCTGGGGGGGAAATACACACCTTAAATCTTCACAGATTAAGCATATGCTATCTACACACACACACATGCACAGAGGCACACACACACATACACAAGCAAACATTAACAAAGCTCTCTATGTAAGAACAGGGTTGACAGAGTTACTCTTAAAATGAATTCAGTCAAAGAATACAGATCAAACAACTCAGTAATGTAATCTTAATACCTCCAGGTGCTAATAGTGCTAAATTAATTAGTCTTTAGAATATGAAGTTAAGCAGGAATTTTATTCAAAGACTATTGCTTAAATAGCACTGTTATCAACATTGACATGCTTATTAACCATTATGTTAACTTCTATAAAATGTTTAATCTAACAAAATCCCTTTTTCACACACACACACACACACACACACACACACACACACACACACACACACACACACACACACAGGTTCAACAATGCCTTTGTTGAGCTAAGAACAGTAAATTATAGGGTAACAAGATATCCCTGGGACTATGCGAGTTCAATGCCAAAACAATGCTGCTAGACTGCTATAGAAAGAGAGAGTGTTATGTCCTTCAGATAGAGTGACCAGTTTTTTGTGACCAGGTTTTTGGCTGCATTTTAACTGCGTTGGTCGCAGTAATACCGTTCCCTGAAGTGACGCAGTGTGCGGTGAAGGTGTGCTTTGAGGTATTCCATGGGCCTGGGCCAGTTGCTGGCAGGCCCCCTCCTTCTCTGTATTGTACACAGCCACAACCTGACCCTGAATTACCGAAGCCAGCAGCATCGCCAGCATCTCCACACCCATTCCTGAGGAGGACAGAGGAAGGGAGAAGGGGATAAGAAGTGCGATGGAGCAGAGAAAGAGACATCAGTGATTACGAATGATTTCCAAACCCTCTTCAACATTTTGCTCTCCCTGACTTGGGAAGCGTCTGTAGCAGATGAGGGCGAGCATGAGTAGATTGCTCTTACTGTAGGCTGTGGCAGAGTCTCTGTCTCTCTGGTTTCCCCCCAGGAACATGTTCAGCGAGAGGTAGGGGACGTTGTAACACTGTTAATGGATGGCAGGGAAAAACATGAGGCCAACTGACAGCATGAGTAGTCAAACACCGTAGCCATGGTGACACCGCTCAGAGCAAAATGGCAGCAGTAACACCGACATGGGAATAGTATGAAATTCTGTCACCATGGTGATGCTAAGAGGAAGAAGAAAGGATGTTATACACAGTGAGGGCGATAGTAGATTGAAGCGGGAGATTTGGATAGATATGAGAGAGGGCTGCGGGTGGGAGAGAGAGAATATGGCAGATATGGGAGGAAGAGGAAAGATGGGACTGCAAGCCTCACACTCATGAGGGTCTCGAACAGGCACGCTGCTGCAAGGAACCATGGGACGCTGAAAGCCTGCGACATCGAGCCTCGCGGCACGAACCACAGCAGCACATAGGAGAGGACGGCGAACGGCATGGAAAGAACCACCCTGTAATAAACATTGAAAGCTCCGTTGAATACAGCACTGGAGGCAGAATTTTAGCTAAATTCAAGATGAAGTCTGTTAAACATGTGGCTGCACCGACCACGGGATGAGTTTGCCGATTGGTGTCCAGTGACTCCGGCTCACCAGATATCCAACCAGCGGGTCAGTCACAGCATCCCAGGCCCGACTCACAAATAGAATCATAGAGACGTAGAAGGCCTCCATCTGTAAAAACAGCTTTGTTACATTTCCCCCATATTTATCTAGGTTAATGCAGCTCTTATAACTGCGATTATAATGTTGAGTGTTTTTTATACAAGGCACATGTACCCACATGACTTCAAAGCACATGTACTTTTTGGACACATTAGTTTTCATATGTGAACAATTTTTTCTTCCATAAATGTTGCAGTTCTTAGTTCAGATGTGGAAATTTCAATTCATAGGTGAAAAGTGTTTTTTTCCGCAAGTGTACATTTTTTTTTGTTACATGCGACAATATTTGTTTCACATGTGAACATTTCATTTCATGCAAAGAAACAATTCACAAGTTCACATAATAGGAACATGTGTCCAAAAAGCACATGTGCTTTGAATTCACATGTGGGTTTTCACGTCACTTTTTTGTAAGTGTAAATCACTGCTTGCTTTTTGATAGAATACATTTAGTCACTGACATACTTTATTTGGAAATACAGAACTGCACAGAGGTCAGTACAGCGGACAGTACAGGTCAAGGGTCATCTTTGTCAGGCCAATTTTAACCTTTACCTGTACAACATCCAGTAGGAAAATCTGCAGGGAAACGCCCATGGCAACTGTAGTAATCTGATATGGGATCCCACCCACTGCATAGCACATCTTCCTGGCCAGAGGGATCCCCCCCGACCCCTGTGATGACCGGAGAGAGGAGCGGTCAGGAGCGCTTGGTTGAAAGACAGCAGGCAGGAGTGGAATATTTCTATTCACTGACTGCCAACCACTGAAAGCTGGAGTTATTTCTATGTTTTGGGTTTTTTGGGGGGGACATTTTTGTAAATCTGACTAGTTAAAATGATAATTTTGTCATGAGGGATGACTTTGAAAACTAGGATCATCAAAAAACTAGGATCATCAATAGGGCCCCTCTGAGAGAGTGGGAACTAAAATTATGGCTTTGGCTGAGACGTTAAAAACTACTACAAAAAGAAGAAAATTCTTAGTAGACAAAGATTTTTCTGCCACATTTTGACGAAGAATGCAAAAACGGTACAGCAACAGTTTGCATCTCTACATAGATCTGAAATTAGAATCATATCTAACTGAAACTTACCTATATGAAAACTTACCCTCTGACGTTGACTGTCTTTGCATGTGTCTCCACCTTGACAGTTAACAGTCTGGTTTACTAACTGACTCTTTAATGTCTGTAGGCGATCTGCAAAGTTCTTGAGACAACTCATCTTTTGGAGTTAGGAGTGACAACTGCACAAACGATCCATGCCAAGGAAATAATCCTACAACCAGCTGCAATCTTCCACTTTAGGTTTAGAAACAACTGCTGCTTGCTTTTGCCAACAATGGGTCTCCCTCTGTGCGCACACAGGCGCTCTTATAAATCCCACTTGTCTGACAATGGAATCTGGTTGAACAGCTCCTTTCTCTTTGAAAGCGAGATGCTCCTTTTCAACCGACCTCATTTTTGAGAATGAATGAATGAATTTGGCTCTTCAGGCTATATTAGAATAAGATGTGAACAACAAAGCCCATTATCTGTTCCTTGATAATGCATAATTTGTGAAGTACCATACTATATTTTATATTTAAAACTATACTGTATATTTAAATGTCAAATTATACAAATTGTATCCATCCCAGCAACTGAAAAAACAAAACTAAATGAGGGTTAGATAGATAGAAGTTTATGTTTTACATCGTGGAATGTGAACATATACAGTTGAGGATGTGAAACAAGTTACCATTTAACCACATATATCAATATGGACTGGCCTGACCTCTTGTGGAGTGGCCATGAAACTTCTCTCCATCGCTCAAGCTCGGCCTATTAATCCCACGCTCCATGTCCTTAAAGATTTCTACCCAAAGCCTGACAGCAGCATCAAGGCCACAGCAGAGAGCAGTGGACGGGCTGAACCCGAAAAAACAAGCTTCTTCTCCTTAAGAGCATCATTGGCAAAATGAAAAATAGTTGTTTGAAATCACTATAATTTCATTTCCTAGATCTTAATGATATGAGAAAACATTACAAATGATATTTTGATTATGGGTTTCACACTTTCTTATGGTACTTCTTCATCTACATTGATCTACCTGCAATTCTGCTTCAAATCATCACTAAAACTGGTTCCCTGGTGTGAACTATCAGATTGGCTTCCTGGACTGATTTATTTCTGTTGGGACTCCTAAGTAGAAATCTTTATTTTAATGTTTTTGGTGTGATTCTCTAAGGTAAAAGAACAGGATGACACAGAGCTAAACATGATGATTGCATCATTAAATCTTTAATTCTGTTATTTCCAGACACAGAAAGTGATTTGTTGACCCTTCATGGTATTCCAATAGTAGGACAACTACAACAATACACTTAACAGCCCCAGTATGAGACAGGAAAACCTTTTGAAAAGTCAAAATAATAATAACAACAAAACAAAAGAAAACCTTTTAAGTCTATCAGAGTAACAATATCACTCCTTGATCTGTGATTAACCAAAATCAAAATTTCAACGCAAAAGTTTCACTTTTGTAATCAAATGGGGGAACCAATCAGGAATGACATGTCAAACAAATTCCGTCCAACACTAAGCTGTACAGTAAACCAAATTTATGAACAAATACCTCAATTTACTACCAGTTTAATCCAATTATCATCCATGAGTTCTGAAATGTTGTTTTTACTTTACACCAGTTTAGTACACATCCATTTACCATAATCCTACAAGTTGGTGCTCTTACTAGCATTGTCCTTGGCCTGACGGAGTCCATACAGCCATTTGATCACTCTTGCATTTCTCTCAATGACAGAGACCCCATAGGGAACTCGCTCTGCAGCGTCACCACCAGTCTCCTCATCCTCATCCTCTCTGCCAGAACCTGCGCACTCGGACCCCGGAGCGCTGGCACTACGGAAACGGGTCATGGACACAATGTCAGAACCTGGTCCCGTCAACACCTGCAGCTCCGAAGGGTTCAGACCGCACAGGTTGAAGAAGCGCTCCAGCTCTGTCCCGGCTCGGGAGTATCGGTCACTCATGTCCGATTTGGAACGGGTCAGAGAGGGGCGTTTCCTGGAGCTGGAGGAAGACAAACGAGTAATCGCTGGGGAGGGAGGGGGGAAAACGCGGAGGGTGGGAGGAGGTGGGGCAGGGTGGTGGGCCATGACAGGAGAGGAGGGAGGGGGGTCAGGTTTAGATGGAGCAAGAACAGGTTTCAGAGGAAAGGTGCCGGGTGTTGTTCTGGGGAGGAAGAGACGCAGGTTGGAAGTAGCCGGGCGGAGTGGAAACTGGGAATGTAAAGGTACGGGCTGAAGAGGCTGCCGGATGTACTGCTGCAGTCTGCAGGGCGTCCTCAGCGGCCCGGCCTGGGGCATGACGTCCACTCTGCGTATGGCCACTGCAGCCGGAGACCCAGCAGGACTAAGGTTCTCCGCTCTGGCCGGGCCAGAGGCCTGCAACCTCACCTTAGCTGGACTGGACCAGTCAGGACAGGGTCGCTCTGCTTTGTGCTCTGCCCCCGCAGGACTGGGGCAGGGAGAGCTGTGTGTAGTGGTAGCGCAGTCAGGATTGTGACTTGTTGTGGTAGTGGGGAGAGGCCCATCGTTCACCCCGCTGATCAGGTTGCTCAGGTGCTCCAGGTTGAGCGGGACGCCCCCCTGCTGTGTTGCTGGGCGGGTCGCGGTCTTCCTGGTGGGCCGCAGTGTTGTGCTCGATATTAGCAGAGGCCTCCGCACTTCAGCAGCTCTGACTGGCTGCTGCTTGGAGAGGGCAACCTGACTCTTTACATATTTAGCCTTGTCTGCTTCCAGCCTCTCCACTGCACTCTGCTTTGGTCTTCCTGCTGCTGTCGGGCATTGCCGGTAGAAGTCCGGCCCCGCTGGCCCCTTGAGCCGCAGGCGCGGGGGTGTAGCTGCACCAGCAGTCCTCACTGGTTGCCTCAGTGGGGACTGGAGAGCCTCCACAGGCATTATGCTAAAGAGATGGGGAGTAGGCAGTAGTCGGCCCGTCCTTGTCCACCTTCTATTTACAGCTTTTTCTTTGGTCACCTTGGCGTAAATGTCCTCACTTTGTTCTACAGAAGTAAAGAAAGTCTGTCTAAGTTGCTCTCATGATCAGCTCCGTTTCACTCTTGAAGAGATATAACTCCAGCATCTCACTTGAACCCTACTGCCTTGACATTTGGACTTCCTGTGGGAAAAGAGAGACACCGCATCAGCAAACAGCAATGCAAACAAAGACATCAGTGAAACGCTAGTAAACCGGGAGCGTATGTAAAACAGAGACAGATAAAGTATTCAAATGAACATATACAAACATTTACCTCAAGAGACGAGCATCTCTTTGTCAGACGCTCTTTTAGCACTCCAACACAGCACACTGCAGACTCAACAAGTCTACTGCCATAGTCCCTCCCCCTTTCACTAAGGAAACTTTAGGATGCAGCCAATCGCCAGCTTGAAACATTACACATCTTATAAGTTCATTGGCTGCCAGTGCCGACAAATGTGAACAATTACTCCCACCCATCCATCTCTCCTTAGACAAACACACAATACAACTGACACTTCATTTTCAGTCACTATGGGGCCTGTGAAAAGAGTGAGAGTGGCAGAAGAAAGTGTGTGTGTGAGAGAGAGAGAGAGAGAGAGAGAGAGAGAGAGAGAGAGAGAGAGAGAGAGAGAGAGAGAGAGAGAGAGAGAGAGAGAGAGAGAGAGAGAGAGAGAGAGAGAGAGAGAGGGAGAGAGAGAGAGAGAGGTGGGGGGGGTTGCAGCAGGACAGCTGTCAACAAGCTATTGTTTGGAGGCATACTTAGACAGAGCCTATCACACACACCAACAGCTGTTAGGGGAACAGTGCTTCCTCATCTTTAAATAAAGCTCCCAGTTGCTAGGCTTTGTAGTGGGCTTCCCCCTGAGCTACAACACTCTACAGGTTCAGCAAAGTCATAAACCATCCCTCTCTGTTTACACTTGCAAGCCTTTGACTGTAGTGGAGGTCATAATAATGAACTTGGCAAACACAGGCATGTTAATTTGGATAATAAAACACTTCTGCGTGTCCTTAAGAGGAAAGCGTGTGTGTGTTTAAAATATGCCGCTTGAATAGTCTGCATCTGCCAGTCACATTCTCAAAATATTTCTCATTCCAGTCTGAGCCAGGCCAAACTCCTGCTGATAGAGCTATTCAGCTTTCTGCCCGGCTTACCTCCGTGACACAACCTTGATGTCTCCAGATCTCCCCGACTTCTGAAACTCACTGAACTCCCTTCACCGATAATGAGTGAGAGCATTTGGCACCATGATTTATGGCACATCATTAAGGTAATACTGTATCACAAACCGCAGAGGAATGTGAAGAGGTCGGTCAGGCTAACAAAAATAGAACCTCCAATTTAGTGTTTCTCTGAGTCAAGTCCTTGCATGTTCTGTTTTGGAGAGGAGCAGACAAACATGGAGTGAAACAGGAAGCTAGAGACAAATAGAAACACACAAGGCAGGTAAACAGCTGAAAAGGTCCCACAAAGCAGTCAAGGCCTATGCTCAGTCTTGTCCTGACAAGTCTGTTTGTACGAAGGCGTTGGTTAGTTGTTAGCTGTTTGGGCACAATCTCAAAGACAGGATTTTGGACTTTCCAAAGATAACTCACCTTGGCAATCCCTGTTGATCTCCTGAGCTCTGGGCCTCTCCTTGTAGCCCGGCCTGCCACAATGCAGAGGGACTGTACAATCCTGCTGGAGAGAATGCGTGTGAATGTGTGTGAAACCACTAAGCAGTGCACAAGATAAACCTGTTTGACAACTCATGTGCTCCTCCTGTGCCCTCCCCCTCCTGGCTGGTTGGTCCAATCACTCTCACACAAGGAAGCAGACTCACTTCTCTGGTCATGTGACCTTGTCTTATGTTGTTTTATGAGAAACACTCTCAGTCTGTTGGTACCATAGACATCAATGTGTTTGTCACTATAAAAATCATGAGAACAATCCTAAATCTTACAATGTTGTTGCATGGCTAATTGCTGACCATTTATAATTCATCCAGGTTTTCAAAGCCCTATGTTGAATAGGCATAAGTGTGAAAATAAAGCACAACAGAAAAACGATTTAGACAAATTTAATGTTTCCATAAAATTGTCTTACAGAATCAGAGAAACAGAAACTACCATCATACTCTCTGGAAATGCAGTTTGATAGTGTCTTATCCCACAAAATAAAAAGGAACAGTGACCTACACCCAAGAATATGAAAATAGCTGAAGAAATAAGATTTGTTTTGATCA
This sequence comes from Centroberyx gerrardi, assembly GCF_048128805.1. NCBI lineage: Eukaryota > Metazoa > Chordata > Actinopteri > Beryciformes > Berycidae > Centroberyx > Centroberyx gerrardi. The sequence goes on along the minus strand of NC_136010.1, from coordinate 19,371,627 downwards.
GAGACTCAAAAAATGCATATAGATTTTGCAGTATTTCCTTAGCGGACTGTACAACAAACACTAACAACAACCATAGGTTACCCTCCAATATGCACACAAATAGATATCCTTTTGATTTACACAGTATAAAACTACCATGGTTTGTTTTTGTCATCACACAGTCATCCCATGATACTTGGCCAACTAGTATTCATAACTGTAACATAACATCACAGCCATGTAAAATTGCACATAAGAGCACAGAAGAAAAGGTGGAAATACAATAAGAAAGAAGATATAACTCAATTGTTGTTCCTTTTGCAAACCATGTTGGAGGAATGGGCTTGAAAACAATTGGGCTGCCAGTTCATGATCACACACACCAGCTTTGCATGTGTGACTGTTGGGAATATGTAAACTCAGTGATCACCTGACTGCATGTTGACAACAGTTACTGTTAAACACACTACAGTGTTTGAATGAGGACTCCATAAATCATTCCATCAACAGTCCAAGAATGTAAAAAATTTTTTAAAAACACCTCATCATTTATCACTTTTACACGGACAAATTCAAACCATGATTCATACATTGTGTGTTTATTATCATTCTACAGTCACATCTTGTTTATTGGTAGTGACTTTTCTGAGGTTTCTTTTGCTTTCCTTTGCTAAGAAGTCTGTTGTTGTGCTCCTGTGGAACGATGGCTGTAGCCCACCTTTGGAAAAGTCTGCATAGGTGTATTGGATTCAACAAAGTCTATGTTAGCCTCCTAAACCTGATGAACAGCTGGAAAACAGAAGTGAGAAAACTCCAGTGAATGGTCTAGAGCGATGAAGGGCCGGCTTACATAACAAATGTCTCTTGCCCAGTCATTTAGAAAATAATACGCTGTGTTTCTACGTTGGGAGTTGTTGGTGTTAGGAGATGGCACAGTTTTTATCTTTGTCCTTTGCCCCGAGGCTGTGGGCCCTCCTCCGCCTTATGCTGCCTCTCAACCCCCACTCTTTCTCCACCTCCTTCTCCCTCTCCCCTTCTCCCTCTCTGTCTTTGCCCTCCTCGGGCTGGTGCCTTCGGAGCTGCGGGGGCAGCGGTATGGGCTGGCCCAGGAAGAAGCCTTCTTCCTCCGAGTCTGAGGACGAGGAGCAGGTGGAACAGTCTTCGTGTTTGCACTGGCCCGGCTGGAGGGTGAGCGAGGGGGCGTTGGCGGGGCCCCTGTCCCTCTCCTTCTCGCCTCTCCAGTCCAGGGTTTCCAGCCGGGGACGGTCGGGCCGGGAGCGTCGGAAGCGCCTCTCTGTGCCCAGGTGGAGGGTGGAGTCCGAGGGGATGCGGCAACGGCTCCACCCTCTCCGCAAACTGCGCTGGTGGTAACAGGATCCGTCTGTTTGGAAAAGGTTTGAGAGAGAAGGGACAATTAGGTTATGTTAATTAAGTTGAATTCTCCAAAAGCAGAAGGTAAGTCCAAAGCATTTTCTTACCCAGTAGATCCATCTGAGGTGGAATGCCTTTCTGTAGGTGTAACCTGCGTCCAAAACCGCCCTCCATCTCATCCTCATCTGGCTGGTTTTCCTCGCCCTCTGCTCGCTCCTCCTCATTCTCGTCTTCGTCATCATCCTCATCCTCGTCGACAGAATAGCTGCTGCTGATTGGCTCTCTGAAGCTCACCCTGGCCGTCCCGCTGCGAGAAAACTGGGGTGCGGGAGTGTCGGAGGGTCCGTCCTCTGGCTGGGGGAGACTTGGCGGCGGTGAATCCCGGGGCATCAAATCCCGAGACTTGGTGGGCAGCGGCGGCGGGAGGCTGGGGGGGTTGGCGTGCGGGGGAGGAGGCGACTCAGGTGGAACGAGGTGGTTAACTTGTGACACGGAGCTTTTCTGGGGAGGAAACACTGGGAATAGAGAGACGGGGGGAACGTTATAGTTAAACAAAGCCAAAATAAGTACGAATTAATTGTTCAACAAAAACCTGGACAGATTTCAACAAGGCTAATGCGCATCACAGAGATGTGAAGTTTGTGTTACAGTATGAGAATACTGAAGCAACCTCTTTTCTATTAGGCAATTCAAGTACATGAGCTTTCGGTGATTTCTGATACCTTGCATAACTTGACTACTCCGTTCCACCCAGTTCCTACAGTCCTTAGCAGTAGAGGTTCCTCTGGAGTTAATGCTAGTTAGCGGGTGTCCAGTATATCCATTTAGCTCTGCCTGGAACTCAAGACCACTGACTAGAGGTTTGACGCCACAGTCCCCAGGCAGTAAACTGTAATGTGGCAGGTCGTCAGGCCAAGATGGCCCTAAGCCGTTTCCTAGATGAATGTGAGGAAGGGGCGAGAAGGAGCCTCTGGGGAAAGGATGACCACTGGGTGAAGGAACTCCATTTTGAACTGGAGTAGTGCAGTGGACACCTGAGAGAAGCAGAGCAGACACATGTGTTGAAATAAAGAGAAAATAATAGTTTAAAGTCTGTCTAAAACATGTTTTCACTGGGTCAAGTTTGTCTCAATGCTTGACCTCCATAACATCTGACTACCACACCAGCGCATTCACCTCTGTTTTCCACTGCAGTATGAATGCAGTCTTTTGCAGGAGTTATGGGGGGGTTGACGCCCTCTGGTGGCTGTTGTGGGGAACCGCGCTGTGGCTGCTGGGTTTTCTCTGCTGTCCCACAGCGTCTGTGCTGAGGCGGCCTGCTCTGCAGCGCTGAGTCACAGGAGTCTGAGTTATCGGGGTCCTCGCCCAACGAACAGGGCCTGGAGCAGAAGATGAGACCCCCTCGAGGGAGGAAGGGTCGCCCCAGCAGCGGAAGTCGACAGCGGGCGCAGCAGAAACACGACTCCACGGCGTGCCAGTGTTGGCCCTCGTACGTCATCTGGCCCTGGTCTATACCTGAGAGGGAATTATGTCACTATTACACATATCATTTGTGTAAGCTGCACAACTTGAAAATGGGCAAACAATAATAGAGACATGTGTATGTGTGTATTTTTATGATTACAGTATGTGTGTATACAGCATGTATGCATCTCAGTGGTTCCTCAGATTGGCTGAGTTATGTTTGAAGCCATTCTAAATAAATAATGATAAACACACAGCTGCATAACAGCTAATTTAAATATTAATGCACTAACCAAAAATCATCAATCATACGACTACTTACATGTCACTTAGCTTTGTTTATCTACTGTTCAAGAACTATATTGCTTGGCAGAAGAATAACATTTAATTATTATTCATTAAAAATAAAATATTTCTTGACCATTTGCAGTCTTTTTTATTACAATGATGTGTTACCACTGCTTCTCGTCCTACTTCAGAACTAAAATCACAGTAAAGCACAGACTTTTCAAACTTAATTCAGTACCTATGTGTTCTCCGCAGGTATCACAGTATTCTGCGTAGAGAGACTCGTAGCAGGAGCAGCAGTACGGCCGACTCTCCCTCATGATGTAACGCTGACCGCCCAGCGCCGCCTCGCACTCAAAACAACAGAAGTGCTTCATGTGCCAGTGTCTCCCCTCTGCTTCCGTACACTCGTCCGCTAGAATGATCTGGAATCGAGACAGAGCGAAAGAGCGGTCGCTCAGCACAGCCGTAATGATTTCACGGATAGAGAAGTAAACAAGTTACGATCATAAAAAAAAAAAAAAAAAAGAGTGCAGAGGATTTGGGTTAATAAGATATAAAAAAAAAGATGCTATCTGCGCCCTCCTGTTGCAGGCTTAGCTGTCGTCTGGGTCCAAAGAACTCTTGTAGGTCAGTTGTGCCAGATCTATTAGTCGACTACGTCAGCTAATCTCTTAAGTCACACATAGCGAGGCCATTCAAAACAAGTGGAGGCTGACAGCAGGGGGAAGTGTTGGCTTTATTCCCCACAAACTTCTAATGTGCAGAGATCAGGGGAAATTATGAAATACGCCAGTAGTAAAGCCGCTGACAGGGGCTGATGATTCATTTAATGATGATATATTAGGAAACCACAGGTTACCTCCTGGCTAAAGGAATCAATATGTTTCCTGCTCTCTGACTCTTACTAAGCCGTGTCCCCAGAGGCCCCGCTGTGATCTAATGCTGCTGGTGAGACACAGGGTGAGATCTTGGTGAGCGGGTCAGACAGTCACCTCATCGCAGGCCTGGCAGCGGGGCTTGAGCCTCTCAGCGTGGTGCCGGCCGCAGTAGATCTGCCCGTCCTGGTAGAAGTAGATCAGATCGACCAGCAGCTCGCTGCAGGAGGCGCACTGGAAACACTGAGGGTGCCAGCAGCTGCTTTGCCCGGCCCGACTGGCAAACACCGCTATGTCCCCGCCGCTGATCTGCCTGCCGCACTGGAAAATCAGAGGTGGGCGGATGAGGGTGGAGTGGGAAGGAAGTTCGATGGTGTATCCTCTTACTAATGGTAAAAAGCTCTAATGTGTCAGTTTCGCTCAGCAGTTTGCTTATGCAGCTCTATGATCATTACACCCCAGTGAGCATTGTGGCCCCTGAGCAATACCTGCACCTACTTGCACCTGAAATCGCTCCGGTCTCAAATAAATTCAAATTCTATGTAGCTCTGATTTTTTTTAATAGCCCTGCTCTTGCATACATACATATTACAGAGACACAGGAATACTCCTTACTATATATTGTGTGGACACTAATGCTTCTGATTTAGGAATTAAAGCCTCTTCACTCTGCAGAGCTTCCAGCTAAATTCCCTGAATGTAAACTGTACATGCGGCTCTACCTGTTGGCAGATGGCTCCCGTCATGGTTACTGGGAAGAGTCTGACGATGCCTCTGCCCAAGTTTTCCCTCTTCCTCTGCTGACTGAACAGACGCAGCTCCTTCTTCTCCTCCTCATCCAGAGAGTTGCAGTATTGGGGCTGGAAGAAAACACACAGACACTCTTGTTGATATACGGATGCTGAAAGAATCTATAAACCACATTCACCTCTTAGGGCCAGGAAGAAGGATCAACTACAGCTGTTGCAGTCCTGTTACAATGCTGAGCCATGTGATGACTACAATCTAGTACACTTGCAAGATTCAAGGAGTGTATAAAGCTGCCATATCACCACACTGTAATAATACAGCAGTAGTGAAGCCCCAGGTCTGGGACAATCAAACTCCAATACACTCCAATCTCCAACAAACTCCAATAAAAACTCCAATAAAAGTGGTGTTACCTCACTGTCATGGGCTGGTAGCTGGTGGAGCAGCTGTTTGATGCGGTTTCTCTCTCCTGGACTGTTCACATAAGGCACCCTGTCCTCTGGTATACAGCTGAAATACTGGTATACCTGTATGAGAAGACAAAAAGAAAAAACGACAAAAACATCATATGTTGTACAGAGCTTTCTTTTTTCAGTTACTATAAATCTAAAACACTGAATTCATTATTTTTCTTTCCCATGCATATGCAAGTGTTTGAGTATATGTGTGGACATGTCCATGCAGTGACTGTGTGCATCGTACATGCTTGTGTAGTACAAATGTATGTGTCTTGTGTCTTGTGTGTGCGCTGGTTGTGACCTGTTCGGGCTTGAGCCCAGGTGGGACCCAGGCGTACTCCTCGGAGGCGCAGCCCGAGTCGTCGTCAGAGATGGAGTGTCTCTGGAAGTCGGAGACCAGCTTCGTCATCATCTTTTCCAGCTGGCCCGGCACCGAGCGCACGGCATGCTCCTCCCGCACACACTTACAGTGCACACAGATCTTCCTGTGGAGGCAAGGACAGCTTTGGGATTCACACTTTCATACTTCTGTGCTGAGGTACAATACGAGCTGATCAGAGGTCAGACATGCACTGGCACTCTAAAAATATCACAGGTGGATTCTCCTGGTGCTTCAAGTACTAAGGTGCATACCGCAATGTTATGCAATGTGGTTCGAACCTGGCTCAGGACTTTTGTTGTATATCAGTCGCTCTCTGCCTGCACTACCTAACAAAGCAGAAATGCAGAAATAATCTTAAAAATAGGATTATTATTGCAAAGAGGGTAAGCTGATCATTCAGTTGTGTGTCCCCACAATTCATCCCCAAGAGAAGCTGTCTGTAAGCCAGTTCCTTAATCAAACACAAACAGTATGGCTCCCTAAGTGAAGACAGACATGCAGTAGAGGCTGCACCTTCTCTCTTTACACCGCACTCATACAGGCACTCCCACAGTGAGGAGTCATATAATTTATGAACATACTTTGCGTTGGAGACATGATGTCAGTACCCAGCCCACAGACATTCTTGAGTTTGACTCAGCGGCTCCCTGCAGCCAAAAATTACTAATACAACAACAGGTGTCGCACCAGGAGAGGATTTAACACAAAAACACAAACATACACAGGATTATCTCCAGCACATTCAAAATGTTGAGGAAAAGTCAAAACTGAAAATCTGGAGTGTTACTGCGTGCACAAAGCTGAAGTAAACTTGAGCCCGATTCCCATCACTGATGCTGTTGAGGTCTAGACCAGTTTGTGTCCGCGTTACGCCAGCATCAATCCAGTATCGAACATCTCACCAAATCTGCATCAGGACCAGTACATTCCAACCACCTTTCTGCACCGCCAGCCAAGCAGGAAATGAGGTCGCTGACGTAAGCCTGGCCGTAAATCCCACGGCAGTTAAGAGAGGGAAGAGAAGATGGGAGAAATAATCTCCCTCTGCCTCATACTACCCCCCTCCACCCCCTCCTCCTCTCTGACTCCTCACCACACTCAATCTGGCAGTGGGTCTGACTGTCTGTGTGTGGGACTGCTGGAGTCAGAATAAAGGGCCCACACAAAGAGAGGCGGGGGGTGGGGGTGGAGGGGGGGGGTGTCATGTATGTGTGGATGCAACATTGTGGCCATATGCACCATATACTGTGTGTGTGCATCTCTGTTGTCATTGCATAACAGCCTGCCAGCTGGTACTTGTGGCTCAAGTTCATAAGGCACAAAGCTGCTTTATTTCAACACCCAACCCCCACCACCAAAACGCCACACACACACACACACACACACCCACACACACACACACGCACGCACGCACACACACACACACACACACACACACACCCACACACTCATAAACTCCATATGAACTCAATTTCCAATCCTCTCATACAAAGTCTTCCACCTAACTCATTACCTTCCATCTTTCAAATTTAAGTGAGCACTAGTGTTCTTCCTGTCGCTAACTAGTCTCCAAATAATTGTATGTGCATGTGAGTTAATTGTCAACGAGTTTACCACAAAACAGACACAAGACATGGGGTACAAGAGGTGCCAAACATCTTTTGTCTATCCCAGGACAGAGAGACCGAACACAGAGAACACACAGCTTGTATTGAGCTGCTGTGCTGCATGCTGTCCTCGCTCGGCCCCTTATATGGCCATGGCTGCCAGGCAGGTAGGACCAATATAAATAATAGTAAACACAGTAACTCAGCTTAGGGTAAGCCATGCTGGCAAGAATCCGGCCCCAGCTGTGTTTGTGTATGTCTATTTGTATGTGTATGTCTGTGTGTGTGTGTGTGTGTGTGTGTGGAGGGGGGAGGGGGCCGCAGCATGCATGCCTATGTAAGTGGGCAGGGGAGACAGCAGGAGACCTGGCACGATGGTGCAGATGGCAAAGCAGCATGCAGTGACAACTAGACCTTTCTATACAGATGTACATCGCCTCCACCAGCACCCTCCACCAGCACCCTCCACCAGTATCCTTCCTAACAGGGACATAATCACCAGCAGCTGCCAAGTCTCACATGCAACCTATAGTAATTAAGACATGACAAAGAGCCATTTTGAATGAGTTTTGGGCAAGAAAGTATTCATGAGAGTATAAGCCCATATGTTTCTCTTTTGTTTTTTTCTGGCTCGTTTCCAGATATCTTGCCATTAGGGCTGAAGCTGGATTGAAGCCTGGTTAGTGTACATGCCAACAGTGCATTAAATGTGTGTAAATCTTATCCAGAGCGACTCAACACAAGTACAAGGCAACAGTAAACATGTCGACCCCACAGATGATACAGTCTCCTCTTGAGCAAATCAGCAACTACAAGCAGCAATACCTCCCCATTAATAGTATATGTGTAAATGTATAGTAGAGAGTGTACTGTATATTATATGTTGTATAGCTCAGGGTAGACATTTCCATAGAAGATAAGGAGGATGATCCTCCCTGTTTTTTTCTTTAAAAAGTAGGTTGTGTAGTCTTGAGTACAGTAGACTTAATAGCCCTACATTTTTGAACCATAACTTTTTACACTGCAATTTACCAAGCCCTGTCATGCCGAGTCCTGCCCTCTCCAACTTTTTGAGTCATCATCACTGATGTATTATTGGTGTATCTAGGCTATGACTCCTCAGGCTATGTACCAAGTTTGGTGTTGACAGGTCCAAAAATTAAAAAGACTTAGAGGGAAAACTTTTCAAGACATTCAAAATGGTGGAAAATCAAATCTAGCATACACTGTCCTGGAGGCAAATTTGTAGAGCAAGGACAGCTGGATATGTGCAGCAAATTTCAGGAGATATGGCTTGTTAAAAATTTTAATTTGACTTGTACTTATAGTGGCCCCTTGGGCCAATCAGTACAATTTGGTGTGCATAATTGCATAATTTCCCAAACAGCCGTCAAGATCAGACCAGTGGTGTCTGAAACATCACATTTGACAGACGAATAGACAAAGGGATGGAGACCAAATCGCAGTCCCTCCGATTTCATTTTGGGGGACTAAGAGCTTACATTTTTGAAACAGCAACATTACAAGCAGCTTTTGGTAAGGAGTGCAACGGTCAAAACAAAAGTGCACACACAAAAGGAATTTATTTCTGGTTTCCTACAATATTTGTGTATAACAGAGCTATGCTGGTTGGAGAAATAAAAGCCAAGACATGAGAAAGTTTTTTGTGCTACGCTAAATCCACAACCTGCCATGCTTGTCATTAGCAGGAGACACAGCAGATGCTGTTTTGGACAGGAAATCATGATCTGCCTCTGAACTCCTGGTTACATCGTAACTTGCTGGACCGAAGCACTGTTGCTGCAAGACTGCTGCCTCTGTTGTTGTTGTTGATGTATTTTTCTTTTTGTTTGTGTAAACAGGGACTATACTGGCTACAGATAATCCCCCATGTAAAGCAGACTGATGGAGGATGCTAAGAGGCAGGACAGCCTCCCAACAGGGATCCTGCTCTGTCATGCTGAGAAGGCTTTTGAAAGGCCTCTGTAATGCTGTACACAGATAAATATGAACTAAATATTGTAACTACACCCCCACATATGGCACTCACACCCATTGAGCTAAATAAGATGATTTTAACTTTTGGAACTACCACAGCCTTAATTAGCCTTGGCTGTGTGGATTTTAGCTGCCATTTTGGCATACATTAAAACTCCCATTAGCCCCGGCCCTGGATCCCAGAAGGGAACTGAGTTCAGTCACTAATATATTAGCCTACTGTCAAACTTAGTCTTTTTCAAAGTGCAGCACAGTGTGGAATGTGAGTCCTGCATGAAAATACCACATAGGCAACGTATTTAAGGCAGCAAACAGTTGAAACAAGTAACAAAACTACCTGTACATGAACATCAAGTCTCACACTTGCCCACAGAGATTAGCAAAATATGGTGGCTTCATTACCTGTTGTTATCATCACAAATTAGTCCATGTTGTCCTGTTGACACTGTCCCATCCAGACTGGCGTTCCACTGAAACTGTTAAGGTTTGCACCCGACAGCCACATAGTGGTTCCTGCCTGCTGGCTGTCTGTCAGTAAGAGCAGGATGTTGTAAGGCAGCTCCTCTCCATGTGGTAATTTCTCTGTCTGTGCGTCTCTTTTCAATGCCCCCCCCCCCCCCCCCCCCTTGACTCCCACCTCTTCCATGCTGATAGAGTGGGACCAAACAATAGGTGGCTTCACCACACTGAACACAACCATGCACTACAGCAAATGCAAACACCGTTTTGAGGGTACACACATGCTCATGTGATTCCAAAATTGACTTAAGATAAGCTGGTGTACACAGGCAACAGACTTTTCTAATACACACTGCAAGTAAGTCCTACAATATACTCACACCGCCTTTGAAGTTATCAATCTGAAACACCAGAGTCCAAGAGAAAATCAAAGAGTAAACCCACTATATCTTATTCTTTTCTGACCAGACCGCAGTAACTTGATTCACAACAGATGGACCTTTGTTGCTTTGATGCAATTCTTAATCCTAGAAATAACTGGAGCAGACTTTGAGCCTATGAGCAATGCCATGCAGTATGGCTTATTATGTGATCAAGATGGGCATGCATGACTACAAAGTGTCTCTAGTGAAATATCAAGCAGACAGCGTGACTCTTAGTCACAGTGAAGGCACAACAGAAGTCTCAACTCATACCAGCTCATCTGACCGCTTTGCCAGTCACTCAGGGATAAATGTCAATCAGGACGTTTCTGCTAGAAAAGACCCTTTGTCCCTGGAGTCTTGTTAACCCTACTTGCCTGTCAGTCACTTATCTTTCTCTTCTTTGCCTCCCTGGTCTTCTCATCTCTGTTATTTCTGCCAAAAAAAATCTTTCAAGTAACACAACTCAACTGCCGCAGCATCAGATTCAACAATTGGCACTAATGGTGATTAATAGTGGGTCATGCAGTTTTAAGACAACTTAACATTCACAGAGCCGGTCTATACCACCATTTTCATATATATTATATATATTATAATATATATTTATATAGGCTGGTGCACAGTCACTAACACTGCTGTGGGATCCAGTGTAACAGCAGCAAGGTCTGGTTCAGATATGCTGCTGGTGTGATGAGCTATAACTGCAGCTGATTGGAGCGGTTATTGTGAAGCCCTGCTTAGATCTGGTTCTATGAAACAGATGGACCTGGTCCTATAACACTCTGCCACTAATTAGTAACTGAGTAATCGCCGCATGGCCACCCCGACTAATAGCGGTGGCGATTTCGAACACTTTTGAAGCGTGGCGGGGACCTGCGGGTCAGAAGTAACTCAATTCTTCCTCTGCTGGGCAGCGGAGGAGCCATCTGCCCCCCAACCTCAGCTTATAAACTCTGTCTGAGAAACCACAGGCCGAAGATGGATCACTTCCCTCTCAGCGAGCATCAGCAGCTGAGCTTACGGTCACTTGGCTGCTCCTCTCCGGCGGGGAAGGTGTGACTCTGAATGGGTTATTAAGGAAGATGCGATTTGCGGCGGACTCTGGGGTCTTAAACGCTGACCCCCATAAATCTCAGTCATTTAATCAGTCTCCCCCGGCAACACGTCGCTCACTCTCCTGCAGACGTTTAAACAAGATGTTTCCCTTTGTCACCTCACTGAAAAGTCGTTTCAGCTCTGTCCTCCTGCCATAGTATCATCTAAAAACCTAAATAGACAACAGCTTAGAGTTAGCGCTACGCAGATTAACATATACTGTAAACAAATGGATGAGTAGATAGCCTAGGCTTACACCGGAGTGTGCTGGAGTATGACTGTCTGAGGTACAGTGCAGCACACATGTTTTAGATTACACCCCAACTTCTAAGCTTTTTGTCTTGACCTGAATAGAGGGACCAGAACTGGATAAGGCAAGATACAATTACAGTCTTTTGGCTGCGTAAAGAATGCATTTCCTGTGCCTGTTGTTTTATTCTCTCAATCACCAAGCCACGGTTGGCTTCAGCCCTGCAGCGCCCATCTGTGTTTGTGTATGCAGCATTCGTAACCCAGGAATCTGTCTTGCTCCCTCCTTTCTTCTTTCATCAAGCTGTGTGTAAAACCTTTAACTCAGGGGCTGGAACCCCTAATCACGACATTATTTGAGTCAAGTGAAAAAAATGTAATGAACAATATATAGAATCTGTTATGATAAAGCTTTTTTCTTCTGAAATAGTGAATATTTGCAGCTCACTGTAATAGGTGATAAATAAGGAAAGAGATAATTAATTAGTTTGGAAATTAAATGCTGCACAACACTTTGGTATAACAATGTAATGCAGGTATTATGGCATGAAAATTTCCACTTTGTCTTTTATTTTATCCATGAATATTTGAGGAAGTGCAAAAATTACATCTGAAAAGGAAAAGCAAGCGTGCGATGGATAAGAGGGGGGAGAGTGAGTGAGAAGGAGGGAGGTATGGAGTGGTGGAGAGGGTTAGGGCCCTATCACAGCAGTAAGGCCTAATCTTATTAACGTGATGGACAGGATTAAGACTAACCAAGAGACCCAGCCGGCTGGATATAAACTAAAGGACTAAAGGAGGGAGAGGGGAGAGAAGAGGGCTCAAATAAAAGCGGGCCAAAACCCCACTCAAGAGGAGAAAACAAATTGTTGTTCAGGAGGGCATCTGACAGCGCTGATGAAAGACGCAAATAGGCAGGGGCTCAGTGCTTTAGTGAAAATCAGGATTAACAAGAATTGTAAGTCATTTTGCTACAGAGATTTCTAGAGCTCCAAAAACCCTCTCTAAATACTCAGAGACACAATACATACATCATAGGAGACACCGAGGCTCACCCTTGAGCCCAGTGGAATTCCCCTTGTTTCCATAAGAATTTGTTCCAGATGAACACACACCATTTCACACAGCTGAAGTGCAAATGCCTAAAATCAAGATTTATATGAAGAAAATGATTTGTAATATCGAGCCGCACAATGCTTTTCACCTAGAAGGCCTCCTGGTCAGTAAACGCACCGTATCACCCTACTTTCAGTGTGAATGATGGCATTCTGCACGGTGACATTCAGTAGGAAGAGGCTTAATATCAAGCTCTCTCTCTCCATCCGTGTGTGTGTGGGTGTGTGTGTGTACTTAACCTGACCCGATCAAAAGTTCACAACACTATGGCTAGCCTAGGGCATATAAGTCGCAGGATGACTACTGGTAATCCTTTTGCCCTATAGTGCTCATGTTTTCCCATGAAGATAATGTCAACTAAAACAAAATGCAGCTGCCGTAACTGCTGTCGGGGCTTAATGCGTCTATAGCCTCGATTCTTTATGACCTTGCTCCTACACAGTCAGTAGTGTGTATATCATGTGGTGTCCTGGCTGCATCGTGTTTGTTGTCTGTCAGTGTATATCTGTCCTCATCATGTACACAGCTGACAGTTAATCTGATTTCCAATAGCGGTAATGTTTCCGTCCTTCCTGGGACACGTGCAGATATACACACACACAGTGCAAATGCATTTTTCAACCCGAGATCAATCAATTTAGATTCTCATATACACTCATTACACTAAGTAAGCAGGGTACGAAATTAACACCCACCAAACACCAAATGCCAGTAAAACTTCTGCCTCAGTTATACACAGTTTTTAGTCTTTGCCTGTTTCAAACTTTGTCCCTGCTGACCACTGTACACTTGTGAGCCAATCAAATCAAAGCAAAACAATGGCTCTGTATCAATCTCTGAATTAGGCTGTTAATTGGCAGACTGTTAGGCTGGCTCTACACAAAGCGGTAGCACCTTCAGCAGACTTTTCCCTCCTGTTTCTACACTGCCTGGATGTTTAGCTAGCCTCATGTTAGTAGAAACCCAGGTGTGAGGCCACTAAATAGAACAAAATCAAGACTGAGACAAAGAACATCCATTGTTTAAGTGAGTGAGCAAGTTTAAATTACAACTCCAATTCTACTCACACAGTACCTATCTCTGTACATGAAATGGCACTTAAAACAGGTAGGACTGACACATTTAGGGTAGGTCATATTTCAAAGAAAATTGTAACCTAATGTCATTAATTCATTTGCCTGGTAAAAATTATTCTTGGCAAGTACATTTTCTTAGTTTACCAGCCCTTGGCAGATGAGCCAAAAAGTTGATCTTGGGCATTGCTTCTAAGTATCTGTTGTCTATATAACAGCGGTTGCACATGAGATCCAAAAAGCAGCAGGAGACTGTGATCCTACCGAAGCTGGACATACGAGACAAACATTTCCTGTGAAGGTAGCAAGCGGTGCCTGCAGTTCGTACCTCCAGCCATGCACACGGAAGCCGGGGCACTGGTCTCCACAGCGCATACAGGGCTGCCCTCTGTCGGGGTCCTCTTCCTCCTGCTGGAAACAACACAAAGTAGCTTCAACTCACACGGTTCGCCATGCAACGTCGTCCTTACTTGGCACATGACAATCAGGTTAAATAATACAGACGGCACATACAGTATTTACTATACATGGCCTGAGAAATTCCAACAGCATCATATCGTAACTGTGTGTTGATTCCACTTAAGCCACGAGCAGAATGGGCTTAGAGTCGACCCCCACAGCCATTTGTTCCATAGCGTTTGGGGTGGAGTATGCGCTGTATAGATTTCCAACAGATTACTCTATGGCAAGTAGAGTTAATTTATGTATCTCCCCACAATATATAAAAATCCCCCTCCATCCTACATTATAGGTATGTTTGAACTAGCAGAGATATGCAGCGTTACAGTCTGGTTGCATAATATATAATTCCTGTGTAGACAAGTCTTTGCATTTAACACAGCTTGTGAATCATGCAAAAATCACAACACTGGTGGTGATTGGTTAGTTTGCATACACTTCTGAGCATTGCGTTCAAATGTGATTCTTTGCTTACTCGTAGCATGATTGCTTACAACTCATGTACAGCTGAATGTAAACTCTCCTGAAAAACCTCTGGATTCTGGACCCAGACCAAACACTGCAGCTCCCGATGAGTGTTCACATCACTACTCAACACAGTAATGAATGAAAACAAAGTCCTGCAGTCAGTGTGTGTTAGACAACCTGCTGAATGCCAACAGACGTGACAGATCCAAATTGCTCCCCTCCATTTGACGCAATTAACCCCCAAGGAAACCCGCGAGTATGAGACCAGTCCCCTAGCTCAGCCTCACGGTCCGACTCAACTGTGAGTTTGAGGAATGTTATATTGTACGTGTGTTTTTTTAAAGCTGAATGATGGGATATATGATGAGGGGGGGGAAAAATCCCCAAAATCCCTTTTGCCAAAAGTGCTGAGCATTGCATCTGACTTGGCCAATAGCAACTGAACGGCTTAGCACTAAACCAACTACCTCATGTCTGACTTCTACTTGTGTTCCTGGAGCCTATAGTGTGTGTGTGTGTGTGTGTGTGTGTGAGTGTGTGTCTATGCAGACGCAGGCCTCTTTTTAGAGATGAGAGGAAGGAAGCAGACACAGGATGAGAGCTGCACCCTTTCCCTCTCCATGCAGTCTCTCTGTCTCCACTTTCCTTTCCTCTGATGCCGTCACTCTACCTCTCCTAACTCTGAAAAGAGATTGTTGTTGAGAGCAAAGAAGTGTCTGTGTCGATCGCTGGATCTTTTCTTGCTTGGTAAAGGCATTTTTAACTATGTAGTCCTATCTCAGTGTCTTTTTCCTGTGGTGGGATTTATTCTGTGAGGTTATAGGCTGCATTTCCACTCCACTGTCATGAGTGAACAAGAGGCTCCTGTTGCAGAGAGAAACTGTTTACCTCAACTAGTGATCCCTGCTGTTTTGGCAAGGTCTTGAAGAATGATAGCATGGTCAAAACCCTTTCATTCAGTGACACAATCTTTGCTCTTGCATGAACAAATGCACATGAAGATACACAGGCCTAATACTTGCAAGCGCACACACGGACACAGACTAACTTTAACAAGCAAACCAATAAACTGAAGACATGCGATATGGTAGGCAGGTACCTGTGCATACCTGCTCAGCGGTTTTGATCTTTATTTTCCAACCACATGCAGCTCATAAGGAAAATGCATCTAACTATCTAGCATTCATGTCGAGCCTGTTTTCCCATTTGGAGTTTTTATTGGAATTTTATCTGAGGTTATAATGGTTAAAGTCCTACAGTCATTTAACTTTGTTGGTTAGTACATGTTCATTAACTGCAATGCATTACTGCTATTAGGGGCAACATTGAGTTTGCTTTGCTTATCTCTCTGATAACATTTTACAGGCTGAAAGGACTCTACTAATGCATTCAGAAACCATGGATACGTGAACTAGGAGCAATTATCATTATGTTGCTCTTTCTCGTATTACTGAAAATGTTACACTACAGTAATGTCAAAGTCACCTGAACAGGATTATGTAAATAGCATGTAGCATAATAAAGCAAGATGAGTTTTCCCTTTATGTGATTATATTAAGCTTGCACCATAGAGAATGTTTGCCACAGTAATTTAGTTTGAGATATTCTGTAAATGGCTCCAGGGTGGAGATGTAAGGATATTTGCAATGTCTATATGCAGTTTAGTAACAGCAGGAGCAAGTTGGTCCTGAATATTTCCACACTATGGTATAATTCACATGCTGCTTTATCACCTGCAATGTCATTTAACACAATGTCACACACTCTCGCATGTGAGACAACACACAGACCCACAGTGGGGTTTGACTTGAGCCCCACTGCCATATTAATCACCAGTCTGATTCATCTGAACAGACACAGGTATAAAACGTGACAAGATGGGGTAAATGGAGCGTACAAATTATTTCTGGGTGACCGGACCTTTCAGTTGCTACTTCATTAGGTAGGAGTTCCTGAGCCGTCAGACTGACATGATGGTGACTGACTCTGGGGGGGCACAGAGGAGAAAAGTCCAGTACATTTAACACCAGTGTGGGTCTGTACACCTAGAGCACAGCATTCACTATCCGATAAATATTACATGTATTTACTGAGATTATAGAGAATGAACAACAGCTGCAGAATAAGAACACTTTTACACTTTTACAGTTTACACTCCTACAGCGTGTTACTCACTGTCCACTCATACAGTAAAAAAAATGAAACAACACTTTATTCATATGTTCAGCCTTTCATTCTCATCTTCATCCACTCACGCACTGCAGATGCACCTTAAAAGTGACGTATCCCTTTAGCAGAACAGTCCATTTTTTAGTGCACAAAATGTTATAGCAGTTCACAAACAATCCACCTAAACTGGCCACTCTGGGGACCCGTAGTCACTACTTCTTTTTGAAAGCCGCGTCTAAAAATCTATTTACAAACACATCTACAAACAGAAAATACATCCAAATAATATGATTTCATTCTGCTTCCTGGATTATACTTTTCAAGAAGCAATTTTTCCTGTTTCCAATCATCAATATTGAGAGCTAGAGGGAAAATCCTGAATGCCAGTGGTGACAAGAGATACCAGAGCAGCTGATGTCAGAGGTCGGCTGCCCCTGAACTTGTGAAACATCACTTTGAGCAAATTTGCACATTCTTTGACACACATACTTATTTGCTCTTTGGGGAATGCTGTCAGTCATAACACAAGTTTAAACAAACAGTGAAGCCTCAACCTCCTCTGCCACGCCGCTGATGATCCCTAACTTGACTTGTGCAACAATGCATCTCAACAAAGCATGGATGCTCATTCAATTTAGGAAAGACAGTAATTAAGAGAAAGAGTTAGGCAGGGGCACAATCACGATGTAATGAGAAGAGGAGGATTAGGAATCCTGAGGAAAGGCTCAAATTTACTTGAAGCATTTAGTGGGAAGAGACAGCAAAGCACTTACTAATTTATGCGTGGGTGACCCTTAAGTGAAATAATGAGTATGTATTTCATGAGAACACGCTGAATAATGTTCACACCATTCAATAAAAGTGAGACAATTCAAACTCCTTCCAATGAGGCCAATTTCACTCTGGAAAAAAAAGGGAGACATGGAGACGGTCTGATCTGTAAACAGATCCTGAGATGCATAAAAAACCCGTCAAGCTGGTTCTAATTAACACTGCATAGTGATTACAGACGGGAGATGTTCGCTCCATGTGATCACAAAGGCAAGCGACATTATGAGACGGAAAAAACTTGAACTGAAAAAGCTGTCGTCATATTCCTGGGTCCTCCACACTATCCTCCTCTACTTGTTAAAATACACTGGAGGTGAATTTCAGAGGGTATGAACCTGATTTTCTCCTAGGTGTGTTTTGAAAAAGAAAGTCTTGTAAATACTTCCAACTTTCAGCCTTGAACATTGGCACCTGCCGGTTAGTTTTACATTTCCTTATCATGACAGTGTCCTACATGTCAAGGCTGCACAGAGACTTGCGGGTTTCATGTGTGTTTCCTTTCACCTTTCCACAAAAGATAATGCGTCAAGTTTGTGGCCCAACAATGGGGTTAGCCTATTGTGTTGGGAGTGAAGGATGTGATGGGAGTGGTGGTATAGGAAGTTTCTTCTAAACTAAGCGTGGGGAAAGTAAATAGTAGCCTACATTCAAGTTCACATTAGCTCACATGCTCACACTTACGACGGCGTCAGACTTTTCATATCAGCTCTTTTGTTTTCACTAAGTGGGTGTAGGGTTTAATCACGTGGCGCTGACTCGGTTTGCTTGAGCTCTTTCTTGCTACCAAGGTAGCAAGGTAACCAGGTAATGGACAAACTGACAGTTTTCCAGCTTTGTTATCTGGCATCAGCAAGCGACTGCACTGGCAGTCAGGGATTACTTACACTAACAGGAGAGAATAGATAATTCATACAGCCAATAGCTTTCATTACGACCACACTGGTGCTCCCCAGGTTTGAGTAAAGCTCTTTATTCACTACTACTGAGGAAAGATAATTTTCAATACTTTAACACTGACAGTTCATGACATACATTAACTTGAATCAGAGAAGGAAATGAGTCATTTGAGCTCTGCTCCACACCACAGTGTTGTGGTGTTTGAGGGGTTAAACATTAACAGGAGAGGTCAGGGGTCAGGGGCCTTTGCTGCCTCGGCATGCTGGGTAGATGCATCTCTCCTCACCGGACAAGATCAAACATACAACCTGCAGGCCAAGCATCTCCAAATTCTCCCTCTTTGACGCAACAAGTCTTGTTTCTCTTATGGTTTATGGTTCACTGTTTCCTGCTCCTTAGGTAAACTCAAAGGACAGCGTTTGTCAACTGGACAGCTTTACCAAACAGCGAGTGAACTGAAATGTTCTCCACTGTGACAATTGTTGCCAGTGGGGGGACTTAAATGGAAGAGTCCATTACCAATGTTAAGCTTTGTTTAATTGCTAGAAATTCAACAACACTCTATCTAAAGGCATCTGATGCTAAGAGGAATTGCCTGAGCTGATATTCACACAGAAACAGTACAGACACCTCAAATCACTGGCGAAAACTGTTTCCCAGTTTCAGTGTACAGGTTTCTATGATATGATTCAAAAAAGAAATGCATAACAAGCTCATAACAAGTGCATAGAGTTTTGTAAACTTGTGTGACTTATGTTGTATCATAGGATTCTGGATTTGATCAGTCTAGAACTCAGTTTTCTGCTATTGGATTTGTCCTTAGATGTTACTACATTTAAGCATGTGAATATTATAGGTAAAACATGTCCATATGAATTGACTGTGAAGCCTTGGGAAAACAATTACCTCAGCATCTTGCATCCAAATGTATTTTGGCAGTCTCTCCATCTGATAAAAAGTCTTATAGTAAATAATCTGAACCTGATTAGACTAATGACTGTCTAGCAATGACATTTTGTATTTAGGTTGTGTTACAGGCACGGATTTAGGATTATTTAAAAATTCTGTATGGGTATGACTTGACTTGATGATGAGCTTCATATGGCGTCCAAAGTTGGCCTCCTCATATATGTAGGATCTACTATATTCTAGGCCAACAATTTATGAAGTTTGTGGACTCAACAAATCCTGGTAGTTTCACAACACTATGCAAAGGCTATATGGTGCATTAATATTGCAGCATATTTGCGATCTTACTTGTGATATTAAAGTGTAATAAAAATAAAATAAATAGTAGGGAAAGGATGATGAAGCTCTTATCTAATCTACACCTCACACACACTCTCAATAATCTACACATGATTTTAAGGACCATGTAACTTGCAAAGTTTGTGAGAAACACCACATGAACTGTGTGTATATTACACTAGTGATTATGATACACTTTGCACTATTAAACCTCTGGGAAATGGGGATCTCTGCACAAAACCATGCAAACTTCACTACGACAAAATAGTCCAACTGGTCTCAGAGCAGTGATCGTATTCTTAAGTTAATGTATTATTATGGACTGTAATTGTAACATTGTAACATGATTCAAAATCCACTTTTTCAAGCTGATGTAAGGAAGTCTTGCAAACAATATTGATGGTTTTCATTAAGAGTGTTGCTACTTTCTGGCCTAGTCGTGTTAAATAATCTCATGCATACTTGAGCAGTGACCATAGCTGGACATAGTCATGCTCAGTGTTTAATTACTGTAACAGCACTTATACAGTAGGGTTCAGGCAAAGGATCTGTCACAGCTAAATTGTATAGCCTGTGTATTGCAAACACTATATTAACTCACATGCAAAGTTACTAACATAGGATTTTAGTGCAGAAAAAGTTGAATAGGTTTATGGTCTGTTATTGAGACCTGTGTGTAGACGCACTTTAGTATGTGAATTTTTGCCTGGTATAATTACAGAGGGATTCACAGTTACTGCTTGGATATGTTCCAGGTCTGCTGAAGAGCCAGATGTTTCATGACTAACTGTGACACAAAGAGCCTGGTTTGGAAACAAGCTGGAGTTGGTACAGTCAGTAACCTGACCATATACAATTGGGAACATAACCTAGCACAGAGTTAATTGTTGTTATTATCAAAACATGACAAAAGTAGAAGCATGTTCAAGTTACAGCTACCACTTCCCAACCTGCTCAGGTAAATTTCTATGACGTAGTTTGTCCGGTCCTCACCCGGGACGCCCGGAATGACTCACGAAACAAAGAATGTAGGACTTTTTGGTACAGAGAATACTTAAACCATATACAGTAGTATGGGCCAGAAAGTGCAAATGAAGAAACAGGCCATTTTCACTCAAAAACTATTCACCGTCTCAAAAGCCAGGTAAAGGTGGGACATGATGGTCGCACTTGGGTTGTTTTCTGTGTTTGACTTGAACAGCCTGGTAGTCTACTTTTACAATGAAGCAGACAAATTCTTCAAAGGGTGGAAGTTGTTCCGAAATTATATGTAGTGTCATAAAAGGGTAATATAACCCGTTAATGTACTTACAGACTCGTGAAAGTCATGTCGAAAGGTATGGCACAAAACACACACTTACCGAGCGGTTGGACCGTCGCTTTTTAGATCCGCGCAGGAACATGATGTCGGTTGGATGTTGAAAACACAGATCAGTTTCCAGGTGGTCGAGAAGGAGGGCGACAAAAGCCTAAGTTGATCCAGGAGTCTTTAAATTCACATATCCCGAGAAAAACTACATGATGTTCTTCTAGCTTGTCCCGGACGCTTTCCGCCTTAGCTACTCTGGCCAGTGACAAGCTAGCCAGAATGAAAGATACGATTTCCGGTCACAACTTTCAAAATAAAACCCTTACTTACGAACATTTTTTGACATTCTTTTGAATAATACAGAATAAAAGTCAGGCTAAATGACATCGTTAAGGAAATGTCCTAATGAAAAAAATTCTACTAACTGCATTTTATTAAGTCATATTTATCAAAACTGACAGAGCTTGCGCTTTTATTTTGAAGGCAACATCGCCTCACTCCCGGCATCATCCTCGCTGCATCTGGCTAACTTGACGCAGCTCCAACTTTGCCTCTCCATAGACCTTTACGCACAGCCGACTGTCCCAAAGTTTAGGCCTATAGACACGCTTCACCTAGGCTACGCTGATGCCCACTACTGTACCCATGGCCCATTTCTTCTCCCAATTTCTCGGCTCAGTTTTTCTAAAAACGCTCCTCTAAGGCTCGGATCCACACCATGTGCGTCTTAAGCGGAGCCCTAAATTGTCCATCTGCTCTGCTGCAAAATGTTCCATCGGGAAACATTTAGGCTATGGGAGGAGTCAGCGACTGCAGTTTACACTCCTGGACCCCTGGAACATATCTTTTTTAATATTTTGACTATTTTAATGGTGGGAGTGGGCATATTGAGTATTCTGAGCAAATGTAACATAGCATGAGTTTTGAGCTTTTGATTTGTGCAGGAAGAACTGCTGTCATGTTTACACTCAGTCTGCTACAGCATGACACAAGCGCTGCAACACCAGGGATTAATTTGAAAACAGTATGACCCCAAACAAAGGATTATCATTCCACTGTAGGTCTTTTAAATGACATGAGTAATAGATATTGAAATTGAAAGGCAGGATAATAACGAAGTAACAACTGATTTTCATAAACGCACTGTAATCTCGAAATCTCGAGAGAGGGGGATATTATGCATAATGGATATAGAAATGTTCACATGAGATCAGAAATCACAGATGTATGCTGCATCATGTAAATATATGGTAGGGCTTGTGTACAAACACACAAACTCCTAATCATAAAAAGACCACCAGCATGGAGAGAGGATGCACATTGTCAGACTGGTTTGGCACTCTATCTGGCACCATGGTGACCTATTAGTCCCTCTGGACAGGGTCACTGATAGTGAATAGCACTCTGCTTCCATCTAGTGGCAATCTGACAGAAGACAAGCTAATAAAAGTCAAACTAAAGACTGCTATCCAAAACCTAATACATCTGGCTAAATATGTCAATCACTAGGGTTAGGTAGACAATCATTCCCCATGCCATCAAAACAAATTGTTGTTAGACAGAGTTATTTTTGGACATAAGTATCATGTAGTAAGATGGGTGTACAATGAAAATGTAAGCTGCCAGGACCAATTTTCTTTGTAGTAACAATGGCTTTTATTTCCCAAAGCATTGTTGCTTCAAAACTTGAAATTACAAATCGCAAACTCTTGTAAAGCATGTTAGAAAAAAAAAATACTGAGGCCATGTTTTACTTGGACAAATAAACACTATCTAGGGCAGAGGAAAAAATTACAGAAAATATTAAAATGGTGATATGCACATTGTAAAATGCCAACCATGTGACTTTCTCAAGCATAATTTTTTCTGCATCTTCTTCATCAAAAAGGGCCATACAACCAAAAGGCACTGACCAAAGAAACTTTTCTTTTGGACTGTATAAAATGTCAATAGAAAATAATCTGCACCTTGAACATTTGTTATAAACGTAAATAAAAAACACACATGACCTGAGTAAGAATCAGAACAGATAGGCAAAACAGGAGGATGACAATGTAATTCAAATTATTTCACAAATAACTGAGCAGGTCTTTGGTGGTTAACGGATGTCTAAGGTTTCTAAGAGTGCAGACTAAACTCTGATGAGTACAAGAAGAGGAAAAAAGATTGCTGATCAGTGGCAGTGATTAGCTCACTTCAAATGTTTAAGTTTCCGGGTATAAAAGAAGTATAAGTAGGACTGCAGGCAGAGATATCACTAAACTACAAGAACAAATTTATCAAAGGGAAGGTTAATTCAAATCAGATTTCAAGGCACCATATCACACTGGGAGCTTTGTAAAGAGCGACGTTTGACTCGTAGAGAAAAGGAAATATTTGACTGGTTGAGAAACTGAACGCTCTTGCAGCTCTCACTGAAAATACAAAATAAACTCATGAAGAGTACAATTATGATGTTAAACAATTCCTAACCCATTCATATGTTAATTATTTCTAAAACCCAAATACAGACAACGTACCTCTTAACGGTGGACATGAGTATGACACAGTCATCACTTTCTACGACAGTCCATTAGAAGCGGGTACTAGACTAATTAACATGATAAGCCGCTATTGACCAAAGCTTTACATTGTCTATTATTTACAACTTTCCCTTTTTATCGGACTAAACATTGAGCAACCAGTGGTACATTGAGGTTGGAGTACAGGTTTTTGAGGGGCATTCCTCACGTAGTAGACATGACTCTGTCCGACATGCAGGCACAGATCTACCACTTACTTTATCATTCACGTCTCGTGGCATTGTTGGCTATGGCATCCTCCTCTCCGGCACGGCCCTAAGAGAAAGCTCTCCTCTGTTCGCACCATACAGTGACATTGGTTAATTTGCGACCTGTTCATTTTAGTGTCCACCTTCTGTTCTTCTCCACTCTTCTTTTTCTCAGTTAACTCCTGCGTGAACTTCCTTTTCTTTTTTGTTCTTCTGCTGTGTACTTGACAGGGGAACAAGTGTCTCGGAGTGTTTAGACTCTGTCGTCTGTGAAGACATTGAGATAAAAAAAAACCCATCTTGTTACACATTCTAGATAAGGCAGAAGGTTGTCATAGCGATGCGGCGTGTGTTTTGGAGGGCAAACTGTGGTGGAAATGAAAGTGAAGAATCAGTTGTCGCTCTCACCGGTGGAAGCTGCTGTGTGCTGCCTGGTGCTCTTGATCTGCAGAAAGATGGTGTAGGTATCATAGGCAAACAGGAGACCAGCGATCAGACCAAACACCTGGGGAAAGAGAAATCAGGATAAAAATCTGAATCAGATTTACTGACCAAGTACAAGGAATTTGACTTGGTGGTTTGCTCCTGTCAATAAAACAAACATTAAACAACACAAAATCAGTCAGTGAAAACATTTTGGATACAAATACTTGAAAATACTGACACTGTGGTGCAATAGACTCCTATCAAATTGGTCATATTTCTATGTTACACAGCTAAGAAGGAAGGAAGCAGGAGATTTGAAATATGGTGACAATATTACTCAATATAGGCTGAGCTGTTCGCTGGGGTGTGGGTGTGTCTCATACTAAGCAGAACACATGGCTGTAAAAACCTCCTGGAATTCAGTTTTCACAACACCATAGTATGACAAATTCATAGCTAGCGGTTAACGGTTGTCAAAACAAGCGCTAAAACCTGCATATCAACAGTATTTCAGTGTTTTTCTGAGTGGAGAGGTCAAGCTGAGTGACGGTGAGGTTTCACTGACCCCGCCTGCGATGCGAGCGCCGTCCCCGGCTCCTCCGATCACACAGATCAGAGAGGTGATGAGGTACAGGACAGCACCGATGCCGGCGCGGAAAAGATCCTGCACACAAGAGGGAAGCAAAAGTGTATGTAAGTATTGTGTAACTGTGTGCATGTGTGTGCGTGTGTGTGTGTGTGTGAGACACTGTGTGGTAAGGCAGCTAATGCACAGCACTCACACTCCAGACCCAGTTGACCACTTGGATCTGCTTGTCCATCTCCGTCATGAAGATGCCGAAGAAGACCATGGCGAAGACCATCTCGCAGATCGCCACCGCAGAGTAGCCGCCATACAACGACGCAGCATAGCAGATGATGATGATGAAGCTGATGACCTGGGAGTGGTGGAGGGGAAGGAGAGGAGGAGGAGGAGAGGAGGGGCGGGGTGGAGAAAAAAACATGATAAGCACAGAGAAGAATCATTTTGAGGTCAGCATCATCTGACCGTGAGATGTTATTTGCTGCGACTTCATTTTTAAGCAACCTTGAGGGAGAAGAGGAATCCCCAGAATGAGGAGAATATCCCAGAATCCTTTGGGGGCATCTAACTATAGCTTACAGCAAACAGTCTCTAAATTCCTCCCCTCTGTTAGACTTCTCAGTTCACTTTGAATGCCTTGATCAAAACGGCGTGTGATCAGCTGCAGTTCACCTGAGAGCGGACTGGCCATCTCTGTGCTGCAAAGTATGCTAATTAGGGTTTGGCAGCAGAAAATGAGCTCTGTTCTCCACTCGACAGCCAAGTCCATACAGATAGATAGACAGTAAATCACTCCAACAAAACCAACACTGTCTTGTTTACTGCAGCCGCTGGACAATTCAACATCCACATCAATGGAACCATTTGTCAGGGAAATATTTTCTACACATAAATAAAATTAGGGCGAAACAGTTTTAAAACTGGATGTGGCTACAACAAAAAGGGATCGATTATAATGCACTCTATCCAATAAACTAGGCAGTCAGTTTATCCATCACATGCTGCTTTCATCTTAGATTTACAGTGTTTCCTCCATCAAGAACACATTTTTCCATAAGAGGGAAAAAGCAAACAGGCATTCTCCTCAGTCCATTCCACTGAAATGCTGCCAGTGTGCAGAAATCATAAACTTACACAGCCCACGGCTCAAGACCAGTATCAGCCTCCTTTCAATACTTCTATTGTTGTTGCTGTCGAACTGTGTGGGCAGATGCATTCAAACAACACAGGCATATGACAGTTATGAAAGAGGGGAAACTTTAAATGCTGTCGCTTCACAAAACTTTTGAGGAGGACGCTGAGAAAACTCGGGAGGCAATTTGAGTATTAACATTTTAGTTTAAACTAAAAGTATTGACCATTTATAACAATTGACTACATTGTAGAATCTATACTACAGTATTTAATCATTCTATAGAAGAAAATATTCACTATATGAGTGAATGTAATAAATGTGACTGCCATGGTTTAACAACAAGCCAGTATGTCTATCAGTAATTTAGCAATGAAAATCATGAATCTATAAACGTACTGCATATTATTATTGAATTGGACAAGTCTTTTAAAACATACACTGAACACATAAATCTGGTAAATTGCACCATTTAGTCGCTGAAGTTGTTTGGTTGTATTTCCTTCCACTAATAAGTAATTTCCCTTATACGTGGAAACATTTGCTAAATAAATTAGACTCGGATTCCGATCTGAATCCAAGAATACAGGTCTCACACGTTTCATATTTTTGGTCATAGACAACTCAGTGGGCTGCAGTCTATATGAAGCACACATGATGTAACCGAGTCCACACCAGCCCTACATCTGTCACTACTCTCCCCCCTCCCCACGCCCCCCAACTATGCTACACACATGCGCATGCAGCCAGACGCATCAGTAGTTCATGTGTTCTCGAGACTGGCACAGGCTGCCTCTGTGGAGTAGCGGGGCGGCCGAGGCCAAGGTCCTGCACAAAGAGGCTCTATTCTGGCCCGGGCCGGCTGCTCTGAGGGCAGCGGCTACTGAGGAGGCCGGCGCACAGAGAAACACCCACTACACAAGAGTCCCTCACAACAAGAAAGGGTCTGAGATGTTGACACCTTTATGTTACTACACAGCAGCAGATCTGTTTGCACGGGGCAGCTTTAAACACCCAGTTAGGGTCTATTCACATCAGTATAATGTGCTGCTCTTTCCAACTGAGTGGGGGAAATTGTTGTGAATGGTTGGCTAATTATAGACAGTAGCAACATGAGCGCCAAGAGCCAGCCCGTGGTACAGATAAACACCAAACAACAACGGTTGCTAGGGAAGTCACTGACAGTTTTGGGTGGTTTTGGGCCTCGCTGTGACTCATATTAAAGCATATACCATGCACCCAAGAGCACTGAAAATTCAGGGATGTGCTATGAATCATAATCTCTGTTGGATGTCCTCTCACTCTCCTCTCAACTGTCATTCTCCACTCTTCCGTTCAATGAAGAAATGACAAAAAGGAAAAATCTAAAAGCCACAAGGAAATGTGTCCACTTTATATTCATAATTGCAACAGAAGGATAACAGATCAGCTCGGTGTATGACTCACCCTGGTTTATCATCACTACTGGCCTAAGATTACCGTATGACAAAGGGAGGTTTGCACTACCTGGGTGTGTGACTGACATGATGCCATGTGTTGCTCTGCTGCCTGAAATATGTTCAAGACTGGTCATGCCTCTGTCAGGTATAATGAGTATCACTAAGAAAAAAAAAACGCAAACGCAATTTGTCAAGGCATGGAGACCTTGCTGTCAAAACCTGTATACTGCATACAGTAGTATACAGTCAAAAACAAATTAGACATGTATTCTGAAAAGACTCTTGGCATGTCAGCTAGGAGACTCCGATATGAAACAAAGTAATCCTGACTGTTTGGGTTAAGTGTCTTATTTCCCATTAGATTAGCCATAACGGGCAGTGATGAGATTCGTCTTCCTGTTTAGCTCGCTCAATCCTCTTCCTGCACTTAGTAAACTATTTCAGACATCCACCATGACTCCCATAGCGTTCATCAGGCACCAATAAAGGCGCGAGTGACAGAGGGAACAACAACAAACTACCTAGTGTATCCAGTGAAGTGTGAAACTATCCTTGAATGCCACGGCATAGATGTGTGCTAAGCAATTCATGCATTCTTTGTTCCAGGGACCGAACCTCACACAGCCTGGAATTTCCATTACCTCTGAAGAAAAAAAAAAAAAAATCCTGTTAACGTGGGCGGACCGCTGACCACCAACATCTGAGTCTCAGAGCCTGCTTTATAATGAGGCAGCTGAGTTACAAACCGCCTTAAGAACAGAACTTGTCACACAAAGTGCTTTCCTCAGTTTTAGAAACTGGGGGAGTAATAATATTGTAGTACAGTAAGATGTTCAGTACTTTGCAGCTGTGAGTTGTGTGGTAATACTGTACTAAAACATGTCCCTAGCTACAGTGGCATGACAAGAAGCCGATTCAAACTTTCACCTCAGGACATAGAAGAAATTAAGGTCAAAATGGCCGCTGTGTTACGGGAACACACTGCCATGAAATGCAAACAAAGCCAACCATGTGAAACTTGTGGTCAGAGAAAAGATAAATATAAAGGTCTTCACAGACAGGAAGTGGATACAGCTCCTCAAGAAGCAGGACACTCAAACCAGACACTTAACACCAGAGGTTGATGATGATTAGTACTGAAGTGACTGATGCTGCTCTGATGTTTCTATTGCCAACCTGAAAAGTTCATATATTCTTGTTAACTAGAGCCAGATGTGCAAAACCTAATGTGGAAAAAAAAACGTGACTTTATGAGCCTGTATATTATTAGGAATGTGATGTACATTGCATTTTCCCTTCCCCATAATTGGGCTATAGCCTATCCTCCTGCTAGTCCAATGCTTACAAACAGTACTCAACCTATAGTTCATGAACATCAGAGGTTACAGTGCCTAAGGAGAAAAGGAGGTGGCTTTAGATGGCTCACAGAAAGTCACTGTGCCAAGTTAACCCATGTGACCTTTCATCTGCCACTTTTAACGCTCAGCATTTGGCTCTTTGGTGCCAAATGAGAAAACAGTCCAGCACAAGTGACAGGTGGAAGCTGTTAACCCCCTTGCCTTGACCCCCAACCCCGAGGCCACATGGCTCACATTCCCTGACCAGGCCACTTAAGACCTGAGACAAAACCTTTTTCCAGAATAGAATAGAATAGAATAGAATAGAATAGAATAGAATAGAATAGACCATATTTGTTACAGAAATTACAAGGAAACACAACACAGATTAGGCTAGGCTTACTCTCTCCTCTCTCATATTCATTAGCCTAATAGTGAAAAAAATCGATAACAACCATGTAGGCTACATTAACCCACTTTACTATCTATGCAATATTGATTAGTGGCATTAGACTGAAGTAGGCTATCTAACACAACATACCACCGCCAGTTTATGTCATTGTACCTCGTTCTAACAGAGAGACCTTCAACAGTTGCATAGTAGAAAGTTACACGATAGTCGAAATCAAAGTCAGTGAACTTACTATTTCTGCAGCGAGTATATACCCTTTTTGGGTCTTCACGTACGCTTTCAGCTTCTCCAGGCAGTTGGCCCCGGGGCTGGCCGCAGTTGTATCAGCCATTCTGTAACGACTAACTTAATATTCCGAATGTATATTATATTTTAGCCTTATCTGCTGGACTCGACGAATGAACAAAGTTGACTCGAGCGCCACCGGCTAGATATGTCGTAAAGTACAGTTCCAGGCGTGTGTGTTGCTCCAGCTCGGGGAGGCTTGTTGTTTTTGCAGTCGGATGAATCAACTTCCCTGCTGAAAGTGCCTGGATCGCCTCAACCACAGTCTCCGCAGAAAAATCTGCCTTCTCTTTCTGCGCGGAGGAAGAAGTGAAGAACTGACAGTGGGGCGTTGGCTTTCACTTTTCTCAAGGGGTTGACGATGGGGTTTGGTTGGTGTGTGTTGGGGAGGGGAGCGGGTGGCGTTGACACTGGCACCACTGAGCGGGGCTTGTCTCATGCTGCCTTCAGGTGCTCCTCGTAAACGCCTTATAGGTGTAACTTGTCGCGCATTCGAGTGCTTTTGGTCGGAGCAAACCATGGACCTTGTGACAAAAGTAGTGCAGCAGCGGTACAATGAATAGGAGAAATGTGCATGTAGGCTTGGATTACTTTATTGGCCAAAAATCCATCAATTTCACCATCAGTTGTTGACACTGGTTGCATCCTCTCCGCTCCCTAAACGTCACGTCACATCACAAAAAATTCCCACTGTCCCCTGTTGTATGAACTTACCTCTTTATTTCCGACAACACGTGAAGGCAGCATAACTAGTGGCTGAATGTGTTGGTTTAGAAGTGTTGGTTGATTTACTTAGCATGGAACATAACTCCTGATACAGCACATGTATGCAAATCGAAATTTTAAATCAACAGAAAGAAATTTGAATAGTCAACGCTAATACATTTGCTTTGGCCACAGTGCCCGCAGTCTTCTTGTCACTAGTCAACCATGCCCGCCCTGCCCACACAGTGCTACAGCTGCCACCGCATAGAGGAACAGGACTGTGACAAAAAAAGACAGGAGTGGGCTAATTCTCATTTGCGGTTAGTCCCCACCTGACTACACTGTATTCCTGTGCGAGAAAGGTCTCAAGGTGGGTTAATGTGCACTTGGTGGAACAAATCACCAAATTTGGCAAACATGAGGGGAGAGAAACCACTAGTGGATTCTGGTAATATCCTCCCCGACCACTAGGCGCCGCCACGGAGCCAGACACTCCTAACCAAACTAACCTGCATATTACAATAGTACAATTTGGCTAAAACCACGAATGATTTGAATGTCTGTATCCTGCATTTTCTAATAGTCTACAAAAATGTACCGAAATTAATTGGACACAGTCTATTACAGCTGTACCGTTTTTGTTCAGATCACATTTTATAGTAAAACAGTGGTTTTTAGGTAATTTTCTTCAGCTGTTTTGGGCGTCCATTCTGATGGCTTTGTTGTAACTGATAAAGAAAACTCACTTGTATTAACATACTTTGAAATATAATTTCAGTAAACCCAACTCAATCCTGTAAACAGAAAAAAACAACAATGCAGACTCCCCTTAAAATGACACATGTATCAATCAAGCATCAACCAGGCATCCAAGACCAACACCTATAAGCAGAAACACACGTTTAACCTTCAACAGAATAATTTCAAGTTTATTTCATTTTGTTTCACATGGATTCCATATAATAAGAATACAGTAGAATTCTGGAGAGTCTTGGATATTTTTTTTTTCTCTGACTTATCATTATCATAAATACTAATATGAATACATCATACACAATAAACACAGCACTATCCAAAGGCGTAGAGAGTACCACAAGACATCATTCACCACTAACAACAGAGTATATTTCATCTCAGCATATTTATAAGAGCTACAGTGAGAGAGATAGAGAAAAATAGGGGGGAAAGAGAAGGGGGGAGAGGGGCCGTAGAGGAAGAGAGAAAGCCAGGTGCTTCTACACTGCCTGATTCAAATAACCCTGATTTAAAAAATGAGTGAATCCAAGACCGATATAGATGGAGAATAATTTGTTTCGATGAACACTGTGGAAGCAAAACTACCAATCAAGACACGTCTCTTACCATTTGGCAAACATCTTCGTCTCTTATATATCCAAACAGAGGATTGGCAGTAGGACAAGTGTAGTTTTCTTGAAAGGGATAATTATTGCAGTACTTACTCTGTGCTTTGTGTAGAATATAGCAGAGCTGCTGTGTATGTGCTGTACAGTAACCAATACCATGAATCAAACATACCACACTGTTACTTTATAGTGTAACACTTTTTCCTGCAGCTTTTTAGCCTCAACCTCTCGAATTTGTTCGGGGGCTGCTTTAGGGGTTTAGGGAGTAAGATGCATGCAGTAAATTCGCTTGCCTTCAGAGAGAGAAGGGACAAAGGAGGAATGGGGGGGATGCAGGAGAAATATAAGTGGAGACATATTGTTCAGACCGCCTCAGAGTATAACTTGTTCACCATGGCTTGAGCATGGTCGTCAAAACAGCACAAGAGCGCCATGTAGTATATTTTGTTCTCACTTTACCTACAGTACATGTTAATGTGAATATGTAGCTATTTCGCTGATTACTGTGCAATAGAAACGCCGGTTAAAAAACTATATGACTCTGTCTTACTACTTCCTGGACCACATAAAAGGCGATCAAAACAGGACAAGGTTCATTGACAAAATTTGTTTGATGCCATCACATAAATCCAAACAAATAAACAAACACGCCGCTAAACAGTTGTTCACTTCCCTGATTCACAATTTTCACACCGATAGCACACTACAGCAGTTTTGGGAACGGCATAGTATTAGCAAATATCAGATGCTACCATGCTCACTAATTTTCATTACCCTATGCATTTTTGATTTTTATATGTCAGGTTTTTACATTTTCTGTGTAACACAAGAGCTAAAATCCTGACAATGATATGGAAAAAATAAATATAAAAACAAACAAAAATAAATACTCACATAACTCACTGCTATTGCCTCTGCTATTACTACACATCACTCATCCTCGACAACATTTTTCATAGTCATAATTCCTTTCTGCTTTCTTCTTCTTTCTGTCAGTAATGCCAATCAAATAAAAAAGCACGATGAGAAAATAAAAAAAAAAAGATGTTCACATATTCTGAAATGAATAAACAAAAAATTCATTGTGGTATGAATAATCTATGACGAGGGAATTGAAGGACAAGAGGGCTAAACTATGTGAGCTCCTAAACAGAACCAAAGTAAATGCAATTGAATAACTCTGTGCTCAACATTTGTTGTATAACAACTAATATGGAGTGCACAATTATTCAACTGTGTACATACAGTATAATAATATATATCAGCATGTTGATATTTACACAGCACAGACAAATACATTCTCCCAAGTTAAATATTACTACAATTTTTTCATAAATGTAAGTCTTTTCCATTACAAGATTTATCTTAACTGTTCATCAATGAATGTTTTGGTATTGTATTCAAGTTTTTCTCGTATAACCAAACAGACAATCCTCTGTTGTCTTCTACAGTTAAATACAACACGAGAATAAACAGCATGTTACAGCAAGGACCCACTTCCCCTTTACCCCGCTCCCCGCTCCCTGTGGTGTTCCCTCCCCAGGCCCCACCGGGTCCCACCCTCCATGCCTCCCCCCCTCCGCCTGTCGACTCACAGATACACAAACAGACAAACAGAGGAGTGTGGAGATGCAGGTGGCGGTCAAGAACCACACTCCAAAATCACAAGGTCACCCTGTGAAAAGAGGGAGAGAAACAAGAGACAGGGGAAGGGGAAAAATATTAAACAACCATCAAAGGTCATTTTATATGAATTGCATGTTGAATACATAAATAAATACTGTAAGGCCGATATTTTTAGACTGGTGTCGCCGAAAGCAGCTACTTTGTGCCGATATTCAGTGTATTTAAATTTGACCATTTTGATGCCGGAGCATTACAATTATTCAGTGTTTTTCCCAGGATTTTATTCTTGTCAGGGCGGAAAAGCTTTTTGAAAGCATTACAGTAAGAACATCATGTGACATTAAAACTCTCCACCGCACTTATTCAACGGCAGGCAAACTCTGGGATAGATTAGGCCTTTAAATGAAGAATGAATCTACAAAAGTATAATTGAACAATTAAATGAATAAATAAAGAAAATAAAATTCCATTGGAGGTTTTACTGACTGTTTTTATGTAGCTGTGTTCAGGAAGGAACCTCCATCATATGGTGGTTGAAAAGTGGAAAACATGACCAATATCTGATATTTAATAAAGGCCGATATCAGCCCAATGTACTGGCAAACTGATATACTGATCTGACCCTAATAAATACAGCCATATTTCTACATGATTAAGCTTGTTGTGCTTATGATAATCAAGACAGAAAGTTACAAAAATAGCACATTAAAATGTGTAGAATTGCCACACAAGACTATCACCAGCACTAAAACACATTATATATAATGTGATCTATTCCATACTGTTCTAACCAGTCCGTATAGGCTTGAGTGTTGGCACAGATCCTGGTCTAGGCTGCGGGACACGATCTGTTAATTCATCAGTGGACTCACCATCCTGCAGCTGTGGTTTGACTGGATAGGCTCACATCTGATTAGAGTAGGAGGTGGGCTGCTGTTCGTAGCCCTGGCTGTAATCTCCGCCCTCGTTGTAGCCTCCCTGCTGGCCGTAGTCGGGCTGGTAGCCTCCCTGGGAGCCGGCGTAGGGGTCCTGCTGAGCGTAGCCCTCCTGGCCGTAGCCTGCCTGGCCGAAGGAATCAGGGGCGGGCTGCTTCTCCTGAGACGGGGCGTACGTTCCGGCGAAGGCGGCCATCCAGCCGGTCTCCTTGAACACGAACCACAGGTTTCCTGCCCACAGGATCAGGTTGATGAAGCCGAAAGCCTGCGGAGCGGAAGGGCAACAGATCAGTGTTTGTTATAGTAGTAACTTGCTTTCATGTCAACTGTTCATACAGTTTGGTAAAAATGAGAATAGAATTGGATGTCAGATGTTAGGATCACCCGGGACGTACCACAGAGGTGTTGAGGCCGGACACCTTGGGGTCGTACACCTCGCGGCAGCGGTTCTCCTGCTCGTCGCAGGCGGAGATGAGGGTGGTGACTTTGTCGGGGTCGGTGGCTGTTTTCACATCCGACAAGCCCTTAGCCCAAGCACATGAAGACACCAGCCACATGAAGGTGAACACCGCCGTCACAACAAAGTCCTGTGGGTCAGCAAGAAAACATAATCATCATCACCACCACCTTTACTCCCATCAAACACTCAGTATCAATTATACGACCATAATCCAATATGCAACTGAAATGTGAGGAATGCACAAACTCACAATCTGGGCCCCCTTGTTGTTTTCACGGTACTTCTCCAGCACAAAGCAGTATACAGAGAGGGCTGCCATGGAGTAGAGGAAGGAGAAGACACCGATGGTGACGAAGAACTCGGCTGAGGAGGAGTAATCCCCGACCAGGAATAGACGCTCAGGGTTCCCTCCCTTACAGGTGGGGGCATCAAAGTAAACCTGATGGAGCCTGAGAGCGGCAGCAAACAGAGAGAGAGAAGAGCGAACGTGGAGGAGGAGCAGAGAAAAGAAATAATTGGTGATACAGCTCTCGTGGAAATAATGTGAAACAGCTTGTGACAGATATCATTGATCAAGGGAGGAAGTAAGCAGTGCAACACAGAGACAGGCGGTATTTCCCCTACATTCATTTGAAATATGTATTCATTTTGTAATTTGAATTTGGAATGTGACAAAAATTATTCATGTGATCTGTAACGAGATACTGCAGAGGACACTATTTTAACAAGAGGCACTTGAGCTGCCTAATGTCCCGCCATAATCACCATGATATTTTAAACATAACCAGTTATGCTAATGAGGTCATTAATTAAGCATTAATTAGCAAATATGTCTACGTCGACATACTGGTCTTCACATAACACAGGGCAGTATTAATATGAACTCTGTATCTTAAAGCTTTAAGGAGTTTATAGTAGTTTCAAGAAAATCATTTATATATGCAAATTTACAGTAGGTTGCTCTGAAATCTAATCAGATCATCGACTTGTATGAAGTTTCTATCATGTAGTATTGTTTTTGTGTTATATTATTCACAAGAATGTGTCTACACACACACACAGATACACAGACAGACAGACAGACACACACACACACACGCCATCATGTCATACCATGTACAATGGTGGAGGAACATAAAAACAGAGATATACTTTCTCTGAGAGCAGACATTTTAATGGGAAAAGTGGCATTTCAAACCATTTCTCCCTTGTAGTGCTGAGTAGCTCAAGGTGATTACAGTATTCATTGTTAAAACAATCTAATTATACCAATCTGCCTGCATCATGAGGCCTCAGGTCAGACCAGCACAGGAAGACAAGTAAAGGCTTAGTAGTTCTGAACCAATGAGACAAAAGCCAGATAGCACAGGTTGCACTGTTGTAGATGTCTATTATCTAGTGGCAATTACATGACTCTCCCTGCAGCCTCGTGTCTGATATTACAGGGCGTTCAGGCTGGATGAATCAAAACTTAAAAAGCAAGGTTTAACATTATATCTCATCAATAGAGGCTAACACACTTGACAAATTAATTAGTCTCCTGGCTTCACTGGTGATTTTTTAAAATTTGATATGTGATGATGTTTTTTATTTGTTCATACATGTTCAAATCTCACTGTTTCAAATATGTACTATTCTGTATTTTGTGCTTTATTTTGATACATGTGCTAAATGAGTATTTTCAGGTGAATGTGCATCTCTGCTACAACAGCGGCGTCACAGTAATGACAGAATACTGACCTGAATGGATATTCAAATTCTACTTCTATGCCTAGGTCACTCTCCGACCGGTTTTTACACTCAACACTCATCTTGAACATGCCGGAGTAACTGCCACATGTTGAGAAGGCGAAGATTGCAAAGATCTGCAGGAGAAAGAGGAAGGAAAAAGACACAGTGAGCAAAAACGTACTTCTGCTTTATTGCATGTGACATCGAGTTACATTTGACATCCCATTGAAAAATTGTGAAAAAATAGAGAATGAATCAAGTGGTGTCATTATTGAAGCGTGCTTTCTTCAGTGATTGGCTGAGCAAAGATTACAACTGCTACACTCCTATTTAGGTGCAATGATGTTTATATAAACAAAGAGCTCCAGTGTAAAACAGGCGACCGCACTAAGTTTACACTGCAAACCACAGACGCTTTTCTCCATCTGCAACGTCTCAAGCAGACCAGCGTTCCACCAATCATGGCAAACTGCTGACAAAGGCACACAGAGTGCAATGCAGCGCTATCGCCAGGTTACAGAGCAGGGGCTGCACCTGTTGCCATGGTTACAACTGCATTTAACATATATGTGCTTGTGCAAATGCTGTTTTCTGTTGTTATAATAGATGTTTTTTGTCTGCTTTTTTTTTTTTTTGCTCCTGAAGATACTGCCTGTTTATCATTTCAGGTGCGTACAGTTCATTGTTCTTCAGCTCCCACCTATAGTCAAGTGTTCTGCACAAACAAACACGTCTAGAGATAAACTCACTCTCACACACAGCAGATTAGTCAAGTCAGACTATTTTTACCACACCCTTCCTACGCTGCAGGCCAGATCCGATTGGATGGAAAATCCGGCTATTAATCTGACTGAGGTGCTCTACCATCTGTCACCAAACACAAGCACTATAAGCTACTGTAAAGCCAGTCACAACACACACACACACGCACGCACACACACACACGTGAGCTTGTATGCACACACACACACACACACACACACACACGTCACTTCCTTCTTACCACTTAGTCTTGTAGTACAGTCTACCTGCTGCAGGCATCAACACACTAAACTATTTACAGTAATCTGTTAGCCAATGTGAGTCAAGGGCTGTTTTGCTGGATTTACCCACAGTAGCTGCCTAAAGCGGACATTGTTGCGATAGCTTTACTCATCCATCCCTGTTCCCGCAGGGGCATTTTATTTTCTAGTGTCCTCTCTCTGCACCAAACAGAACATCCACTGCTCCAACACCTTCTCTTCTTCTTGTTGTTGGGAAAAAGGCCAATTAACAGGTTTTAATAATCAATGCAGATGAGCGTAGATGTGATGAAAGTGGCAGTGTTAGTGTGAGAGAGGGGGGTTGGTACTGCTGACATACAGCACAGTATATTGCCAATTTCAAGGAAAGGTGGCAAAGAGAGAGAGGATATGCCATCTGCAGTGAAGCCTTGGAGCTGAAATCCACCTCAAGACACATTTTCTACATTATTCCTATGATCTTAGTTTTCTGCTATCAACAAGAGGCAAATTTGGAGCTACTACACTGAGACTGACTTACAGAATATTTGAGCTTCATTACATTGTAGTGCCTGAATGTATGAACCAGGAAATGTCCCTGTAAATTCATCTTGGATACTGCCACCTTGTCCACTAACTTGGTTGTCCATTCACTCTGTGAAGCAGCTACAGGGCTTTTACTAATGTCTCAGCTCTCTTGTTTCAACCTTTGAGAGAATCTTGTTCATGCTCACAAATCCAAACTGAACCGTATAAGACTACAGGAATAGACAGCATAACATGAGTCCCATCTAGATAGGATTTTCCCTTTAAATTCAATTGAGAAAAACAGGATGTAACTCTGTAGCAATAGCATTGCAATTTATCGTTACCCTTGCACAACCTATCACTACTGCAATGTCAGCACAATCCTGTGCACTTCACACACCGCACACTGACACTTTTCATCTTCAGAAATTTAGATTCTCCAACGACCAAAATCTATTTCATGCATCATTCTATTTAGTATAACCACCTCATGGTCCTGCATGTTTTCTGCAGATATTTCCATCATGATAAAACTTTTTAGGGCCTTTCAAAGGATTTAGCGCTCCCAGTCTCCATATTACGCTCCGTGTAGTCAGGAATTCGTTTCTGTGCATTCAGTTTCCCTCTGAGACACGTATAGGATTACATTTCACAAGTGGGATCAGTATGCAGGTCGAAAGCATACATGTTGGGCCTTGTCGTCTTCTTCAGGGACAGTTTGGCAGGGATGAACACTCACTGTAAGGGAGTGGATTCTCTGGTTGATGATCTCTCCACCAGGCTGCTACTCAATCATACCGAAATGATACAATGATTTAAATGACATCATTTGAATCATATGAAGAGGGTATGAGAGATGGTAAATAAGGTAAATATGCGCATGTTCTTGAAGAGTTTTACTTGTAAATGGAAATTAAGCTTTTTAGAACATTCGTAGTTTATAACTGAAATTAAAGGCTTATTTTGTTGTTTATGAACATTAATGCAAAAAAAAAAAAAAAAAAACCTCTACCACCTCAAATTGCATGTAAAAGTCACACTGTCAGTCTGTGTATCAAAAACTGAGGCAATAAAATTCAGAGTGAAAAACAAAAATCAATCAATAAATCACTATCCAAACAAAACCAGCACTGAGCTTCAACAGGAGGCGCCGTACCACAAAGATGGGCTGGGCTGTTAAGGTGATGGATGACTGGATGGAGGAGTGATGGAGGAGGAAGGGAGAGGGCCAGCCAGGCTGAGAAAAGAAATGGCAGCAGACTGCGTGTTAGGTGCCATGGTAACGCTATTGGCAGCATCACACACAGGAGGCAGAGTCTGGTTTCTACTGCTGCTGGTATGCTGTCGTGTGCTTCGTCTGTGCTGAGAAACACACATTTTTGCACACAGACAAACGATCTATATCTTCTACTGTCTTTCTCAGGCTGTCTTTCAGTCTCCCTCTCTCTCTCTCTCACACAAAACATACATACGAGGGTTTGAAGGCTGATACACACGACTGATGTCGACAATAGCCAATATTTTGTGTCGTGACCATTTTCATGCCAAAAAATCTGTTTCAGTATTCAGTGTTTCCCCCTGACTTTTATTCTTGTCAGGGTGGAAAAGCCACAGAATCAGCATTTAGACCGTCATGTGACACTAAAACTCTCCTTTGAAACCCAGACTGATGAAATCCTTTCAGGTGGGTTAGCAGCTCTTTAAGGCAGGCTGACCCACCACACCCATTCAATGGTAGGAGAAACTCTGGGATACATCAGACCTTAAGAATGAAAAAAAAAAAAAAAAATACAATAAACATAATTATGTATTTATTCATTGATTAAATGAATAAAATGTGCAAAGAAAACAGAAT
The DNA here is from genome assembly GCF_048128805.1 of Centroberyx gerrardi. Classification (NCBI taxonomy): domain Eukaryota; kingdom Metazoa; phylum Chordata; class Actinopteri; order Beryciformes; family Berycidae; genus Centroberyx; species Centroberyx gerrardi. The sequence goes on along the minus strand of NC_136010.1, from coordinate 19,332,065 downwards.
TTAATATCAGGTTTTACAGACTGCCTTATGTAGCTGTGTTCAGGGAGGAACCTCCATCTTAGCAGTGGGCCACATGGTATATTTAATAAAAAGCCAATATCGACCCACTATATATTGGCAAACTAATATGTCGGTCTAATCCTAATGCATACTAGTGCACGTGCAAACACACACACACACACACACACACAATGCAACGTAGATGCCTGGTGTATGAGAACAAAAACCACTGGTGGTTACTTACGTGATTGAAGACTGAACACAGTGGAACAATAAACTAAGAAATAAACATGTACTTTCTGAAATAGCCTCAAACCTCAGGGAAGCACTGAGCAGCTGTACAAGCCATCCACAGAGGCACTTGAGTAATAACCACAGAGAGCCATGATTGCCTTTGCTGAATAGCAAAAGATCCCTGAGCTACTACAAAACCAACAGCCTTGGTTATACATTAGGGACTGCGCCAATGCGAATAAGGCCCTCATTTCATGTTCTTATCCGAGAAACAGACATTTTTTTGGTTTGCTGAACAACCACGCAGGGAGTGAGTCACAGACTAGAAATTTGAATGCAGGTGAAATTCTTGTTTAAGATAGCAGAGTGCCGTCTTGTAGCGGCGGGGGCAGGGGGCTGTTTTTAGGTGCTGTAGACGCTCCGGTTGAGCTCCACATCAGCTTTATTTGGGAATTCAATGTCTTCCAGCATCCATCAAATCTAGGCTTTGTCAGCACTATTCCCCAGAGTGGGAGCAGGGCGGGGAGGTTGGCAAAGCTACATGAGTCACACATACAGGGACACTCTATTTTAATATCACACACACACACACACACACACACACACACACACATAGCAAATGGTCCGCGCAAACTATCACAAATATGTGTCATTTTCATGCTCATATTCAGAGAACTTGGGAAAAAAAATCACCAAATCACACATCCTCACCCCCACATACTGGACTCGCCTACACTGATCCAATCCATAGCCAGCTCCCTCTAAGAGCAGGGAAGAATTGCCTACAGTATAGTCTGCATATATGGGGATTCAAAAGCACAGGACTTCATTCATATCAAGGTCTACATCTAGGTTAAATAAGTAGTGACTTAGAGCATGTCGATTACTGAATAAGAAATCACTGGGGATATAAACCGATCAACCGAGTATGGAAGGAGGCAACAAGGGACAAATATAAGAATGTGAATGCAAGCATCGCTGACAATTACTGTTTTGCATTTTTTTTTTTCTATGAAAGCATAACAGCGCAGAGAGACGACTGGCTGCAAAGAAAATGCTGCCATGATATCTACTAAATATACAATGAATCAGGCCGCAGACAATACATGTACAGGGTTGTAATGGGTTGGCACTGGGTTTGATTCTACTATACACAAGCATCTCTCTCTCTCTGTCTCTTCTTCTCTCTCTCATTTCCTGCCTCTCTTCACCGAACACTGCCTCAGAAACTAGAAAAATACTTGAGAAGGGTGGATCCCCTGTCCTAAAAAAAACAACCACGCTATGATGCTGGTAATGCATGCCCATATTAATCCAGAGAGCGCAGCGGCTCCAGCAGCTCCTCCTCTAGTCTGACGTTGAGACACGCAGGCTCTCTGACAGATGATTCATGGGCCCTGGCCTCCTGAGCGTGGCTGCTGATTGGCCGGTCGGCTCGCTATGACCCAGGGTGGCAGCGATGAGATGCTGGCACACTCACACAGCTCCAGGGAAGGACTACAGAGTCATGCAGTACACCCATGTGCTAACACTCGCCGCACGCCTCGGACTCCTCTCTGGCCAATCTGCATAGCCCGTTACAGCGTCTGCGTTCCTTCGGCACGTATGTTTTCACCTAAGTTGCAATAAGTGTGTTTTCATGCTGAGGATGAGAAATACTGAGATAGAGAACCACCATTTTGTTAACCCTTCAGCCTCTTCTGTGTGAGCATGCTCTTGATGGAGGACATATGGGCGACAGCACATTATACTGAGATATTTGTGATGGTTTGCAGCACCATCTATGTCATTTGTTTTGAGTATAGCATAATAATCTGTAGTGTGTGTGTGTGTGTGTGTGTGTGTGTGTGTGTATGGCATTTAACCATGTTGGAGACACAGTAACTTAGAGAAGAAAAGAGCAACATCTACATCTGCTCTTGGTTTGCCTTGGGTGTATCTAAATAAATGGAACTGCAAACATTGATAAATCTACCAAATATGCCAGTCAATGCATTATCTGATTATAGACAGGGCGTGTGTGTGTGTGTGTGTGTGTGTGTGTGTGTGTGTGTGTGTGAAGTAGGCCCTGTTTAATGATATTCACACAACAAAAATGCATAATGGGCCACTAATCAATGTTACAGAAATTTGCCAATCCTTGGACTAAATTAAATTAAATCATTGAAATTAATCCATTTATTATTTATTTTTTTAGAAGATTTCTGTTCTCTTCATAAGTTGCGCTGGTTCAATAAATAAACAGACTATAGGGAGTCTTCTGGCCCCATCATCTAATGGAAGGGAATGCACCCAACAAACAGGAAAAATGCATTGCACTATACACGGGTTACGCCCTCTAAGAGGGATTTGAGGCAGCCAAATCCTCATTATATTTTTCACTGGGCTGACATAGTGTTACTACAACAATGACATAATACGTCCTGCTGGTTTCTCCAGCACAGACCTGCTGGTGGTGAGTGGGAGGATGGGCAGGATCATCACCATCAGGATAAAAGGGACAGCTCAGTATTAACCTCAGTAAATATTTTAATTCACATAAGCATGTAGTAATTACTGCTTAGGAGCAGCTCATGTTTCTGGAGGAAACAGAGAAGATAAAGCCCCAGAGACAAAGGGTACAACTGTGAACCTTTTTTTCTAACAGTGTAGAGAGACGACCATTTTAAAGCCTCATGCACAGCTTTATGACCTTTGTGTGACAGAAGGGCACAAATCTGTCAGCACAGGACACGCCATCATTATTTATTGTAAACAACCATACCATGCCAAGTAGTTTATCCATTCTAATATTTTCTTCTGTGGAAATATTTTTTAAACATTGAAAATAGTCTTACATTAGGCCTATGCCCACAACTATTATGGCATTATTTGCAATTACCAAAGAAATATGTAAAATAGAGGACTTACCCATTGTAGAGCCTTTATAAATCCCAAAGGCTGCTTGATTATTGTGAACTGCCCTTGGGCCACCAACTGTCAAAACAAAAATCAGCAATCAGCACTGGAGTTTTCTAAAATATTTTACAGTGATTTTGACCCCTTCTGCATAAAATCAGTCTCTCAGTGGACCGGACAGCAGGAGGTGAGATGAGAAAGAGTTAGATGATTAAAAACATGATAAAGATTTGAACCTAATTACCTCACAGCCTAACAACAGGCCTACTGCTGGCACCTGCTGGGTGTTTATTACTTACCAGCCAATCCAGCTCAGCAAGGCAGTGAACAAGGTGATCCAACTATCTCTGCCAAAGCTGCCATTTTTGTACAAAATGGTGTAGGCTACACCTACAGTAATACTGACGCTCACTTAAAACGCGCGCGCGAGAGAGAGCCCCTGACAGCATTACAATTAGACAAAGCTGCTTATCATACTGTTTTCTCTGTGTCCAGCTGAACACTTGACAGCACTCTTTATATTTATTTAGAAGAGAATCTCGCCTCAATCAGGCATCTTCATTTAAGAGGCGAAAGCAGCCTATGCGCAGGTGAATGCGACACCGCAAAGAAGGCGGTGTGTCCCTCTGTGCATCAATAAATGGCCGCACAGGAGCAGGCAGTAGTGATGGTTTTCTCTCAGCCCGAGGCTGTAGGCTACTTTTACCCTGCGCCTGTCGCCTGACGTTCATTCTCTAGCTGCTGTTTGCCAAACATCCATATTAAACAGATGACGCACGACGGCAATACTGACAAAATGCTGTTTTGGACACTGATATCCTCATATAGTCTGCGCTTCATTTCCAGTAAAGCCTTGTTGGCTTTATCACAAACCATACCGCTATCCGTGGCCACAGAGATTCATTAGATTGCCCTATTCTGTGTCAGGCCTACTGCGGTTATCCGAAAACACCGAGGGCCTTGGAAATTAATCAGATTCATGTTTGCTATTTTAGCAACAGCGGGCTAATTGAGATGTGGCCAGTCTAAATCAATTAGCTGAATCACTCGGGATAATAGGCTACATCCTCTCCTTCCATAGCGAAATGTCATTGCTGCAGCAATCTTTGGACAACCTACACATTTTTTGGACTGTCAGCGGGCCGCTCCATCATATCGACTGCAGCACTAGTGCAAAATTACCCAATTACACCGCGGTCTGTAGCGCCTTATGATCATTGCAGTGTTTACATAAATATCTAAATTACAATTCAAAGACATTGAAAGCCCTGCATTTCAACCTAAAGGTCGGCGGATTTATGAGAAAAAAAATACATCTATAGGCCTACTAAAGTGCACGGCAATGGAAAAATGGGCAGGTAAAAATCACAATAACATCAGATACAAAAGAAAACAATATAAAAATAGATGATTTTCCCCCCAAAGCCTTACCTGGTTTACAACATCCATCTTGGCCGCTTACTCGCCGATAAGAGGATCAGAGGGGCGGCGGGAGCGCAGCGTCTCATCCGGAACAGCCCAGGGGAGGAAGACGACGAGGAGGAAGAGCGGGACTGCGTCACGGGCTGGTCGAGGGCATGTGAAGCGTCGCCACGTCAGACAAATCATTGGACGCGGAGTAAAGACGAGCCGAGCCGCCCGTCCAATCACAGCGCTGCTTTATTCTAAGGGAGCGACTGAGATTGCCCGGGGTTATAATAAGGGAACGAACGCATGGAGACTGTTCACGCATTAGTAGACAGGGGCGGTGATGTAGTGGCAAATAAAAAGGTGGGTAAACTACACGACCTGCAGCTGGTGAGCATTATGAGCCAACACAACCGCCAACATAAACAAGAATCAATTATGTTTTCAGAACGTTATGCTTTTCCCCCTATCTTTATATAACTCACATCAATTTGATTCTATCTTGTAAGATGTATAATATGAATTTATATCATAAAACATTAAAACTGATGTGTAAACTGTATTCTGCAAACAAAAAGTTGGGTAAATTGAGTTTAGGTTCTGCAATACATCCTTAGACAGGGGTATAGAGGAATATTTGACGTTTAAATTTAACATCAAACAACAGACACCTAAACTATAGGTTATATCAGATTATTTTGTGCACACAACCATTTTATGAGAATTTGTTAATCTTGAATAGAAGAGCTGAAACCCAGATGTTCTCCATCTGCCAGCCCACTAATGGCTGCTTATGTAATTCACACGTTTCATATGCTTTTGTTCATCAAGATAAAATGAAGCACTGCTGTGACCAAAAAGTACTAGAGGCATATCTGAGGTGAACTACACTATTTGCAATGATACTGCTGCACATGAACAGTAATAATAAAAAAACATAAATTTGAGAAAAACATGATACCTTTATTGTCCACATAGGATAACCTACCTGTCAAACAGGTTAGAAGTCACAACAATCCAACAGTCTTTTTTATTAATTTTTGCTATGATTTTCAAGATTTTGCATGTTGTATCTTAGAGGATATTCAATATTCAATATATTCAAATATTTCTCTAAAATAGCTACTGCTAATGTCGCTTTGTTGTTGGACTTATACTCCTGATATGACACTCATAAATCAGTTTTTATGATCTATGGTTACAACTGGAGTTCATCTGTGTAATAGACAAAGTATCAATGTTTAATTGTACTAATGTTTTAATGTAATATATTTTTACACAGTTTATGTGCCATAGTTGCAACTGCAAGTATGTAAGTAGGTGTATAAAGTGACAACAAGTCAAGTACAGTACAAAATGAGAATACAATGCAAAAAAAAAAAGTCCTTTTTCATAATAATGCTAAAATACTTGATCCAGAGAAACTGTTTGTCATAGAAACCTTGTTGAGTCCACAAACTGACATGTGCGCTCAAGCTCAGAGTGTGTGTGTGTGTGTGTGTGTGTGTGTGTGTGTGTGTGTGTTTTGGCATTCACAAACAAAAGTGTATCACCTTCTAGATAACTTTTTGTCTTGTGTGGGACGTTTTCTGCCAGATAGCGGATAACATGAGAACTATACTGTATGTAAAATCGATGCGCCATCTGTATTGCATCATTCCTACACAGGTCCAACTCCCCGAAGGCTCTCACATTAAATTACCCGGCCAGTACCACAGACCTGAGAGGGAGGTACGCTCTCAAAAGCTTGTTTAGTAGAAGTTTTTCCCCCAAAAAAACAGGTAGAAACACACACCACATGAAATATTCCACCTTTTTTTCAAACTTGAAACCTTACTCTCTCACACAGTTCTCTCAGTTTCGCTTGATTTCAGTAGGAAATCACACAGTTCATTTCATCCGCCAGCTCCTCCTCAAAGCGCTTAATTGACTGACTGGTGCCCCGGGCGATCAGGTCCGTGGCGGCGCTCTCCATGTCGTCCAGGCTCATGTGACAGGCTTCAGCGATCTCCCGCTTGGCAAAGTTCACAAACTTCGGGTCCCTGGCGTAGATGCCGAGCCCCTCTGATATCAAGATCTGACATGAGGCAGAAACAAAGCAAAGATGTCTTATGTCTTATGTTTACATCCATTCTCTTTCTCTCACACACACGCACAGCATAAGTGTTTACTTGATATTAGCCTCAAGGTACAGAGAATTTTGTTAGCTGTAAAATCCAACAATCACTTAGCAAAATTGAAATCCCCCTGTTCACCACTGAGTATCTATTTCTGTAATACACCGAGGTATGTGGAGTTATTTCTTTATTTCTTCTATCATAATAACATGGGTAGAGTGGCAGCAAGTGGACTTGGCTTTACAGTGCACTTAGGAGAATGAGATTAGTAATAAGTATTACACATCGCTTTAGAAAAGATTTCTCTGTCTATTTGACCACTGGACCAAACTGCTGGGTAGAAGTGATTACAAAACACTTATAATACATATTTAAATTCAAGTTATACACATTGAAATCTTGATTGTTGGTTGCTGCATGATCATGACATCCCTGCTTAGATTTCCTATAGGTTTCTCCCATGATCACTCACCGACTCGACCAGACTGTCCGCGCTGCCTCTGTCGATGAAGCCCTGGTTGATGGGCGGCCTCCTCACGCTGGTGTAGGTTTTGGCCTTCTGGCCAGGGTACCAGCCGGGCCGGCTTCCTACGGGGAGGCTGGCAGAGCCGTCGCCCCACAGCGCCTGGGTGGTGCCGGTGGTTTCGTCCAGCAGCATCATAGGAGTGTAGATCAGCTTGCCTCTGCGCCCCCCGGGCGGTATCATGCCCCCAACAGGAGTGGCTCCGGGTCCGGCCCAGGAGACGGAGGACATCGAGGACACGCTGCTCCGCCGGGAGTCCAGGCTGTGCTGGTTCTGACGGAGGACAGGAGAAAATAAGATGAGGAACACTTGTGGTTGGAGGGCCTTGGTTTCTCTGTTCCCAAGACACCTAGACTTTGCCTTTTAGTTGACAAATCCGAAGTTAAGGGCATCAATACAGTTTAAAATACTGTGTTTGGCCATTATAACAACACTAAGGTTGGTGCTTAAATATTGGAAAAACACTTCAACTTTTCACAGAATGGATGGATTTATTGATTAAAACAACTTCATATGAAATTATGCTAACTAGAATGTTAGAGAATTATGATAAAGAAACAATAGAAAAGAGGAAAAACTTCCTCTATTTTCTTAAAGGCTCATAAGGGGTGAATTTCTTTTTCTTTTCATGTATTTTGTCATGTACATTGTCTTTATTGTCATCGTTGTATTGTGTATGTATGGTTATATACTGTATGTTGTGCGTATGATGGGAAATGAAAAAAAGAAAAAGAAACTCAAATCCTGCCATGTATACGTGTGTGTGTGTGTGTGTGGTTTTACCTGTAGATGGGGTCTTGGGGATGAGCTCCCATGGTAGGTGCCTGGGATGGGGAGGTCATCAACGCTGCTCTGTGGCCTCAGACACTGGAGGTTGAAGGAAGGTTTACGGCCTGAAAACAATGAGCAGGTAGGTGTTATGAAACAAGCCTTGATACATGACGGCAGCCCTGTCCGGACGGCAGCAGTATTACTAGAGCAGGTCTGGTAATGTAGTTTTTACCGGAGCGATTGAGTGATTTCAATCCCGTACACTTCAAGGTTATTTGTGATTATTACAGAGCGTGCGTCACCACAGGAGTAATAGTTACCAGGCAAGTAAACTGGTGTTTTTCACCTCCCACGTCCTCTCTGTAAATTCTAGTACCCTCTGGATTAATGGTAGTGATTATGATGATATGATATGATGCTACCCCCCTCAGTTATTTATGGGAATAATAAAGTAAATCATAATGCCGTCCAGATCATTTCTTAAATCACTGACGTGTAATGTAGGCTACTAAATTACATCACTAAACTAGTCCTACAATACTAATCCTGTCCTCCAGGGCTCAGAAAGGAAAAAAATCACAGGATAAAATGTTTCTCACCTGTGGGTATGGAAGGAAGGAGGCGTCTTCTGACAAACCGCATGTCATTGTGGTCATTTCCATTGTAGCCGTTTCCGCTGTAACCGCTTACAGTGCTTCCATTTCCATTGAAGACGCTTATGGTCACGCTCCCGTTATCATTGGTGCTGATGATGCTATCGCTCCCATTGTAGCCCGTGCCATTGTATCCATTCCCATTATACATGTTTCCAGTGTAGGCACCGGGGCTGCTTGCAGTGACCCTCCCTCCATTCATGTTGGTGCCATTGTAACCGTGGTCAACTAAGCCACTGCTGTCATGATTGCCATAGTGCATTTCTCCTATGCTGCTGGCTCTTTCCAGGATCTGTCCATGGTAGCCTGTCTCAGACGGCACAGGAGAGACAGCCTCTGGATACACAGCCTCCTGATACACAGCCTCTGGATACACATACCTACAAATTAAAAACCAAGACTTTCAGCACAGAATTTCATCTTTTTTTTACATTTTTAATTATGCATATTTACCGTCTATTAGGGATGGGACAATATATTTAAATTCAATATATCGCAATATAAAAATGTATCATGGGGCAGAAAAATGAATCGCAATATTACATTTTATTCACAAGCTCTCCACTGAAATTACATTATTTACGGTTTGTAATGACATTTTTAAATTGTTGTTTACATTCTAGCAAGCGAATGGCATTGCATTTGTGTCTCAGAAATATATGTAATTTTGCAGTCATACTTTGTTATCACTGAACTTTTATTTATTACATCGTATCGTGGTCGTATTGAATCGTGAACTCGATATTGCATATCGAATCATATTGTCAGATAAGCATATCGTCCCTTCCTTACTGTGCATACTGAACCTCTCTCTCTCACTGTCTTGCTTGTGCCTTACCTGTCGGCTGATGCTACGCTTGCTGCATCCACTTCACTGTAAAACACTTCATCAGCTGCTCCGGTTGTAGCAGCCGCCACTTCTTCTCCACCTAGAAACTCTCCTCCACCTGCTGTTATGTCTGGGGAAGGAGGAGGCAGCTCACTGATGGAGTCCACCCTGTTTGTTGGAGGGGGGGGAGGACAGGCACGTTAGAAAATAATTGAAATAGTCAAAACATACAGTACTGACGTAGACACACATGTTTCAACATTTCACTGTTTTCCACGTTTTAGAATAATAGTAAAGGCATCAAAACTATGAAATAACAGAAATGGAATTATGCAGTGACCAAAAAAGTGTTAAACAAATCAAAACTATCTTATATTTTAGATTCTTTAAAGTAGCCACCCTTTGCCTTGACGGAAAGGCAAAGGCTTTGGAAAGAAATTCATACCTAGGCATCAACTTCACTATTTTTATTTGTCTAAAAAACAAATTCCAAGCATTTAAGCGTAAGCCTTTAGATCAAAATGGCTTTAAGATGATGAAAAACATAATACATTCAATCAGGTGTGTCCAAAGGTTTGACTGGTGGTGTATGAACATGATGTTATGAACACAGAAACACACCTGGTGGTCAGGGGCTCGGCCCTCACAGGCTGCTCCGTCACCACGCTGCTGACGCCCGAGAGCTGGGACTCGGGTCTCTGGTTCTCAGGAAGGCCCACCACCTGCGTCGTGACCACGCCCCCGTTCCGCATCTTGGGCTCGGGCTCGGGCTCGATGAACGCGGTCGCCTGCTCGATCAGCATCTCTATAGGCGGCATCGGGGTGCTGGCGGGCGTGTTCGCCACCGAGGTTCCGGCCTTGCTCTCGAAAGCCTCGTCGCCTGTCATCTCTCCATCCAAAGCCTCCTCTTCCTCCATGTCACAGGCCATAGCCAGGCGCATCTCTGGAGCCAGGTCCTGCAGCGTCCGCAGCCCTTGCTGAGTTCACAAACACACACACACACACACACACACACAAACGCATGCACACAAACATGCATGTAAACGTACACATATACACACAAAGAGTTAATGATTGTCCAGCGAACACCCACAAAGTATTTGCACAGTTAAAACTGTAACCTAAATTTTGTTCACCTGGAGAGAAGCTGCCTTGTCCTTCCTTTTTGATTTCCTCTCCCTCTCCTTTCTCTTGCGGAACTTTTTAAAATAGTCCTGGATCAAGAAGCTGGCGTAAAATTTCCCACAAGTCACCTCATCCCCTGACAAGGAAAAGAAAAGTGTGAGAAAAGGTCGTAAAGGATTCAAGAACTGGACAAAAGAAAAGTGGAACTTCATGAAATTCAATAACATATACTAGTTGCTTGGATGATGAGATTGGTATCAGTCTTAAATGCTGATAGACACACATTTTTGAAAATTGATTCTCTTCTGATACAAGCATGTTAGTGTCAGGAGCAACGAGTGCCTCTGATAGTGAAAGCTTTATTTAATATTTGGAATGATTTCTCCTTTCACTAATTCCTCATCATGGCTCACAGCCAGGCAGCATTTCTCTGGTTTACCTCTAGGGGGAGGAATGATTTCATCCAGGAGCTTGGGCTTTGTGCGCTTCCAAAGCTTCTTAATGATCAGCTTCAGCTCTTCATTCTGCTGGTCAATGGGACCTGAGGGGAGAGATACATACAGCAAATCCTTTGAGGAAAACAACGCACTAATATCTCTGAGCCAGGCAGTCCTGTGCAAATGCAATTAATCGTGTGTGCGTGCGAGTGAGTGTGTATGAGTGTGTATGTGTGAGAGGCCTCACCCTCTGTCTTAATCTTGAGTGAGGTGCGCACTAGGGCAAACAGGGTGGCGTTGAAGGTGACGGTCCCATCGCCGTGCAGCGGCACATTCATAGCAACCAGTCTCTGATAGTACAAGAGGAGGAGATAGAGTGAGAGAAGAAGGAGGGAAAGAGAGGGGGAAGGGGGGATTAATTGGATTGACAGGGGGACATGGAGGATGCAGTCCAGACCTGGGCAGCAGCTAAATACAACTGACAGGTTGAATGTGTTGAGGGCTTAGAGTAAAACAAGACAACGTGTGGAGAAAGACTGAATGTGTCAAATGAAATAATTTAAATTACAAAGTTTACTTAAAACGTATCTCTTGGTTGCTGCACATTCAATACCTGTCTACTGAATAATGATCAGGTGGTTTAAATAAGAGCTTTCCTTAATCCAGGAAACTGCTAATTAGCTAGATTATCCTCTGTATACACTCTGAGCCAAACAATAACTGAATTCCTTTGCATTTAATGTTTTCATTTCAGTTGGTCCAAATGAAAATCTTGTATTTAGGATATTCAACTCAAGCAGTTTGCAAAATGCACAAACCTTGATCCGTAACAAGTAAAGAGAAAATGAAACCATATAAAATTAAATAAAATTTTTGAATAATATAAGTTGATTGATGCACTTAGTTAAAGCAACCACTAAAGTAAAACTTGCCTCACCTGTTCATAGTGTGCAGCGTTAAATGGGTGTGACTTACCTTGCAAGCCACACGATGAGGACACAGTTTTCCAAAACCAAGAGGGGGCTGAATCCTGCGCAGCATGGTGACGACGTCGATGTGCTTTATTCGACCTCTGCAACAAGCAGACAAACACAAATCAGACAATCACTACCAGCTATAAGAGAATGAGAATATTTTGGAAACAGTGAGAGGGAACCAGGTCTTACGTGGCCTCAGGGTCGTAGTCCGACCAAACTCTCTTGAACTCATCCAGGTGGTGAGTCCCCAGCACAGTCCAGTCTCTTGTCAGGTACTCAAAGTTGTCCATGATGACAGCAATGAACAAGTTGATGATCTTGGGAGAGAGACGGGCAGAATAAATCTTTCACAACTACTGTTTGTGAGCAACAAATTGCTGGTAATACAATAGAAGATATAACTGATAAAAAAGAAATACTAACTGTAAGCATCAAAACATTTTCAAGGCCGAAACAGAATTTACACATCCTTTTACATAATTCAAAACACTGGTTAATTATAGTTGCACATCATAAAGTTTTTCAAATTACAGTATGTGAGTTTGATTTAAAAAAAAAGTAAATTTAACTTTATATTCTATAGATTTTTGAGGCAAATTAATCTAAAAGTGACTGTAAATAGTCAGAATACATTACTGTATCAGTGGATTATATTGCTGATTCCAGTGTTAAGCAGGTAATCAGTAATCTGTAGCACATCTGTAACTACATTTTGCTGCATTTCCCAATCCCTGCCCTTTTCACCACAGGTCTGCTACAGCTGAAAAAACTATCAACTCCTACATACAGCTGTTCCCCTTTTTGCTCACATCCTTCTCAGCTTCTATACTTCCGATTAGGCTCTGTTCTGCTCTCGCACAGATTCCAGGATTAAAGTAACCTCCATTTAACCTATTTAATATCTGAAAATAGCCTTGAGGTCGCAATAATGTTCCTAAAAACATTTTTTTTCCTTTTTAAATCAGGGTTTTGCATAGTTTCACTGGCTGGATTAGATAAATCCCAGGGTGTGGGAGTGTGGTGTTAACATTCAACATGCATCCAGACTCACAGGCTCTCTGAACAACTGAATCTAAATGGTAGAACTGTTTCCATCTGTTATAAAGAAGCTGTCAAAGGGGGTGGGCAACGATGGAAACCAGAATCACTGATACTAATACTAAAAACACAGACAAACCCCATGAGGCAGAAAAGACAGGGAAAGCGTTTTAAATTGCTGCTACTCTGCTGTTAGTGAATCCTCTCTCCTAATACTTTGCTCTCTACTTTCATCTGACATTGATCCCATTGGACTTAATAGTCTGTAAAACATGACTTGATTATACCTTGATTTAATTTGAGGCAGCTTCAAATGAAATCACAGGAGGCAAAGTATTTTACTATTACTACAAATGATCTCTTGAATTGACCGATAAAAAAAACTAAACTAAAAGGCATCCTTAGTCCTCCTAGGCCTCTCTCACCAGGTAAGCACAGAGCATGAAGAAGCTGATGAAGTAGATGTAGGACAGGTTGCTGCCGCAGGTGAACTCCTCCCCAGGCTCGGTGTCGGCCTCGGGGTCGCAGCGTCGACCCGGCAGCGCCGCCAGCATGATCTCCTGCCACTGCTCTCCTGTGGCACACCTACAGGTAGAGAGGGAGAGAGAGACGGAGATATTTAGCCATGGGAGGAGAGAAACCAAGAGGGAATTTTGTTGTGTAGCCGTTGTAAAACTTTGTGAACGGTGGTGACGTTTAGCTTCTCTTTCTATCTCTTTCTGCTTGGAGTGACGCACCTGAAGAGCACCAGAACAGCCATGAAGAAGGTCTGGAAGTTGCAGTTTCTGTTGATATGTGTGTTTTCATCTATGGCCACCTTCCCAAATGTCTGCAAGGAGAACAGCGCACTTCTTACACATGAGAGATGAACATTGCAACTGCAGGATCAGTGTGACTGATAACAAGTAGGAGTTTGTATACTGTTCATTCTTCTACCATCTGTGTCACTTCATATCTCTGTATCAATGTCAATGTCTCTGCACATTTCACTGTGAAACTCCTCATGCATTTATTTTATCTGGCGAGAATTAACCAATTATGAATCTCAGTCTGATTAAAAGACTTGATTTGATAAAATGATACTGGATCTCTTTGACAAGAGAGACTCACCTGCATGCCGATCACAGCATAGATGAAAAAGATCATGGCGATGAGCAGACCGACATAAGGTAAAGCCTAGGTGGGTAAAATACAAGAGCACAATTACCATAATGTTGTTTATGTGTGTCATGAATACATAGTCGACCCTTTATTTATTTAAAGCGTTATGAGAATTATTTGCACTACACTGTACTGACCTGGAGGGACTTGATAAAGGTCCAGAGGAGGGTTCGGATGCCCTCCCCTTTGCTGAGCAGTTTGACCAATCGCAAGACTCGGAACAACCGGAAGAACGTGATAGACACTTTTCCACTTTCCCCTTTACCTCCACCCTGGAGAGAAAATGTGTGGAGAGAAAAACAGATAAATAGAAGGCCTGTGAGGAGTGTTCACAAGAGGCAGCATCAGAGAGTGAACTGAACTGAGAAAGTCAGCGTAACTGTGAGGTAAAGACTGTAAGAATAATATCTTCAAGAATAAATCCTAACCCTAACAAGTGAGCGACACATGTGGAGTTGCCATAGTTGTGCATTGGTCTCACCTCACCATGGCCGCCTCCTCCCTGGATTGATATTGCATGGATTCCACAACAAACACAGACACCATGTAGGATGAGAGACATCAAAACAACCAATGAACTAACACATCTGTCAAAAAAACACTCCAATGATGACAAGTAAATTAATAACATTACGCAGTGCTTCCCCTATAGTTTATGTGGCAGTGAGGATGGGGAAATGTTTAGTTCTGGGACCTGGACTCACTTCTGGTCCGATTCCCAGTGTCATCTTATGGTTTAGAAATGGATCTTATTAATACATCTACTAAATGTAGCAGAATTCTCCTATATTTGTTTGTATTGGACTAAATGAAGGCCAGGTGATGAATTTTCAGTTTGGTTATTTCACATTTTTTTCCAATTTCACAGCAGTGCTTAATGCATGTAGAGGAAGCACTGCTACATAAAAGTATTTGAAATGTGTCTGTACACTAAACATGCTGTGATTCTACGGGTATTTTTCTGTGATTGAAACCAAAATGTGGACAAACTCACGCTAAACTCAGAAACTGCAATATCCAACACGCTCCCCACGACGATCAAAGCGTCAAACGAATTCCAAGGATCGATGAAATAGTGCTACACAGGCAGACATAAACAAAGTATCACAGTCAACGATCAATATGTCAAAGGGCAGCGGTGACAGATGCGATGAATGTTATTTTCAAAGCTGCAAGAGTGAAACCTCACATGCGCCCGGAGAGCCAGTAATTTGATGACCATCTCTACCGTAAAAACCACAGTGAAGATCAGGTTGAGGAGGTCCATGACGGAAGTGAATTGTTTAGACTGCTCATAATGCTGAGGGAGAAACAAACAACACAGAACCTCACATCACAACACTGACATTTGTGATATTTCTACATGTTATGTCACAGAATCGAGTGAAAAACACACCTGAATGGCCAGAGTGAGGGTGTTGCCCAGAATGAGCACAAACATGATGTACTCAAACTGGCTGGAGTTGATGATCTTCCAGAATTTGAGCTGCGATGGGTTTTTGGGAATGTAAATCTTTATAGGCTGAGCTTTCAGTGCGTAGTACACACATTGTCGCTGGGTAGGGCAAAGAGAAGAGAGGAGAGAGTCAAATACATTTATAGCAGCTTTAAGAACATGAATAATGATTCATTTGAGCGTGTTTCTAAAAGTAGATTTCAAGGCTTTGGAAAAGCACTAACTTGATTTTTGTTCAGTTCACAGTTTTTGAATTCGGCCTCTCCTTGCTCCCGAAATGTGATGATGACAAAACCCACAAAAATGTTCATCATAAAGAAGGCAATGATGATGATGTAGATGATGAAGAAGATGGAGATTTCGACACGGTAGTTGTAAATGGGGCCCCGGTTTATGGCATTGGCATCCACGGCCTTGTAAAGGAGCCTTTCGAAAAAAACAAACAAACACAACTGTAAGGACACATTTCCTGCACAAACACACAAATTCAAAGTATCCTAAGAGAAATGTAGAGTGTAAATGTGAAGTTGCTACTCACTGTGGCCAGCCTTCAAATGTTGACACAGTAAACAAAGCCAGCATGCCCATCAGCACATTGTCGAAGTTGAAGTCGCTGTTTTGCCAGATCCTCTCTCTCACCATGGGGTGGTTCATATCTCCGTCTTTATACACCACAAAGGTTCCCCTAAAATCCAACAGACATACACATTTTTATGAGGGCAGTGTTTGTAGAGACCTGTATAATGTAGAGAGAAATTAAAAAAACTTACTTGCACTCATCTGGAGTGTGTTTGGCTTCATCTGTGCAGCTGTAAAATCTTCCCTGTAACATGAAACACAGGGAAAAGTTCCATCATTAAAAATGGCCGTTGACCACTCCCTGTTTTATATCGATGGGTCAGAAAAAAGTACAGTCAGGATATAAAAAATTCTAAGTTTGAAAGCCTGTCCATGTACCTTGAAGAGCTGAACTCCAATACAGGCAAACATGAACTGAAGGAGTGATGTGACAATCAAGATGTTGCCGATGGTGCGGATTGCCACAAACACACACTGCACAACATTCTGTCAACACAAAAGCAACAAAGCCCAGTTGTTAACTTTTTTAAATGACATCATACTATACTTTATATGCACTAAATATATTGTAAATATATATTTAAAGCACAGAAGGAAGAGCAAGAAAGAGAGAAACAAACAAACAAACAAACAAACAAACAATCAAACAAACACAGTGATGTTTACCTTGAGTCCCTTGGCTCTGTTGATGGCTCGAAGAGGCCTGAGCACTCGCAGCACTCGGAGAATCTTCACCACGGAGATCGCGCTTGAGCTGAGAGTAGCAAAGAATTGAGAAAAGTAAAAAAAAAACGTATGACAGAAATGTGAAATAATAAAGGGTGAGAAAAGAAGGCAGAGTGGAGTGAGAAATGGAGCAAGCTTGAATCTACAGTAAGAACTTCCTTTGACTGAACACTAGAGAGTGCTACCAACAAGCCTCTGCCCTTTCAGAGATAAATCTGTCCATCCACAGCACACGGCTGCACAGCAGTGACTCCTCTCTACTCCTCTGTCAGAACTAGACCTTTGTGTAGACTCGTGTTAGACCGGTACTCACTGGAGAAAGAAGGACATGAGCGACACGCTGACAACCAGCAGGTCAAGAAGGTTGAAGGCATTCCTACAGAAGGAGCCGGTGTGCAGAAACGCTCCATAGACTGTCATCTAGACATGAGACATCAAGTTAGAAAAAAGTGACATTTAGTGTTGAGGAAACTGTCGATAAAATGCGACATTCACACTCACAGTCATATACACTTTCGAGTTATTAATGGATTTTTCACAGGCGCTTTATCAGTTTCATGAACTGTAATAACTACCTTTAGTACGATCTCCACTGTGAACACTGATGTGAATGCATAATCAGCATAGCCGAGCACCTGAGGACAACAGAACTCAGATGAGCTTTGGATTCAGTTCATTATGAAGGTAAGTATGAGCAGGGGCCTAAACGTCAATAAAGTAATATCTGGGAGCTATATTTTGCGGTGTCCGGACTCTATTCTATTCTAATACTATTCTATTTTTCTATTTATTGAAGTATGAGCAGGCTGTCATATTCTATGGCAGGCAAGCGTGAACAGACTGAAGGGGATGACTGGATATTACAGCCTATTTGCAAGAGGAAATGCAGCAGAGGTTCTAATGTGGGCGGCCTTACAATGTTCCTGAATGAGTGGGATTTGATTGGGTCCTCAGCAGCCAGGGAAATACTACTGAGGATGATGAAGATGAGGATGAAGTTGGTGAAGTAGGGGTGGTGGATGAGGTTGTGGCAGGCCACTCGCAAACTGAGCATGGGAAGGAAATCACAGAGAAAAGTGAATTATTTCAACATGCAGTAATGTCTTAATGTGACACTCCATGGCCCCTTTTTTTGTCAATCAATGTGGAATTATGGAATAAAGTTATAGAATAAGTTTTGGGATTGGGAGAAAAGTCAAACCATACACTATACACGTTATGTGGCACATGTGCAATCTTAGATTACCAGTTTTTCTTCCCAAGGATGAAGAAGGAGCTTCCATCAGGGATCGGGACAATCTTCTCTTTGGGCCCAGAGAAGTCGGGCTTCAGCGGAGCGACTCCTACAGTAGAAGAAGAGGCATACAGAAAAGGTATGAGAGACAGTTTACGTCTTCATCAGTGTGTTCTGGTGTTTCTCCTGCAGGGTGTGATGTCCACCAGACTCACCCTCCAGCCCCTCAATGGCCCTCAGCTCCTCGTTCTCCTGCCAATCATCCTCGTCATTCTACACACAGGAAGGACAGAGGGGACAAAACGGCACAAGATCAGCTGTTGTCTTTTTTTGCACTCTTCCGTTTGTAAATGTCCAATACGATGCACGAAGAAATAAACATCCTCTACCCCTGCGTCTTCATCCTCTTTCTCCTCATCGTCATCCCACTCCTCTTCCTCTTCCTTTTTCTCTCTGCAAAAACAAATGTCAGGCAACTAAGTAAATGAAACAATACATTTATCTGTACTTAACCACACTGATCAATGTAAGAGCATTAGCAAGTAAAAGGATGAGTCACTTCTGAATCCGTTTGATACCGTTGTTCATCGATCCCCTTTCCTTATCTCAAACTTACTCGACTTTTTTCTTTCCGCCGCCTCCTGCCAAGTTGTCCACAGCGATAGCCAAGAAGACATTGAGCAGGATGTCTGATGTCAAAATGAAGGAGTGAACTTTGCTCCGTGTGGGATAGAAGGCTTACTGTTAATGTGCGGCTCATAAAGTAAGAACGACAGCTTAAGAAATGCATTGGTAATCTTTTGACCCTTCACTAAGTAGAAAGGATACAGTTACCGCAGACAAAGAGGATGACAAAGTAAATACACACCACCATGTTCGGGAAGACCGGCCCTCCATAGGCCATAATGCCGTCATACATGACAGCGTTCCAGTCCTCTCCAGTGAGGATCTGCAGACAGACAGACAGACAGAGAGGGACAGAGGGAGAGAAGCAGATATAACATAATGATGCATACAACACAATACAAAAATCATTGATGAATTGAATTAGAGAGCACAGTAGCTTTGTGAGTTAGAGGTGCAAATGACCTGGAAGCAGGTGAGCAGAGCCTGGGGGAAGGAGTCAAAAGTACTCCTCTTCATCTGAGTCTCATCAAAGTTGAATTTGCCACCGAACAACTGCATGCCCAGCAGGGCGAAGATGATGAGGAAGAGGAAGAGCAGCAGCAGAAGGGAGCAGATAGCTTTCATGGAGTTGAGCAGTGAGTTGACCAGGTCAGACAAGGCCGCCCAGTGCCTGAAAAGTAGTCAGTGGGGGATTTCAATAAAAAGCATGGGCACACGGTCAGTAAATGCACATAAAATGGATGAAATGAGTGCAAAAAGGGAATGATTCAAACTGCAGATGGAGCTAAACTCATTCAGTGGTGTAGTGTCACTCCTATGCAGTCGATTGACATGAGATGCACAACATCTCAATATCATGAAAGCTGCACATGTGTGACTGAACTAAACTTTCTCCCTATCACCTTTCTTAAACTCTGATATCAATTACCGAGTCATCTTGAATATCCTGAGCAGTCGGATGCAGCGCAGCACAGAGATGCCGATGGGCGGGATGAACTCCATCTCGACAAGCAGCGTCTCCAGGATGCCGCCGCACACCACGAAGCAATCGAAGCGGTTGAACAGCGCCAAGAAGTAGATCTGCAGCCCGAAGGCGTACATCTTCATCGACATCTCCAGAGTGAACAGCAGCAGCAGGATCTTATTGGCCCGCTCTGAGGGACAAACAGAGAGGTCGGTTGGGTATCAGACAAAAAAAAAGCAAAGCCAGGGCTAACATGAAGGGAAGAGTGCATCCTGACCTTGCATTTCTGTGAGCCACTTGGGCTGCCCGTAATGCTCTGAGGCGCTGGCCACCGTGTTGAGGAACACCAGCAGAAGCACCAACCAGTAGAAGTTAGTGGTCTTGACTGCCACACGGCAATTCTTCCTAAATGTATGATTCAGCTGGCACAACTGATCGCTATAGAAAGAGAAAAAGAAATTTTGAATGACAAAGAGCATCTGGAAGAGTGAACAACTTAATCTTTGTGAAAGTGCATGCTCTCCATCTTAATTCAATCATATATATGTAACACTTGAAAATCTTACCAGAAACTGTTGGCCATCATCTTCGCCCTGAGGAAGCGAGAAAACAAAAGAAACTCATGAAATGACATTTCCAAAACCTTCATGCCACTGATGTGTTGTGATAGTGAAATAATGTTGGTATTTTACTGTTGCCTTACATGAGCGAGGCACAGAAGCCGCTGTCGTCATCAAGATACGCTATGTCGTCGTCAGAGTCTGATTCTGTGGAACACATAGATAAGTCCGAGCTGTTAGAGCGAATCAAACTACATATATGAGACTTCAACAGATAAAGGACAGCCGTCATACCTCCTCCGTCCTCACTGTGTTTGTACCAGCCAAACTTCTTCATCATCTTTTTCTTGGCAATTGCAGCACCTTTGGACACATACAGAAGTGGATTACATACGACTGGAAGTCTGCAGGTGTACAGTAAGTGTTTGCAGGTGTTTGTGGGGGGTTTGAGTATGTGTATGCATGTGTGTGTGTGTGTGTGTGTGTGTTAAACTAACGCTTGTTTCCTTCTTCATCCACGTCCTCGGCCTCTATGAGCCAGTCCATGTAGCCTATCATGTCCTCCTCCATCTGCTTGCTCTCCTGGGCCTTCTGCAGCTCGCCGCGGGCCACGGCCTTCTCTCTTTCCTTGGAGAACTCTCTGTGCACGTACACACACACACACACACACACACAGATATAAAACACATAGGAAACCGTGGGAGAAGGGAGTCAGTTTTAAACAATTTATATGTCTGTCAACACACAATAACAGCAAATAGAGGCCTGCAGTGCAACAGCTACCAGCATATCCTTAACTTTGGTGTCACCTACCCGCTCAACACACCCAATACAAGGTTGATAATGAAAAATGATCCAAAGATGACCAGGGAAACAAAGTAAATCCAGGGAATCTCAAAGCCGATGGCATCATTCATCTGTGCAGAGAGAGATAGCGAGAGAGATAGAGAGAGAGAGAGAGCAGACAAGTATTCAGTCAGGCGTTTCCACACTGGAGCGAAAAACAACAAGAGCTGGAGTGTGGAAACTGTGGAGCATCCAGCAACACGTCTATGTACCCAGTAGAGGACGTCTGTCCAGCCCTCCATGGTGATACACTGGAAAACAGTCAGCATGGCAAAGAAAATATTGTCGAAGTTTGTGATGCCGCCGTTGGGCCCCTCCCACTTGCCCCTACACTCGGTCCCATTGGCGGCACAAAAGCGCCCGTTCCCGGCAAATGCACACGGTGTGGGGTCGTCGTCCACCATAAGCTCTAGAGCAGGGAACAGCAGAAGACAGACGGTCACATCTTTTGCATCAAAACAGCAACTGAAGAAATTATTGCACAAAATAATTGAATTAATATAAAAGTTATTAACTGAACATTGTCAATCAACACAACATTCAATACCTCAAAAATATATATGACCCAGTCTGTTAAAATATTATCATTTTGTCAAAGGAGGAATTACTATCTTTTAATAAGTGGCATTGTGTTTTTTTTATTTAATGCTATTGATCAGCTTGTAAGAGTGGGTTTTACTATTTTCAAATTGTGGATATCTGATTTTACAACAAAACTCATTTATTTCTAGCATTTGGTTAAAAGAGGTTAAATTGTACAGAGGATGTAGCGTGCACTTGTTCTGGTGTAGACTAAAATACGGGTTGTGTTTTGTTTGGTGACAGCAGAGACCTGAGCCAAAGTAGTAGCAGGTCTTGTGCATCCTGCCGATGAAGAGCTCCAAGCCGATGATAGCATAGATGATGATGACGAACATGACCAGCATACCGATGTGGAGCAGGGGGACCATGGCTTTCATGATGGAGTTCAACACAATTTGTAGACCTGGCGAGGCAAACGTGCATTTTCAGTGGTGCATGTAGCACGTGGCACACACTAGCATACGTACGCACACACAAACAAACTGCATAATACATGATGAACGCACTTGGTACACCAGATACCAGCCTGAGCGGTCTTAACACTCTGAATGCTCGAAGGGCTTTGACATCCAAGCCTCCAGGTTTTCCCGCAGCGTGATGGGCCTCTCCTGGTTTATGGTCTGTCATCCCCTCCGCTATTACACTGAACAACCTGCGCAGACACAAACAACAGCTGTTACACTTTACTTCTTACTGGCGATGAAACACTTTGTGAGCACACGAAGAGCCAAATATACCCGACGATGACGATAATGAAATCGAGCAAGTTCCATCCGCTGCGTATGTAGGCGCTGGGGTGCATGACCAAGCCGTACGCCAGGATTTTCGTGAAGGTCTCGATGGTGAAGATGACGAGGAAGACGTACTCCACTTGTTCCTGAGAACAGAAGGAGAGGTGGGGACGGTCAGGCAAAATTTGAATGTCTTTTCTTTTCTGAGTCGGTGAATCAGTGCATCTGAAATGAGTAAATGTGGAATACTTTTCAATGTCTTGGCATTTTGCAGTAATGTGATGTCAGCGTAGTATTGAAAAGATAGATTTCATAGCTCTTGTCAAGGTAAAATAAAGGCCTTTGATGACTTTTGAATGTTTCTAACCACACACAGCAATAAGTAGCATCAGCTGTCTTTCTCTCCTGCACTGCTGATCACAGTGGCTTTCTAACCTCTTGACCCACTGCCTAACATGCTTAAGCCTGTCACCAGATCCCTGTTCAGTAACCTTCAGCCTAATACTTCTAATCACTGCTACCACTGTCACTAGGCCGTTTCCTCAGCTTGACACAATAATCCAGGTGCAATGTGGTGTGATGTAAGATGACTGGGGTTCGTACAGATCAGTAACATTCACAAATGATCCAAAGATGGATGATATTAAGTGATATTAAGTCATAAAGTGGTATTGATTTTGACAGTCAGACATTTTTGTCAGTTCGTAGGAGGTGGACATGAGAAATCTTTAACTGGAGACTAACAGCTGCATTAGTATTGAAATATAACAACCAATAAGATCATTCACATGCCCAATGTGAACTACAGTGGAAGGAACCATATGGTAAACTGTCACAGTTCACCCTCAGTTTTACCTCCCAACTGCAATCCAATAAAGGGATCCACTAACCATCTATCCCACAGCAAGGCCAAGCCTCTGGGGTGTGTGTGTGTGTGTGTGTGTGTGTGTGTGTGTGTGTGTGTGTGTAGGGGGTGGGGGGCACCAGCATACTGATTTACAAAGGTCTCCTGCTGCTCTTACAATTTCACTCTTTGAACTAAAACTGCTGATCATTTTTACTCCCTGCAGATTAAGTACGGGTTGTTACCAATTATGGAATTATGGAACAATGTGAAGCTTTGGGAGATATTATATCAGTGTTGTTGGGTGAAAACCTTGTATCTCCAAAATGACAAATTTCCAGGATCTAAGAAAAGCAGCCTTCTTTTTAGCTTGATTATTGAGTTTATCTAATTGGCTCTGAAAAGGTTTTATACACCCAAAGCGAGGAATCCTTCAATTGAAGTTAAAACATGAAATTCACCCGACAGCGTTGATATCTAACGTTCAGAAATTGGATCATATCATGTGATTGAAAGACGACAAAGAAAGAGAGAGAGAGAGATAGAGAGAGAGAGAGAGAGAGAGAGACGGGGAGAGGGGAGACGAAGCAGATGGTTGGTGTTTAAGCATCATTATCCCTGACAGGGTCACCTAACTGAGGTCAGACCGCAACTTTTCCCCTCTAATACCATTACCCTTTAACAGAACATCTTCGCACTGATTGTTGCTACCTTCAACATAATACCAACTGACTGCTCTCCATTTCATGAACTATTAAAACTGTCATTTTCCAGGCTTTTGACGTGAATTATATGCCTATTAGCACCCACAAGTGTTTCAGGAGAATTGAGAAGGAAAGTTATGTCAGGAGACACAGAAGCGAAGGTATGAAGGTATTTCCCTCATAAGAATGTTTTGTTGTGAATCAAGCCTTGGGAAACAGGGACGTGCATAGTGTATAAGGCAAGAGGCTGAGCCATACGTCATACTTCAGTTCATGCCATACTTCAGCCAGACTATCTCAACATTCTCAATTTAAACCTTTCTAAGGTATTTCTACTAACCATCCATTTCTCCCTTATCCTATTTGTCTGTCAGTCTATCTATGTATCTGTTGGTCTAGGTATCTATCTGTCTATGTATCTATATATCAAAATATGTATGTATGTATTTATACATGTATGTATGTATGTATGTATGTATGAATCTATCTATCTATCTATCTATCTATCTATCTATCTATCTATCTATCTATCTATCTATCTATCTATCTATCTATCTATCTATCAGGCCATTAATTACCTGCATGTGATATCACATCATTTCACCTCATGTTTGAGCCTTACCTACCTTTTGATCATCAAAACTCAACCTATAAAATTCAGTTTTATTTTACGACTTTCAAAATTAACTCACACCCAGACCCTTTTTGAGACATTTTGACCATAACTTCCCTCTGAAGCTACATTTGCCTGTCGATAACTCACTAGGTTGTGATTGGTGGCATTGGAGTCGTCATCTGGGTAAGGTTTGGTAACTCCCATGGCCACACAGTTGGCGAAAATGGCAAGAAGAATGAATATATCAAAAGGCCTGCAGGATTGCAGTTAAGGGTACGACAAGCCACATGAATGCATTTCCACACATAAGCAACAACATCCCATACAACAACTCCTACCCACCTACACAGCCCAACCCAACACATTCCCATACACACATTATACATATGCATGACATGTATGGCTGTATCTGTATGTAGAAACATATACAAACCAATAAACACGTGCCCCACCCCAACACACACACGCACACAGACTCATAAGGCAGAGAAGGATATTTCCACTCCACTAGGGCCAGCGCTGCCATGCGGATGGGGTTGCTGAGCGTGAGGCAGCAGAGGGCTCGGGGGGCCCGCAGGGCAGACTTGTTCGCCTGCATCGCCTTCTTGGCCCCCCCTCCTCTCTTTCTGGCCGAGCCAGTGGAGCCCAGGGTGTCTGATTTTCCGCCATCGCCCCCAGGGGGGCCATCTGCTGAAGAACAGAGGGTACACAGCCGTAATTATGCAATTCTGTGTTTTCAACACTTAACAGAATCGTGCACTTGAAATCTGAAATGCATACGGGCTTTACAAGACCACTGGAAGATTTACAGACTGAACTGCTTTATTCTGAGCAAGTAAACAAATACAGGTAAGGCTGAAATAGATACTTGATAGGAAGTCCAGTAGAGAAGTAGGTCTGTCATGGTCATAGATATTTCTCCTATATTGTTAAACCTAAATATAATGGGCAATGTGGTAAACAAACAAACAACAACAAATACTTATCAGCCCTAGTGGCTCAGTTGGGAATGCTGCTACCTGGAGGCTACATGGGTTTCAGCCCCAGCTCATGCTATGTAAATAAACATTATTTCATTGCTAATATCAGCCCACACAAACTGATACAACATAAATAGGAAACCGTTTGACATGTGGCTATAGCTACAGACATGTATTCTGTCCTGCAGGCTTCATATTATAAGACCAGATGTGACCTACTTCTTTATTGTGAGCAGTATGGCACTTAGCCCAGCACTATCCCAAAGTAGGCCCATTAACACCTGTTGAGCAAGGCCTTGCACACGACATAAGCCTGCAGGTATTTTTATTATTTGGCCCATGTAAAATTACAAAGGAAAAGCCAAAGTATATAGGCTGATGAGAACAAATACATGGGAAACTTGAAAGGGATGGCAATAGCTGCACATTGTCTAATTCTTGTGAAAGGCATATGCTTTATTTTTTGTTGTAAGCTACCAAACATGCTTTACTATTAGGTGGAACTGTGTTTGAGCAATCATGTCACCCTCATTGAATATCTTCATCCAATAGTGTTTCAGAAAAATGGTTTATCGTCCATACATGCCGATTAAACAGCCTTCTGTATGGTTTATAAACATATTCTTTCCCCAGAGT
Organism: Centroberyx gerrardi; assembly: GCF_048128805.1. Lineage (NCBI taxonomy): Eukaryota > Metazoa > Chordata > Actinopteri > Beryciformes > Berycidae > Centroberyx > Centroberyx gerrardi. Next base: position 19,305,810 of record NC_136010.1, on the reverse strand, counting down.
ATAAGCACTTTACAGGTGAGTGCATGGCTTTCATTATGGGTGGAAGATATATGGTGCACATTCTTCTTATTCTACGGTATGCAAACCAAACTTCAGACACACCGTAATGAATCCCTACCTTTTTTTGCCGCATCCATGTCCGTAGTTGAACACCACGAAGTCACTTCAGAAAACCCAACATCAACTCCTCAGGGGATCTGTGATGCGGGATGGATCACAAATATAAAACTGGCAAAAAAAAAAAAACTTTCCAAGGGGAAAAAATGACCAGCTTGTCATTTCCTCGTCCACCTGCAGCACGCCGGTCCAGCTGAGCGGCAATGGGCCATTCTGCTCACCTACGTTTTGTAGCCTATAAATCCAATTAAAGGCGATTCTGTTAATTTCTTCTGCGTGTAAATGAAAGCTGCAACTGTCTTCATCCATGCAGGCCCATATCGCCGAAGAATATTAAAATAAACGCGTGCCCATATCCGCGGTGGTCAGCCCTCAGGATTACACTAGTTGAGCCGTTTAAAAAGGATGACAGTGGAAATCTTCAAGGGGAAGGTGGAGGTAAACTTGGGAGAAACCTCTTTCTTGGCTTGTTGAGGTTTTGTTTAAACAGTGTAAAGTTAGGCTACCAAGATGAGGATAGCAGTGAAGAATGCTAAGAAAAAGTTTCGGGGTGAAGAAGGCAACATAGGTGTCACCTAGAACCTATTTCAGCACCTTGGACAGCAGCCGGTGGGTGCAGTGCCATGGCAGAGGCGATAGGGGGCGCGCTCCCATTGTAAATGGCGGTGGCACTGAGAGGATTTAGCCCAGGTGCAAGTAATGTTCACAACGTCATCAGTTATTATAATCGCTGATTCACAGCTGTTACATAATGTTAAGCTTTCTAAAGCTAGTGTGGTAAGAAAAAAATGACGGCAATTCAAGTTGTAAAGAGCAATTGATGTCTTTTATTATGTTTGTCAAGTTTTGCATGTTAAATAAATCAAGACAACACATAAATCAACATTGTATACATACTTTGAACAGCAACACATAGGCTCATGCTGCTAATCCATCTCTCTGCCATGGCATGTGCCACCAATGTAAGAGTAAAGAGAGAGATGGAATTAAAAAGTGCTTGGTTGCTTGATGGATAATCCAGCGATCGACATAGTGAAAGGTGCATGGTAACAGGCTGACAGCACAAACATACAGTCTACATAACTCTGGACATCCATGTTGATCAATAATTAAGAGAAGATGTGATTAGTGCTCATATATTCTATTATATCACATAACAACTATTCAACATAAATTAAAAATTATGAAAGCTGCCAGTTGAGGCAATACCTTATTACGGGAAATTCAAAAGGAAAACAAAGGGGAATGAAGGTTCACTAAGCCTAGACCCGTCCTGAACACACACGATTAAAAACCTTACACAGTGGTTTGCACCGATTGTCACAGCTGACACACATTTCAAGACTCAGCAATAGCTTATCAGAATACTACTCAGTGGAAAAACCTCACTCTGAACAAACATGATATTGTAATGTAACAGACATGTTATTTACTTCTCACTCACACACACCTTTCTACCTTCCAAACATAAAACAATGGACTTACTCTTAAGTTAATTTGTACAATTAAAAACGCTTTGGGAGCTTGATTAATAGCTTTTGTCTGTGCAATCATGATCAATTGGATCTTATTTATACATTTCAGCATTGCATATAGTATTTGTCCCCAAAATGTCACAGCAATAATATAATTGAGAAACATAGGGGTTACTTTGGTTTAAAAAATTCTCGTGGCTTATGGTATAGAAAATGTTGCATGAAAAGCTGGTGGTGCAAATATCATGAGGTTTGTCAGACGGACCACTGGTGCACATACAAACATTCATTTATAAATAACTAGAACTGACAGTAATTTGCCCCTGAGGTATAAGCATAGTGCAACTACTTGACACCACTGAGGGGACTAAGGACCCGTCTCTCCACCTCCCGGTCTTCCTGATACCTGGGTGGTGTCTGAGTGTCCCCTCTACTCTCTGGTCTGACTCCCTGTGTTCACAGCTGGGCTCGGTCCTTGTTGCCCCCTACTGGAACTGCCCCCTCGCCCCCTGCTGCTGACCATCATCCTTCGGAGGTAACTGACTGGGGTCTTCTGCAAAAGGATTTGCTGGAGAAGAGGGGGCGAAGGACGTAAAGCGAACACAGAGAACAATAAGGATAAAATGTTTGTTTCATGTGATGTACATGACTGGAAACCACTGCTGTGTGATGTTCAGTGCATTCCAGGAGATATTTTGTGATCAAGTGTTGTAGTTTACTTTTTTGGTGAACCCACTTTCCCTCAACCTGCCTCGACTACATCTACTTCAGTTAGTGATTTCCTACATTTCCCAGAATGCCTTTCAACAACGTGCTTGAACTTCTTGCATTCAGTACGTGTCGGTGGAAAGAGCAATACTGATAGTGATAGTGGATAGCATAGTGACAGCAAGAGCGAGAGTTTTTCCAGTCGAAAAAACGTGAGAGTCGTGCCCCTTACTCAAAACTCAACATGTCTTGTGGCTGCAATGCATTATGGTCTACTGAGGCTAGTGTCGGTGGAGAAATTGGTATTTCTTCCTCTTCTACAAGGGATTACTCCCTTTATTGTTTTGTTTATTGTTGAACGTCAGTGTAAAATGGTGGCTCTCGGACAAAGCCCTTGCTCTTTGATTCTGAGGGACTAACACCAAAACCTGATGTTTACTGTTGATGTTTTAGATCATTTTTCTGCTATTAACCCCATTGTAGCTGCACTGGAAATATTTCAACATGACGTCATGTTGTCTATGTTTGGCCAGTTATCCACGGTAATAAGAAAAATACACCAAACAACAAAATGGGCCCAGAAATGCAAGGTACATCACCAATAGCTGTTTTTTAACAGTATTAAAGTGTTTTACGTGGATTTTTCCTTTAAATATCATCAGCAAAACTCAATCAGCTGTACTCACGGTTCTGAAACTGCTGTGCCGTGTATCTGGTTAAGAGTATCCCAAAGCCCTCAATCAAAGCCAGCAAAATCCCCCCCATCATGGCGGAGCCCATCATAGTTAGAGGCCCACCTGAAGAGAAACACAAGAATCAAAGAATCACACCATTTAATCTGAGAGTAGCATGGCTATGGTTGATCTATACTACAGTACTGTAGCGGTTTCCTCTTACTGCGTGCTGCCAGGATTGCCCCGGTCAGCGCACCACTGGTTATGGAGTTCCAGGGATCCTCTTTCCCTCGCAGGCGGACCAAACCACAGTCGATGGTGGAGAAGAGCCCGCCCCACACAGCAAAGCTACCTGCAAAACCACCAGAAACAAACCAGTGAGGGTTAGCAGCTTTGAAGAATGTGTACTTTAACTTTTAGCCAAAGAAATTACAATCCCCACTAATTTTGAGAACTAATGGGCCTTTGCACTTCCCAAATATAATAAACACTATTGCAGATAAATCATTTCATCAATAATCTTAACTCAAATATTCACAGTTTATTACTGTTGTTTTTATTATTATCATCACATAAACCATGTTTCTTAACATCACAAAGTGCTGTGCCATAATCATATTAACAAACCAACAGCTATAGTAAAGGTAACATGAGCTCCTCACCCCCAATCTGCGGAGCTCTTACTCTCACAGCATTTGCACTGCCTTTCAGTCTGTGTCGGACACCCTGCACACAGAAACATTAAAGTATTGTTGAATGCTGACTTTTAAAAACCTGGTGAATGTCAAGTATCTCAGAGCGAGTCAGTGAGCAATCCTCTGTGAACTCACCACAGGGGCGTTACGAAAGCCCTTGATTGACTGGAACACCCCTCCACCGATTGCACCCATGGTGAAAGCACCCCCACAATCATCCACTATCCTCCAGGGACTGGGGTATAGGAGCAGGGAGGAGAGGAATGCATTTAGAAATGAGGGGAAGAAAATATAAAGATGGGATAAAGCAGGAAATGTGAGAAAAGTAGATATACCTAGGTTTTGTTATGTGAGGTGTGGCTTTTCAGCGCTCCTAAGCCACATATGGTGAATCACACAGACATAAAGAACCACACAGGACTGTATGCAGACAGAGCTGCCTAACAGTTTATTGTTTGAATGTTTTCTGTACAGTATAGTGCTAAATTTGCTTACTATACTTTCTGCTGTCACTGAAAAACACTGTCGTATTAATGTGAAATACTGCTGAAGCTGACACTAGTTTCATTATCAGTCGCTGTGTACACAAGACATTGACCACAGCTTTATCTCTAACCCTGACCCTTCACTAAGCTAGGCAGCCAGCTAACCAGCTGCTCAGTTCAGTCCAAGAACAGGTTCATTTTCCTCTAAAAGAACAAACCGAAAATAAAAAATAACACATGAAAACAAACTACATCTTATGGCTTTAAAAGGGAAACACGGTGGTCGATGCCAAGATTTTGAAAATGCAGTGAAAGGTAAATGTTTTAAAATATACTTTACCAAGGCTCACGGGCATATTCCTCCATGTTTGTTGTCGTCAAGAGATACCGACGTCATCACTGTGCGCGGCGTGTGCTGTTGTGGGAAGTCGTACCGTCCACTGTGCTCAGACCTCGCAACGATAAAGGGGGCAATTTTCTTAAAACAGGTAAAGACAAACAATATTTTACTCACTTTTTCTACAAGATAGCAGTATTTCGAAGTTTGTGTAGTTTGGTAATAATTCCAGGTGAACACAGGTCCGTTTGTTGCCGTAATCTTTCACGCGGCTGTCCGAGGTAACTTGGTCGCTATGGACCTGGCGGTGCAAGTCTTCAGATGTGCAGAGAATAAACGCCGTATCGTATTTTAAGAATCATCCGAAATAACACAACGTCCCGTTTTTTTAAAAAGGCAATGCAACTAAAATATGAGCGGCTACAAGCAGCCCAGTATGATAGGCTAGACTAGGAGCCACAGGGGCACAAGGAATGAAAAGGAGGATGTGAGATGCATGAAATAATCAGTGTATCCCATACTGCTGAATAGACAGGATGGACCGCCCTATTGGTTTCAGTTGAGTTATTCAGTCACCCTGTCTAAATGCTCAGGTAGAGACCTTTCCACCCCCTAAAGATACATTTCAGAGGAACACTAAAATGTGTAGTATCAGTCAGTCTTGGAGCCCCGCACTGTAACTGGAGGCCTACTTTGCATTCACAGTGGGAAATTAACACTAGCAATCAATTAAACGCTGCTGTGACTGGTAACGTGTATCTACACCACCAGCCACTTTGATAAGTCAGTAACTACAGTTTGGATATTCTAAATAATTTTATTTGGTAAATGCTGAGAGTGGCTGGTGAATTTTTGAACACTTTTGCATCTGGACTAATCATCACTCTTGTCTTGAAGGATGCCTCTGCCTCCAGCACTGCTCGCCCGCTTGGCCAAGAGAGGGATTGTTAAGCCATCAGAACAAGGTAGAATTCATTATACAAGAATACCTTAGGCTTAATATATTTATACATTTTTGTAATGTTTCATACTGTGTCATGTAACAACGTTCTCCCCCTTGGCCGAATTCATCTAGAGGCAGATGAGGAGATTATTGCCGAGGATTACGATGACAACAATGTAGACTATGAGGCCACCAGACAAGAGAATTTGCCACCAAACTGGTATAAAGTGTTTGACCCCATTTGGTAAGTGACACCTCTCTACAGATCTTTCAGTCAGATGAGTTTAACTTAACTTGTTTAACTTAATTTCTACAATAAGCCGTTACTCTTGAGAATACCAGAACAAGAACGTTTATGCATTGGAATACCATCAACCGTTTCTTGAGGTTTACACCCCCGAGTGTCTTCTTTCTTTAGTTTTTCTCAGGTACGCTTATTCTTGGGGGGGCAGACAAACTGAGTTTCAAACTTGGCAGATCCATATACCACCAATGTCCAGATGATTTACTTTATATAACGCCAGTCAACCTCGTTGTGGCACTGTAACAGCTGGTTAAAATGAAAAATTTGAAAAGGTCATAAAGCTCCATAGTAAGACTAAAGGGCTGCAACTTTCAGGACATGGGTGCTGTATGAATACAAAATTTCCACGCACTGGAACCAACCCTTTTTGATTTTGAGACCAGCTGTTCATATAAAGAGTAATATAACCTAAACCTAAAATATAGCCTAGTCCTACAAAACCACCAATCCCCAAAAACCTAAATATCCTTCCTTAGTGAAGAAAGCTGCACCCATGTTAACGGCTGACACCAAGGTCGATACCATCAAGTACAGGTTGGTTCCATGCCCACTTCATTTCATATCTGAGTGGGGAAGACTACCAATATGCTGCCTTTGGACAGTTATGACTCATAAGGATAGCTTCGGTCCACCGTTCTGCGCTGTGTAAAAGGTGCAAACTAATAGCCGACGTTTTTGAACACAACAGTCAATAGGATTCTGTGGCACTTGTAAGTTTATAATTTGAAACTGATCATTCAACCAAGTTTTCTTTTTAAAAGTTAGAGGCAGTGTGAAAGGGTCTGAGAACCGATATTGTGCATTTGTGAAGACAGTTTTTTTTTTTTTACTGTTTTTTTGTGTGAAAGTGGCTAGAGTGACAGTGGCAACTTGCTTTACTGGTTTGAACCCCTTATTTTCACTCTACAGTATTTTGGTGTCTCTGATCAGTGTCACCTAAGGACATTGTGTGAATTGTGGCTTCAAATTAGACTTTTTTTGTCCGCAGTGGTCTCCCTTACTACTGGAACGTGGAGACAGATCTGGTTGCCTGGCTGTCCCCGAATGACCCGACCACAGTGATAACAAAACCTGCCAAGAAATTGAGGGGTAAGACATTATAAACCCACCATAACTGAGCCCATTAAGGAGACAATTATAATTATCATTGCAGTCCTATCTATTATCATAATACTTTTGTGTAGGACAATTACATGACTATTCATAGCAGCTCTGTATTCTTAGAAGGCACAGACTGTTTCATGTTTTCCCAGATACTGGAAATGGATTATTTTATAACTATTGCCTTTTTTCTATTCTTTAGTTGAGGGAGGAGATGACAGAGTCGAGAGGCAGTTTGAGAAGCCAGACAGAGACAGAGAGCGGGACAGAGACAGGGAGCGGGAAAGAGAGCGGGACAGGGAGCGGGAGAGGGACGATGGGAGGGACAGAGACAGAAGAAAGCCGAGGAGAGAAGACATCGCCCCTTACAACAAGAACAAAAGAGGTAATGTTTACATCCATATCCTACTATGCAATCATTTTCAAACTAGGAACAAACTGAATAATGCATTGCACATAAACGGATATCGTCTGTGTCTCCGCCTTTCAGGGAGAAAAGATGATGAGATGGACCCCATGGATCCAAGTGCTTATTCTGATGCTCCAAGGTAATGAACAGCCACGATGACCCAACTTCATCTTTTCTTTCAAGCACATAAAGACAGACCATGTATTGAACAAACCTCTTCCTCTTTATAGGGGCACATGGTCCACCGGCTTGCCCAAGCGTAATGAAGCGAAGACGGGTGCAGACACCACAGCAGCAGGGCCTCTGTTCCAGCAGCGGCCGTACCCCAGCCCAGGGGCCGTCCTCCGGGCCAACGCAGCCAACCAGCCACCCAAGGAGTGACACAAGGACACACACAACTGTATCTCTCCCTTTTTGCTCAAGTCTGAAATCCCTAAAATTGTCTTTACTTTGCGAAATGCGCGTACATGTCTGCATCTCAGAAACGGACCGCTGAGCTTTTGTACCGCCGGTGTATTCATACTTTTGTTGAACATGTAGTACAGCTGTAAATATGCTTTTATATATAACTTTAAGGTTGACTTTACCTTGTTGTTACTATGACCATCACAGTTGACATCATTTCCTAATAAATGTAAAGATTTCTGTAAAAGTGACTTGCTGCGACTGCTTTTTTTGTAGGTGGTAGATCTTGTAATAACGCTGTTACAAATAAAATTCTTAACCATTTTATTACAAAAGTGCAATACCATAAAACAATGTAATCTTATGAAATCCATAATTTTTGAATATTACAAAAAAAGACAACATTTAGGGTGGGATGGGATGGAGAAGGGCGGGCGATATTGAAACTGAGATCGGAGATAGAGAAACGTCAGTGGTCTCCCGCTCCTAGATAGTGACAAATAGAGTCGTAATCTAGCGTGAACACTTTCTCCTCATACCGGTCCAGCTGTACCATCGCTTTGCACCTGTTCCTGTCGCGCTGGAGAATACGGCCCACCTAAAAAGACACAATTGAATACAGAGTGATTAATAACAGCGATGCTTATCTATCACATTCAAACCAGAGAGTAAGCATCATGCATTATAATCCCACAGGAACAGACAGTCGGGGTTATCTGCTCACCTGTCCCCTGTGTTCACCCAGGACGACCATGATAGCGTCCGATTCACTCTTTGGCACAATGGTCTCCAGCATTGTTTGCTTCACATCTACCAAAGAATGAAGAGATAGTGGGTTAAGTCAATGAGGAAATTTTACAAAAAAAAAACACAGCAACAATACTGGAGAAGGCTTTTCTTTACTGTGATTATGGGTACAAAGCTGGTTAAGTAGCTCCCTGGTTGCCACCAGTAAAGCGCAGCTAGGCACGCTTTATGGAAATTAACATGCACGCTTCTTTGACCAATCAGATTTCTTGTGTAATTCTGATTAGGGAGAGAGAGCGCTCTAAAGTTACATGGTATTGACTCACCATCTAACAGTCTTCCCTCTTCAGTTCGACACACACAGGTACTCGGCGTCAGGACATCCTCCACGCGCATCTGGAACAAAAAAAAAACTGACCTTAAGAGCAGTGATACAAAACCCACAAACAATCACATAATTATTAAATCTTTGTGGGGCCAATCTCAGGACCTAGGACTTTTCTGTGACTGGGCAGCATTTCCGAGACTTTTTAACAGTATGTTTTTGACCCTTCCCAGTTCAGAAAAATATAATGAATTTAAAAACTAGCCAATATCCACCATCTAAGGAAATGCATGTGTAGAAGAAGCTGAGACATAAACCTGGTCAACTTCTTTTACTTTCTATGCAGTGACCCAGCAAATTCCCTAAACTTTTCCCGGTCTGAAATAAACCACTTGATGATATCCTATAAACCTGCATTCTTGAATAAGAAATCAGTTGACGGGGTTGAAACATGCTTTGGTTGATCATGTGATGTCAAAGTGCCCGGTTAGTACCTTTGAGTTGTAGTACCTGCCCCCTTTGAAAGCTTTATCTACAAATCGCACTTTCAGGTCTCTCTGGAGCCAGGAGGGGGCAGCCGGTGGTCGCCGAGCCTCTTTCACCGGCGGCTTCTCTCTGGAGAGGAATAACGGAGATAGAACGAATATTCATTTAGTAACCATTATAAAGTGGTAACCATTATTCCCATGTGGCAATTATGTTAAAGCGTTTTGTCATCTACTTGTACACAGGCATCATTTAAAATATCTATAATATATAAAATAAAATATCCCACAATATGTATCATTATATTTAAAGGTTAAGCATTATTTGTCTTGGACTCAAACCACTGCATTGTACAAAAATCATCACAGTTAAAAAAAGAAAATCATGCAAGTGGCTAAGATTAAGTAATGTAAAATATACAGTATAAACAATCTGACATACATATGAAAATCATGTAGTTTTATCCTCATTTAGTGGAGGCGTACCTGTCTTGACTTGATTCTCTGTGTTTTCGCTTTCTCTCATCTTTTCCTCCCTCTCCATCTCTTTCTGACGACTTGTGTTTCACCCTCTCGTCGCTGTTACTCCTCTCTTTCTCATCCCGTCTCTGTCGCTCCTTCTCTCGTTCCTTCTCCTTCTCTTTCTCCTTTTCCTTCTCTTTATGGGCTTTGCTGAGGCGACCTGGTCGGTGGAAACACAGCATTATTGCATCGCCTGCTCGGTCTCGTGGCACACACACTCATTTAGTAATAATCTGTCACAAAACACCTAAACACAGAATTTTAAAACCAACACTGCGCTGTCCAGTATGGTGTGTGTGTGACTGCGAGTGTTTGTGCGTTTCTATTCTAGGGATAGACCTTCAGATTACTGAAAATAAAAGCTGCGGCTGTATGGCTGTTTTGTGTTCCTTTCCACATGGAGGCTCAAATGTCACTGGACTAGAGGATAAACCTGTTCAGCACAGTGCATCACACAACAGCAGGCAGCTTTACCCCACCTATGTTTTTACCTTCATCTGGAACCTTTCAAATGTGCAGGAAGTGATGCCATTCAGCTCAACATTATCGTCCTATTTCTGACAATTTTAAAGGAAAAAAACAAAACACCCTAAAATGTATTTCTGGTCATTTCTCTGTTAAATAAAACAATATCACTGTTGTGTGTGATGTGTTCCTCTGTCAATATCCATACAAACTGAGGTTCACAATCACAAGTAAAAGGAAGGCCTCCCAATGAGACCAAAATGGACTGACTTGACACGCAGGAACACACAAATAAAATACGTCAGGATCCAGATGATTTTCCACAACTGTTGTCAAGTTTTTAGATTTGTTCAAAATTACTTACTGAGGTCTTTGCTGTTTTTTTCATACTCCTTGCGATCAACCAGTTTTATAGCATACTGGCTGATTGTCACAGTCTTGCCGCCAATAGCCAGCTTCACCATAACTCGAGCGTTGTCTGGATCAACCCCTTCTATCTGCAACACAAGAACGTACCGAAAAGTGATGAGGAGTTGTAAAGAGAAAATAATACAAAAGCAATGAAACAGACAACACAGATGCCTAAGTAGCCTATGTTGAAGATGACCGCATTACAATACTTAACAGGAGACAACTGTTGTATCATATAGATCGAACGGGTCAATAGATGTACATAAATAGATGCAAACAGATTGCACTGACAGTACCTTCCCATACAGGTCTTTATGTGGCCCAGACTCCACCAGCACGCAGCCCCCAGGCCCCAGCACCAGGGCCTCCTCCTCCTTCCCCCGCTCCTCGCCTGGTTTGGGGGGGCGTCGCTGTCTGGTGGGCTCCAGGTCCTTTATCGCCGAACGATCTGCTCCCAGACCCAAACCTTTCGGACGGAGCTGGTGCTCGATAGGCTTCACGTCTCTGAAATAGACGCATAGGGAGCAACAGCACTCAATCAATAAACAGAGAGTTAGACATGTGCAGGACGTAAAAACAAAGCCACTGAGATTTGTTTTAGGAGGATTAAAAATGGTTTAATTGATTACAAATTCTTGCTTCTTGCTTCATGTTTTTACTGTTTTTATTCAGTCTGTCATATTTGTTGCAGTTTTTGTAACATGTACAATGAAAAAAAACAAACAGAAAAAACAGCTCCTTATAACTCTTTAAAATCAAGTAAGAACATTCATTTTTAAGACATAAATAAAATCAACACTAACATTCAATTTCATGAACATAGCATAAACATGAATTTATTTTTCATGTTTATGCTACTTTTCATCATATTCAAACACTACAGTGGTGTAGGTTAATCAGAGTGTTAAAGTGGGGAAGGGAATGATACAGCTGGGCCTGTGCCTGCTACTCACTGTTTAAAGGTGCGTCCAATGCCTTCTCCTGCCTTCCAGCCCATCCCCTTCAGCATAGCCAGGCCATAAGCCTCAACAGGAACAGTCTCATAATCTGCCTCTGTCGACTGACAAACACATAAAGAAAAGTATTTACACATTAGAAATCCAACGACACACACTCTGTAGAGGGGCTAAATGAGATGCTTATGTATTCTTCCAGTTCCGATACACAGAAACTATGTTTGTGCAAACTGACAGACAGAGGCAGTGTGTGATGCTGGTCTTACTCAACCCTTTGGCTCCAGGCCGTCAGACTCTGCCTGGCTGACTAACAATCACTAGGCAGCAGGCAGACACAGCAGCCCGCATCAGGCCAGTGGACTTGAAGGCTCCCCTCTAAGGAAAGCCGGGAGCCCACTCCAGCAGAGGAGAATGCATTAAAATGAGCCCAGGGGCAGAGTGAGCAAGTTCCCCCCCCCCCCAAGTCTCGCCCTGCCAGTCACATCTACAGTGAGTGAGAGCAGATATGGGATGACAGTGATGAGGCGTCGCCAGGCCTCTGATGCAAAGAAAAACAGAACGAGATAGCATTGTTTGTCTGCATGGCTCTGGGGAGGATGCTGACGACCGTCTGCTACCCAAGCTGTACTGGAAAAGTCATTGTGCATGCGCACAAGTGTGTATGCATAGAGGGGTGTTGTTCTAGACTGTCACTGTAGATATTATACTGTCAGCACTTTCACACACTCAAGTTTCAGTCTCAGTCAAACAAGTCAGTCCACCAGACATTTTGTGCTGTCAGACATTTTCACATGCCCTCTGAAGTGCTTCTCTAGCAGATTATATTGTTGATCCTCATATATGATACCATTCAAAGAAATCAAAGTCAACTAGGGGTCCAGGAGCTCTCCCCACCCTAAACAACTACTATCCAAATATCCCTGATCAAAGCAGTTAACATGCAAATACTCCAGTGGGGCTCCCAGGTGTAACTGTGTGTAATTGTATGAATGTTCAGGACAGCATTGCTGAAAAAGAACACTTGTCCTCAGCAAGCCTTATCCAAATATGTAAAGAATAAAAAACCTGTTGACTTCTCAATCTTGGCAAAATGGTGTTTATCTCCTTTACCTTGGTTGGAAATTTAATTCACTTTATGTAAGCCATTTCTTATTAGTCTTGGGGAACCATTTATTTTTCAGTAGAAGGACCTGAGAAGGACCTGGAATCTTCTTATTTTTGTCATTAATTTTCTCATCAGATGAGAACAGATCCTTCACCAGGAGAAGAATCACGCTTACATTCAAGTGATCTTGGATGATACCGATATTCACATACTGTCTGCACTTATTGTAAGCGCCTCTGGGTAAGACAATCAGCTAAGAAATTGTATCTCTGTCTCTTCTACAACAGATTTCGCCTTGTATGATTGTTGAACATCGGTGCAAACTGGTGTGTCTAGAAAGAAGGACTGACACCAAAACCTGATGTTTACTTTTTATATTTTATATAGTTGAAAAAATATTCTGCTATCAAACTCTATACCAAAGTCACATCGTCTACGTTTGGCCAGTTATCCACAGGAATAAAAAATATATACGAAATGGCCAAGGTACATCACCAATAGCTGTTTTAAAGTGTTAAAGTGTTTTAGAGTGGAGGTTTCCCTTAAGAGATTCAAGGAGGCTTCATCCCAACAATCAAATCAAGACTTCTTTTTTTGTCCAACCAGCGGTCATTACTGAGTAAGAACAAGCTAACATGCTTTGGGGTGCCATAGATTGGAGATAAGTATTTCTGACCCCAGTGTTGGTGTCCATACTTACAGATTCGGGCCGCAGGTCCACCTTTATCTGGTCTCCATCCTCAAAGCCCTGGGGAACTTGGTTTTGCATCAGCAGGGGGATGCTGATGTTGTACTCTGTCGGAGACCCATTCTCCCACTTCTCAAGCTCCCTCCGGGATTCTGCAGGCACAAGACGAGGAAGAATGATTAGGAGGCTCAAGCATGATCTATTAAGGCTCCACATAAACATACACACACACCTCCCATATTTACACACCTTCAATGAGTTCCCTGACAGCCTGAGACTCCACGGAGTCCTGGTCCTGAGTTGTCTGTTGTGTTTTGGCCTCACTTCCTTCGCCCCGGCCCGCTCGGTCCTGCCTGCACCAGCGGTTCCTCTGGATGAGGGGGATGATGAGCTCTGTCGGCTTCTCACTTGGCTTTGAACTGCGGGGACAGGCCAAGGGAGACAGAGAGAAGTTAGTATGCTAACAAGCCAGGCCACCGGTTTGAGTGGTTTGCTTCAAGTCCTAAGTTGTTTATTAAAGCTAGGTATAAGCCTTGTTAATATTAGCCAACATCAGATCCTGATTTCACCAACAAAGCGGACATTTACGTATGAATAGCGTTGGCTAGCATTAGCATGTGTAACCTACCTTTGCAGTTTTTTCCCATCAATTCCGGTCAAGTAATCTCGGTCATCCCCCTTGCTTGCAGCGTCGCCACTCGCGGATTTGAATTTGCTAACAGTTTTAGTAAAACCAAACGATATCGCGGCAGTTTTCCTCTCTCCTTGGTCTTCAGCAGCACCAGACTTTGATAGAGTAACACCGTCCTCGAGCGACGCCATGGTTGTTTGCGACCGACAGAAATAGAAGAAAGGAATTCTGGTACTTGTAGTTTTATGGTCGTACACTTCATTTAGGTTTCGTTTTACAAATTACTACAATTCCCGTCATGCATCAGTATTAAAGCCCAAAACTAAAACTCAAGGAAAGGGAAATCAGCGAGGCATGGAACTATTAAAATGTAGAGCAAAGTTAAAGATAGGAATTATAAGAATTAATTAAATGAAACTTTTGGTTATTAGATTACAGACATAGCCTACATTAATAGCTATGGTACCTATCTGGAGTTTTTGTGATGCATGTTCTACAAATATTTTATACATCTCTTAAACTGAATACGATAAGGTGAATAGTGTTTTTTTTACAAAAAGGTCTGCACGGTCAGAGACTTTCTGTAGGCTACATATGGCCTTCTCTAAACCTGTTGATGTGAATAGGACGAATATTTTGCACATAATGTATATAATCTGTAAATACACATAGCCTATTTGATTTATTTAAATTCCTATACGCTCTTCATTTGTAGGCTATGTATATATATATATATATTTATTTATTTCCCATTTATTTCATATAGCATATATTTAATATTTAGCCTAGTATATTTTCATATCCCATTTTATGACCTACGAGGGTCAAAAGTTTTATCTTATAGCCTACATTTTGAGTCGAAGATTTGATTCAGTAACTCCAAGGAGGTTCGACTTGATTGGAGAAATTGGCACCTTGTGTAAGTTTAAAAACGATAAGTTACATGCTTTACTTAGGCTATTTTGGCTTTGGTCCATCTTATCTCGATAAACTTGGGCAAGGCAAAAAGTGATGCTGCTGATGCAAGTACAGCGAGACAGAGCAAAATAAGGGGCGGTACTTTTAACTCTTCTCCTTCCCTCCCCTCCATGCCCCGCAAGTTCCCATGATAACCTACTCATTTCCCTTATCATTGTTTCTTTGCTGCAAAAGTGCCTTTTGGGAAGCAGAACAATAGCCTAACCACACTGTGAGCTGGACAACACATCCAAACATCTCATCTAACCGGCAACTGGCGACCGCGCTCCTGTGCGGTGAAAGCACCGCGCCTGCAGTTCAATGACACCTCTGCCCGGTTAAAATCGATAATAGCGACGTGATGCCTTTTCCTGATAAATAGCATGAACCAAAGATATGTATCGGGTAAATGTAAACAATTAACCTGCCCGATTTGCCTAACGAAGATACAGGAAGAATCTGTCGAGGAGAGAGCAGACATGAAGGTGAGTATTCGGGGAAATTCTTTACAGCTAAATTCAATGTGCAGGATATAGTTGAATAGGCAAAGACTTTACACTCATCCCAAGTTAAAACAACATATTTTAGCCACGGGTTTTTATCATCCTCCCCGCTCTATTGCCTATAGCAGTGCGGCAGCTGCTGAATTTATAGAGCGACCGCTGTCAGATTTGCCCGACTGTGTTTTTTTTTTTTCTCTCTCTCTACAAGATCATCACGGCTCTCTCAGCATCCTCCACTAGTGTCCAAATATCCCGTCTGCCGTGCACATCGCCTCTGAGTTTCTCTGGGCTACTGACACTATCCGCTAGTCACTGCTTTTCAAACTGCTTTTCATCAGATAGCGGCACATAAACAAGTCGTATTTACCAAGTATAAGGCTTATTATTTAACCACAGTCGGGTCAATGTATATAGACGCGTTTAAACGGATCCTCTTTGAAAGGCTGAACTGCTTGAAAAGAATGTGTGTGTGTCAGCGCCAAGGCAGGTCAGTATATTTTTACCTAAAATATAAGAAATATGAGACTGTGTTGTGTGTAACCTTGTGTTGGTGAGAGATGTGTGAGTGTGTGTGTGTATGAGTGTGTGTGTGTGTGTGTGTGTGTGTGTGTGTGTGTGTGTGTGTAAGACAGAGGGAAGAATGTGGGCTTGTGATGAGGGTGGCAGATCATAGGGATAAGGATGCCATTTGACAGGTGCACCTTTCTTTAACTTTCAACTGATAATATCCTGACATTTGTATGAAGTCATGTAGCTTTCAAAAGTTTTGTCGGCAGCCTTTTCATAATTCTTTGATGTTGTTTATTGCACTTTTTTTAAATCTTATTTTTTCCCTGCTTCAGAATCTGTCTGGCATGTAAACAGAGGCACATGTTCAATGCACCTGCACCATTTTTTTGCTATAAGAAAAACATATATAAATGACTTGCAAAATGCACTCTGCAGTTGACAGCCAGGTGCATGCGTGTGCATGTGTAGGCGTGTGTGTGAGTGCCTTCGTGTATGTGTGTTTGTGTGTGTGTGTGTGTGTGTTTCACTGTCCCTGTTTGTGTAGGGTGTGTCCCTGCTCAAACAGGGGAGCTTGTTTTGAAGTGATGGATGTGTGACCCTGGCTTAATAGTGTGCGTTGCTCTGGGTTTGGGCAGCAGTCAAGGTTATGCTGCTATTATGAATCATTAATTAAGTGGAAGAGAAGGAGAGACATGTGGCAGTAGTGGAGGGACCGCTGCTTGGAGACTGTCCACACACGCTCTCATACACTGCTGCTCTGTCCCTACAGTCTTTGCTCTGTAGTATAACTGGTGAGCCCAATACCCATTTTGCACCGCAATTACTAACGAAGCCTTTGGGTTTTATTCTCCGTTTGTCCTCCTTTGATTCCAGCTCTCAACCCAAGTTAGAACCAGCAGTGAGTGGAAAAGCGTGTATAGTCGTATTAACATGAATCCACTTGAACTGCTAATGAGAGGGGAAGATGATGTGAGGTGCATTTCTCCTCTGTCGTAGTAATGCGTGTCACCCGGGAGTTGTTGATTGTCTAATTATGTACCTCCTGTGTCCTTCACAATCATGCATATTCATGGTGCCGTTTTAAGGTGTGGTTGAAACAAAGTAGGAGGATGTGTGTGTGTGTGTGTTGGGGTGAGGGTGTATGGCAGTTTACCCTTGACAGGGCAGGGCTACGCAGGCACATTCTCCCATCTGTGGTCCAAACCTTTGCTCCCAGCCACTGCATTTGGATTCTGCAGTTGTAGCCCGCTCTATTCTTAGTTCTTTTCTCAACAGTTTATGTGTGGTCTGCCCTTTCTGGCGCTGATGCAAACATTTAAACAGGAACAAAATACCCATGCTGGAACTGACGCTCATGTCTCTGCCTGTGTTGAGATTCAGTTTGGATTGGATAAGCCCCCTGTTAAGCGGGTACACTCAAACTGAGAGTGCAAATCAATAACCAATCAATAATATTGTGTGGAATTACTATTTACACAGCAAGATTTTTGAAATGTCAACAAGGCCGTGAAACGGGTGGGATCCTTGAGTCAGATCTGAGTTGGACAACTGGGATCAATATCAGGTGGTGAGACAGGCGGCAGGAGCAGCCGAGGGTCACCTTCACCCATCCCTACTGAATCAGCAGTATCTCTCTTACTTACACTCCCTCTCTCACACACACACACACACACACTTGAAACCCAGCTTGGGTTACCAAACTGTGACCTCACAAAAATGCTCATTATAGTGAACTGAACTCCCTCCCTCCTCCCCTTTTCCTTATGAATAATTCATTTTGCCATTATGATTTCAATCATTCCTTCACACTGGCCTTTCTCTTTTTCGATTCTTCTGTGTTAGTCCGATTTTCCTTCGAGCGTTGGCTGTATTTAGTGTCTCGTCGTCTTCCAGTCGCCCTCCTTTCTGGTTTCCCTTTTCTGTCTCCCTTATCCATCATCTTTGTTGAGGAGCCGAGACACTTCTCTGCTCTGTTTAATTAAACTGCTATCTCTCCCTGATGAGAGCTCATCTCTGATCTCAGCGAGGAGCGTAATGCTTCCTGGCAGACCGAGTGAGAGGACCTGTTGTTTTAGTGGCGTTCCTCAGAAGAGCAGAGCGCACGCAAAACAACACGGCTCACTCATGTGGCCCCTTGCCTCGACCTTCATCATGTGAGGTTAGAGATACAGTTTCCTCGAAGGGAACATCATGAGCCAGCGCTATCCTGTCAGGTGTGTTTGGGTATCGCTCCAACGCTCAAAGATATTTTAATCTCACACAAAAAGTCCCTTTGTATGCAGACAGCACACAGGAACAGCACTCATAAAGACACACACCGGAATAGATTTTGGATTTGTTATGGCCGTGCAGAGGATCGGGAATGTACTTTTCACTGCATTCGTGCGCTTGCTCATGAATTCATCTTATGGGGTTGTGCATGTGTGTGTTTGTGTGTATGACAGAGGGAGTTATTTTGCGTTTTTCATCCCACAAGCATTTAATCTTTTATTTTTAAATCTGCCACTGCTGTCTGTTTTGTGTTGAGCACTCCCATGCCCTAGATTTGAAAGTGAGTGAGCATCAGGGAGCTTTAGTTCACCCCATGTTGGTTGCACAGTTTGGTGTAAACGTTCAGAGGGGGAGGTCAGGCGAAAGATGCTGAATAAGATGAAGAAGAGATGTGCTATAGGAGAATACTCTTCCACGTCTTCTGCCTGTCTACAAGGCAACTATTCTATTAGTTGCAATGAATTTAAGGTCACTGGTTATTTAAGATGCTTTACTTGGCTGACCTCCAACACCACCCATGGGAGGATGCTGTAAGATTAGGAGCAGTGTGCTTCACTACAGGTTAAAATGAAGAGATGAGCTTAGTGTTCAGTGTGTGGGATGGGTTCAACCGAAGGGTTTATTTTCAACCACCCATGTCTTGCACTTTGCACAGAGAGTGTCCTGCGATGGCAAGTAGAGGGGCAACTTGGACCGCGGGTTTGGCTCTCAAAGATTTTCATTGCATAATAGGGTTAGTTATTCTGGAAGATTGCTGGTGAAAATGTTTTAAAGTTTGATGCACTTTAACCTACAAATGAAAAAGTATGCTATCTTCAAAGGCTACACTGGACGTAAGTGTTGCATAATGCTTTCCCATCTAATGATGTGCCTGTTTTTTAAAGATTTGACCAATAATGAATAAATGAAAATGGAATAATGTAGATCAAAATGTATGAGTTACTTATGTTTTATTCAAACTGGACAGACACTTTATTGTGTGAGATGCATTGAATACATTTTCTTGCATTTTGGACTCTTATTGTTTAAAACACTCATGGATTTATGCACATGTAGCAAATAATAATTTGATTCCACTGTTAATTAATGCAGCAAATTTTTTCCCAAACAGCTTTTAACCCAAAATATCAATCAATCAGTCAATGAATGAATGAATCAATCAATCAGTAAATCAATCCACCTACACTTAACCTTTGTAAATGAAACGTATTTTGATGATTATTTTCTCTTTGGATGTGCAGTGACAATGCAATTGGTCAGTAATAACTTTACTATGTAATAATTTATGTTTCATGGCACCATTATTATTCACGCTGGTCTGGTTTGTGCTGACTTGTAAAGAATCCTAAATCTTTTCAGTTGTTTATTCACTGCAGCCCTTGTGGGGAGACAACCAAATGCGGCCCTTAGACATGCTGGTCACATTCTAGCTGACAAAACAAACAGTCAGTCCATCAATATCCACCGAAATTCACACTTAGGAAAGACAAAGACTCACTGCCTTGAACTTTCACTTGCACATGCACAAAATACTAAATATGCTTACATCAATTCATAGAGCATGTTAGTTATGCTAATTGATCAGGCTTATTTCATTATCATATACTGCATTTAGAGCGGAACAAGAATGTGGACAAGAGGGAGGGCATCAAAGGCTCGGTCTGCCAACAAAAGGGAACAGAGGGGCAAATACACCGCAAGCATTCATGTACATTAACTAACTCTGTTGCACATGTAAAATGTAAAACATGTGTTTAGTAACATGAACATTTATTCAGAATTAGAGCAGCAGAGATAGGCTAGAGCAACGTCCCTTTGCAAAAGCTGCTCGTTGTGTTTAAGTAAGTTTTCAGTCTTCAAAGAAGTTGGGCGAAGTCTGTTGTAGTCAAAGCTGATTATGTCAGAGCGGGATCTACAGCTGAGAGAGGGCTTTGATGTGGATGAGGGCCGGCATCCTGATTGACATCAGGAACATGGAGAGAAACACTAGACCTGACAGTCACTGCTTTCACCATGAAAGCCTGGCTCATATTGATAGAGGGGAGGTTACTATAGGAAGCTATAGTGAGCTGCTACAAGGAATATAAATACCATAGCTACCAGTTGTGTGGGTGACAAAATGGTTTTTAATGTTGAGTAAGTGCTGTCTCAAATGGCTCAGCGTGTTGAAATTGATTTCCCTCATTTTCACCCTTCCTGATAAATCTGTCAAGACCAGTTGTTTTGTTCGCCTTGCAGGAGCTGCTTAGCTGAGGAATTCAATTAAGCTCTGTCTTAATTGAGGTGTTTTGCTTACAGCCTTTTCCTGAAGGTCTTTGAAGATGCTCTCCACCCAATGTCAAGTGCTATTCCCTTGTGTCCTTTATACGTTGTTTCAAGTTGACTTTGAATTATTGAGCTCCATGGCAAGGCTCATCTGAAACTGTGTTCTCTGAGTGAGGAACTTCTGTTGTGAATAAATGAGCACCCTGGAGGTGCAACCTGAAACAACCGCCTAAATAATTTGTCCTGTAATGAAGACATTTCTCCCATGACTAGGGGCTGCTAATGGAACAATGTCTCTAACTTTTTGCTCTATGGCGGCTAATCACAGGACTGTGTGGAGGAATTACTGGTGTAGGGCCTCAAATTTTTTTTTTCATAAGTATTTTTATTGGAAAACATGATATCGAAAACAATACCGTAGTAGCCGTCATAAAAACATGTGTCATTTTCTTTTTTTTTTCCTTTTTTTTGACAGAGTAAAGAAACAAGAAGACAAAAACAAACAAAAAGAAAAAATAAATAAAAACCCTCCCACTAATGAACCAAAACATAATTGTAGGGCCTCAATTTAGCCATAAACATTGTTGTACTGTAAGGTATTATTACAATGGAAGAGTCAGGATCCCAATTTATTTTTGTTAACATAAAGATTACGAAAAAAATGAATTATTTTGGTTAATTAACTGAGAACAATGAATGTTCTCAGAACAATACAAGCATGACTGTTTATGCCACTCAGGGCTAAAAGGCATTTTTCAAATAGAAAAAAGCCTGAATGGCGCAGCTGTTTATACGTACTGGGTCCTAATAGCCTAGAGCATATGTTTTATGCTTTCTGAATAAAGGAATTTAGTGAGGAAATAAAAATTAACCTCTAAGAGTAGCATCCAAGGGAAGAGGCTATATCTTCTGCCCTTGACAGATTGCTCTGGTTTGAAATTACACTGGAAGGCCAGGATCGCAAGGCAAAGAGCCCCGCAGATCGCCAGTGGGGAGGAAGTCAGTGAAATAGGATCTGTACTGGTCAGCTGTTTCCTGACCTAAAGGTCAGCAATTTCAATAGTGGCTTCTTTTTATAGGGTTAGATATCCTTGAATCGGTATATTGTGTCTCCTCCCCTGTGCAGTTTATTTGGAGTCAGAGGTATTGTTGTTTTTTATTGAAATCTGAGCTGGAGAGGAGGTCATCATCTTACCCTGATAATGCAACGGATTTGTCAAGGAATATCCCTTCAAAACAAAGAATGATATTGGAGGAGATCTGTCCTTGTCAGATTACTGTCAGATATGTTAATTTCCATTCTGAAATTAAAACATGCAGTATGAAGGCTCAAGTTGTTCTGAGCACAGCTCATCTATGGTGTGTGTTACTTTCACAGTGGTATTCATTACAAATTACTGATTACTTGCTAAAAATTGTAATCAGTAACATAATCCATTGGATTACATGGAATTACACAACTGTCTGCTATAATAAGATTACTTCCAATTAGTTTTGGATTACTTTGCCCATGAAATCTGTAGAATATGAAGCTAAATGGACAGTTAATTCCAGTTCATCATCATGTACTGTCCAACCATGATTAATCATTAATATCAAGTTGTGTAAATCTGTGTTTGTGCCTATCATCTCACACCTAAAATTCATTTTTCCCTTCAAACGTGATTGCGAGTAATCCAACAAACAATCACCTGTTTTTTCAATCATAACCCTAATCTAATAACTGAGGGAAACTGTTTACATTTCAGTCACCAGTTTATTCATAACCCGTTCACTGTCATCTGCTTACTTGGAGTCTATTACTCCCCAGCCTTGATGGCAACCCGGCGCTGTGTGTTTTGAATGAATACAGTAAGACGAGTGTCCAGGGCCAGTTTGTAGAATCAACACCAACAGAGGGATGAGAGCGAGGCTGCGTCTGGCTGTGTGTCTGGACCGGACGAGGCTTCAGCAGACCTGACAGGCTGTGGCTCATTAAACCCCCATCAGACAGAGGAGGTCAAGACAGCAGCTACATGGGCACCACACTCTACCTCCACGCGCTGGATGTAGACTACAGAAAGGGCAACGCAAAACGCAACAACAGCCGTGCAAAATGCGACTGTGTAGGCCAAACAGGATAGGATAATACCACAGGCCTATCAGTTGTTTTATTTTTAGCATTTTAAGCATTCAGGCCAACTGCTGAGAAGATGTAAATCTTTAAAGCATGAAGGGACCAACGGCTTATAGGAATATTCAGACTTGATGCAGATGGTAATGCGCTGTGTATGATAAGATGGAAAAAGTTGATGCTTATCGTTTTCTCACACATTATTCCCTCCTCATGACACACTTACGGCTTGTGGTATTAGTGTGATTTGTGTGTGGGTGGATGGCTGGCTTTGGGAAGCAGGTCGACAATGTTGCTGCAGAAGGTTTCACAGTGGGGTGGAGAGAGAGGGACTGGGGGCACGGTTAGGCAGGGATGAAGTGATAAGCATAATTTCAGGTCGGACCACGCCGGCGTAAACAACGCTGCTTGTTTGATCTTGTTTACTCAAACGCGCTTGAACAACAGTGACAACTCATGGCTTTGAACCAAGAATGAAATTCAAGTTGTATGTTTTTTGAGTTCTGTGCGTTGAGGCAACCGGCTCAACCATTCCCAAGCTCTGACTCATGTCGCCTGAGCTCAAGTCCTGCAAGGTCAAACTAGCGAGTCCATTGCCAACCCCGGGCTGTGTGGCGCCTCTCGATCTCCATCTGACCTCTGCCCTTCCTCCATTCCCTTTTTTCTCTCCTCTCCCATTCTCATACTCTCTTTTTCTGTTTCTCTTGGAGAGACGCACATACACACACACTCTTTCTGTGTTGTATATCTCACGCTCACCCTATTTCCTACAGTCTATTTCTGCCCCTGATTTTTTTAATCTCTCTCCAACCCCCACCTTCCTCCTCCTCCTCTACCTCTGCACTGTTTGTCCACCAGACAGCCCCTCCTTTGGCCCAGCCATAGGAGAGAGGATGGAGGAGGAGGATCTCTGTCAGATCTGCCAGTCTGCTTGCCAGTCAAGTGGAACGGATTAGGGATATGCTGTCCTTCTCTCACTGTTTAAACCAGTCTCATTAGGCCTGATGGGCAAGTGGGCCCAAGGGGGCCCGGGGCTGCTGGGGCTGGAGCTGGTGAAGCCCTGGCATGTCGCCCCCCCCCCAGCCCAGGGTCACAGCAGTTAAGAGGATTGGGTGTTGGTGAAGTGATGACTTAATTGCTAATCTCCTGAACACAATGGAAGTGTAGATGAGTAAGTTTGTGCCCTCAAGGAATACTCTATTTAGTCAAGGTTACCTTTGATAAATATTTCATAGGTTTATTATAGCATGGGCTTCCCCAAATAGGTTTAATAGTTTCCTACTTTAATAGAAAGTCGGCGTTCTCTGTCATGTAGTCCTCATGTTGTGTTTATCTGATTGATTCTGTGACACTACAGTGTGTGTCTGTGTTGTCCTGTGTGTCAAGGTGACAGTGCTGCTCTGATAATGTCAGACCGAAGCTCGAGGAACATCCTCCGCTCTCTCTGGACATCACAGCTGTCACATCACAGACGACTCAAACAAGTCTTCACAATGTCAACTGCTCCAGTGGGCATCTTCAGCTCACAATGCTGTTCTCTAGGAAACTGTAGCATGCTGTAGTAAAACATATGAAAGATGCACATACGTCACTTTAACTGTATTATTCACTTTAACTGTAACTAGCTGCCATTAGTACACAAAGCATGTTAGTGCACACTGGGATTGAGCGGATGCCGATACAGTAGGAGACTCTGTCCCACGGAATATGTGAGCAATGGGGACAATTATTCATTGTCTAGAAAAATCTATAAAAATCCATATTACTGTGAATGCAAAATACATCACTGCAGATATAGAAATGACTTTGAGTGCTCCAGTGTTTCACTGTAGCTATAAATTCTTAGTTTGCCTGTCAAAACGTGTATTTTTTATGCACTGAATGACCCCTACCTTTCTAGAATGCAAACAAGATTTTCCCATGTGATTGAAGATATGCAGGAATGTGCGGCAGTTCCTATGCTGTGTGTTTATATGAATACATGATAACGTCAGTCTGTAGCACGCAGAATGAACCCGAGGGAATGTCTGTCTATTAATTTTGGTTGGACGGGGTTGCTCAGCAAGTCACATACTGTACTGCTGTAGTGTGTTGATAATACAAACACATAATACAAACACCCAGTTTCCATGTTATGTTATTCCTGACTTTCATACTACTGTGCTTTGAGAGGAAACACCTTTGACTGTGAGATACTTCATGCTTGAATTATTCATGATTTTCACACATCAAGATATGAAACAATGCAATTCCATTTGCAGATGAACACATTGACAGCTGATATAAGGTTAAATTACAGAGCAGCCTTCTTCCTAAAGTCATGGGATCTTACCCTTTCAAGTTATGCAACTGACACTGTCTTTTCTCCTGTCTCACACCTTCTCCTCACCTCCCAAACATCCTCTTTTTCTATCACCCAACCTGTTTCCTTTTCCCTGCAGCTCATTTGCCATGTCTAAGACAGCGGTGAAGAAGCTGCACTGGCGCTCCAAGGTGCAGGAGAGCTTCGTCCCCCTGCTAGGATCCTCGGGGGACCTGGGGGTGGCCATTGGCGGAGGAGCAGACTATGGAGAGTTTCCATTTGTCACGTCAGCTCCGGGGGGCGGGCTCACAGTGGGCGATGTCATCCTAGAGATTGGAGGAACACCTGTATTAGGGATGACACTAGGAGATGTCCGAGGTGTGCTCAACTCCTGCCCCCATCCCGTACGCATCAAGACTGTGTCTCCAGGTATGAGTCAGCATGCTAACTCGCTCCTCTTTCAACAAGCCTGCAATTTACTGTTTTGTAAATGTGTAAATAAGCACCAGACAGGCAAAGGGAAACAGACTGTGGGAGGTTTTTCTTGCAGTAATGACAGTTATAAATTGCACATCGCCCATATATAACACACTCAGTCTTCAATTCCCTCCTTAACATCGGAGACAATTTAACTTCTTACGGCTTCTGTTGCACTCTATTGCACTGGCGTCATTAGACTACACCCAAAACAATCTGTTACATTGATGTCCGAGCAGTCATCCAGAATCATTTTGCTCAATAACCCTCCTCTGTCTCTCTGACGAGCCAAATCTGCAGAGTGTTCTGGCGCTGATTTCTTCTTGTCAATTAGTCTGGATATGTCAAGGCCTTTGGTCAATATGTGGGCAGGAGGTCAAAATGCCTGATGACACACGTGACGAGCGTCTGAGGTCACTGTGGCGATGCAGTTGTCTGTCACCCTCGAGGGGCCTTGATATTTATAGAGCGGGGTTGGGGTAACGGATGTCTTTGTTGGGTCTGAACAGAGCAATATGTCAGCAGAGTGTCACCTGACTGTGGCTCCCCACGGCCTTGCTGGCTAGATTGATAGCTGAATTGGCCACAGGAGTGTAAATGGGGACCTTTACTCCTGGTCCCTCTGCCACTGGTAGATCCATTATCATTCTGAAGTCTGGCTAGCCCTCCCTGGGTAGTTTGACTGCATGTAGTGTGGACAGTGATGGATGAGCTGATGCTCTGGGTTGCTGTACCACACCTCCTCCTCCTACTACTGCTCCCCCCACCCCGCTCCTCAAACACAGCAGTCCAGGATACAGTCTCTAGAGACAGGCATTTAGAGGCTTTACCACAAATACTCATCCTGTATGGAAAAAAGCAAAGTATGGTAAACAATCTGTCCATTATCTCAAATGTTCACATGCTTTAAGCTCCCCTCAGTGTTTTCTGACAACATAACAACCCCTCGCTTTCCTAGGCATCGCTGATAACCTTGAGGTCTGACCGGGGGTCATGCTTCACTTTAATGGCAGCCCATATGTGACATGTTTGTCAGCATGTATAAGAGATTTCAAAGAGGTGAAGCCAGTGTGAAAACAACAGTAAGCTGTCATGGTTTCAGAGAGCTGATTTTCAATTCTGAACTTTTCTGCTCATTAAAACACATGGGCAGCTGTTTCACAACACGCCCAACAAAAGCCTATTATTCCTCAAAGCAGCAGGCTAGATCGCTTCCCCCATCCCAGCCAACGACCATATGTGGCCAGTCATATGCGTGTGCAGTTGACTGCCTCTACTAATAAAGTTATACTACAGTGACGTTTTTTAATAGCATAGCAAATTCAATCTGCTACTGGGCAGAACCGCTGTAGCAGAAGGCGGGGGTGGGGCGGACAAGGGTGTGGATGGTTGGGCGGCAGCCTGCAGGGGAAGCACCGACAGTGCGGTCGTCTGTCAGACTGACAGGCAGGAGATGCGCTCAGGCCATCCATAACAGCAAGTGACCTGTCATCAGGGCTGTAAAGCACTTGAGATGAAATTAGTAGATCAGAGAGAGGAAAAGGAGCCCCAGTGATCAGCTCTGCCTCCCCTGGCGTCAGCCTCACTGTTGTGTCTGCTGCAATAAGCCTCAGTCGGTTATTACTCTATGCATGAGGTTGGAAATGCCATAGTATATACTCAAGATATATGTAAAGTGTTTAAGAGGAGATGTGCAAATATTATGTGTGTGTATATGAAAGGCTAGGTTGTAAATGATAGTGGTAAATCAAGCCCGGCATCAATAAAGATTTGTATGTTCGCTTGAAGTTTCAATCTCTCTGTTGGACGGGCTATAAACAAATCTTAGACAGAATCGTACCAGACTACATCATCAGACTGTTTATGCGTACTGAGCTGTCGTGTGATTTCCTCCCTCCTCCCCGTCCCATCCTTGTTTCTGCGCCCTCCCCTCAGGCTCGACATTGTGCAAGGATCTCAGGTTGTATCTGAGTAAGTGCTTCACGCCCGGCTCCATGGACAGCCAGCTCCAGCAGGTGATCCGAGAGAACCTCTACCTCCGCGCTGTACCTTGTAAGTCTCCTCTGCACCTCTTCTCTAGCCCTCTAAGCCCAGTCTATATAATCTCTCCTCTCATCCGCTGCCGCTCCATCTCTTTAAGTCTCCTGTCCGAACCTTTGCCCTGTTGCTGCCACCTGTAGCTGTCACTCTACCTTCAAAAAGCTCTGTAATTCTCCCATCTTTGCACATGTGTGTCCCTTGATTAAGCCTCACTTTAAGTTGGTTTACAGTGTGATCATAGTATTGTGGTTCTATCTGCCATACACAACCACTTTCTTACTTATTTGTTCAGGCAATACCACTCTTCAGACATTGAATTACTCTTTGACTTCATTCATCTTTATATAACACATCCCTATGCAAAAAGAGACATGGCCGCCACCACGTGAATGCACTGGTGTTAATTGGGGTACAAGCCTGCAGAGCTGTTTTCCACACTTCCTCGTGTCAATATATGCAAGTAGAAGATTGGGTTGATTTAATTAAAAAAAAAAAACCTGACACATCACCAGGCCCGGCTTCAAGACTAAAATACCTCAATTCAGGTTTGGGTGAGAGAGAAAATGCCACCAGCACTATTAGGACATTCCCATAGCAACTGTCTATATTGTCACACCACTGGGTTTATCCTGTGTGGCAGATTCCCCCTTCCTATCCTCACTCCTGCGCTCCCAGCTACTGCTTTGTCTGGGTGCTGGTAAGGTGGTGGGGAGTCAGATGGTGGTTCTGTTTGACAGGTTCCTCTCATTTGTAAAGTTTTGTATAGTATGATCACCTTCTAAAGAGGCATGCAGTCTGTACAGACAGTTTTATTTGATGTGTATGAATAAAACCAAGCACAATGGCAGCCAAAGGCAGCTAGTTGTAGTGCATCTGTTGCTATCTTAATCCTCTATAGTGTGACGTCACAGCAGAAAAGGCTAGAGGACAGAGTTGCCACAACAAGTGGGGGTTTCTGGGAGGATCTCTGTTGTTGTTGTAGACTGATAATATTCAAGCCAACATTATTCCGTGCACGTTTATTTTCTTATGCAGGTAGTACTATGGAGGAGACAGACCACCTATCTGTAGCCTTAACCTTGCTGTGGCAATGTGGAGTTGTTGCTAATCTCTCCTTTAGTCCAGGAAGTAGGTCATGTGGGACAGTCTGCCGCCACGCCACACACCACACTGTGACAGAACAAGGCACAGGTCAAAACTCCCAAGATGGCGCGAGAAAGATAAACACTGTCTCTCTGAGCATGCATAAATATTCATATTATATTATTATTACAATTTTATTCATATGAAGCACTCTCATTACTGAGCCATGCGTGCATCCTGGTGCATCTACAAGTGGCTACACAGAGACTGTCTTTCCCATATAAACAGTAGCACTTTTATCCATTTTGTAATTAGAAGGGGATGGATAATGGAGGAATGGCGTATACAACATCAGATCAATCAGCACTTTGATCTTTGGTCGGGGAAGGATTTAGACATTGTTCTATGACTATATGCCCTGTATTTATGGATTAGATGTTGTAATATAGTGCATGCAGCAGCCCTGGCCGGCCCAGCCTGCCCTGCTGGCCGTGTCGAGCGCGCTAAACTTGGGAAACAACTCCCTGCCTCTCAGTGCTTTCTTTTTAGCAAGAGTGACGAGGCGGGCTCAGCCCCCGGCTGTGTAATCCTCTGATCTGCTGGAGATGACACAGTAAGATGCTGTTGTTCTCGTGCCTACACCAACACACGCATGCTGGCCTGATCCCGAGACGGCTTGGAAACCATCAGATCCCATTTCAGACCACTTGTAGATATACAAGCGAGACAGCAGAATTTTTTCTTCATTTTTTTTTTCTGTTGTTGTTTTCCCTCGAGGATGCAGCTGTGCTTGGTGTAACAGGAACTAAAAGCTGAGGAGTTTTCATCAGTGGCTCATTGTGGCCCCCTTCAGGACCTAATGTATGTTCCTCCTGTAGTTTGTTATTGTGCTGCTGTACGCAAACCAGACTGAATAAACCAGAGCTTATAATCACCTAAGATAACACTAAGTAGTCATAGAAGCACAGACAGCATTGTTCAAGTGTTCAAGGTAGCTAATTTGTCTTGTTTTGATAGTGTGATGTTAATATAGTGTAATGTTTAACATCAGTAAGAGGATGGCTTCTGTGTTCATTTGGCTTTTTTATTTAGATGCTATTTCTATTTTCTATGCTAATTATCTGCCTTAGTACTGCTGTGCAATTTGGAGAGTATCTCAATCCCCGTATCCTTTTAAAGAGACGATGTACTCTGATGTTGGCGCTGGCACTGATACAAGAAATATGATTACAAAGGCTCAGTCAGGAGGGCAGAGCATAAAAATGGAAATGAATGACAGAATTAAGTAAATGCAGGCCTTGTATCAATAATTTAGAGGGGGAATTAAATTAAAAGCAAACGTATCTCGGTGCCAAAGTGGAGGAGGGGCAGCAGACTGCAATCTAATGGCTTTATGTGCCCACTGAGACAGATAGGATGCTTACTCTGTGGTAATAGCCTTGGGGAGCAGGTAAATGTGTCGGCAACAACAGCGTGTGTTTAGTCCACTGAAATATAGTTTTTATTTAACACAGCCTTTTGTTTCATGTGTGTGAAAACTGCCTTTTTGGTTCCTCATCCATACCGTTTTGTCCTGTGTTCGATATTTGCAGAAGCCATTTAACATACACTCATTTACATAGTATTCTCCCATCCATATTTATATAATCAGTGTAATGATTTGTACATGTGCCCTTGGATTACTCAAAGCCAATGTCGTGCGGTCAAGGACAGCCGTGTCTCTGCCTCC
The DNA here is from genome assembly GCF_048128805.1 of Centroberyx gerrardi. Taxonomy (NCBI): domain Eukaryota; kingdom Metazoa; phylum Chordata; class Actinopteri; order Beryciformes; family Berycidae; genus Centroberyx; species Centroberyx gerrardi. The sequence goes on along the minus strand of NC_136010.1, from coordinate 19,275,572 downwards.
TCTGTAAAAGAGTTTTCTAATTGTCTTCGGAGTGAGTCACAGATAAGAAACATCATAATTTGGTTATTCTAATACGCCTGCTCCAGTGTTGTCAGGGAGACCGTTTTGGCCTTTTCAACTGTAGGATTCATAGTTAGCTATTTGCGTTGCCTGATCTTGACAGACAGCTTTCTCTGGGTGTTGATGCAGACTTCTGTGTAATTACCCCTTCAATCCCTATCTCACTTCCTTCCCGTGGGATCAGTGTGCGGCGCCTACAGGGACAGGCAGGGAAGAAGAAGATGTCAATAATCCATCCTGTCCCCCCGCTGACATGTCATATATATCTCAGAGGAGGGTGCATAGATAATGAATCCCTGCCTCCCGCCGTATCAGCTGTAGAGATGCTGTGTGTCCTGAGGGGAGGAGAAGAATTACACACGTCAGATGCCATCAGGAGATTTGCTATCAGATCTTTAATTAGAGACAGAGCCTCATCTTCTGTTGCTGATTGGGACGCATAAACACACTTGGTACCACAGAGGGAAGGGGTCAGGCCGACTGAGACGTCCTGTACTCTATATGTGTGTGTGTGTGTGTGTGTGTGTGTGTGTGTGTGTGTGTCTGTGCCTGTGTGTCTATGTGCCTTGGGGAGTTGTGTGCATGTGAGTTTGTTTTGTTGTATGTGTGTGCATGTGTGCGTGTGTGTGTGTGTGTGTGTGTGTGTGTGTGTGTGTGTGTGTGTGTGTGTGTGTGCATGCGCATGCTCTGTGTGTGTCATTGTGGCTGGGAGAGCTGCTCCCAAGACAGCAGTGCATTAATCATGGGTTTTATAGGGTAACTGGGTGTGACTCCCTCCTACCGGCCAACACTGCCGTCATATGTGTTCCTCCAAGAGAAGGACGGAAGAAGGAGATTCGTCCTTAGTTTGGGCTTGGTGTAAATTTGTCTGGGGAAGGATTTGTTCATCTCAAGGTCAGAATGGGCACGTTGTAGGTCAATGTGCAAATGAAAATTCTCCCACCAGATTTGGCTTGATGAGTAATTGACTACAGCGAGTGAGAATGCAATGTGCCACACTTCACACTACATGCCTGTGCATGTGTTTAAAGGTTAGGAGATAGAAGTTCTGGTCAGAATAGAGGACACATTAGAGAGCTCTGCAGTGGTGTGGGATGCTTCTCTTAGAGGCCATGGTCAATGTTAATCAATTATGATGACAGACCATTAATCATCTTGGCTCTCCATCTTTGCAACCATGCTAGAAAGACTTTAAGACGCTGCCTCAGAATCCCTAATTAATGTTTAATTCTGTTCATATTGATCTGTTCATAATGAAGAGGCCTTGGTAGTCATGCTCGTCATACCACTGAGTGACCAAGTTTTGGTTTGCGGGTATAAGGGCACTGTGTCCTGGGACTGATTTCACATCAAGAAGGATATGCTGGGATGAAGGGGGTCACTTGTTAATCGTTATTAACAATTCATGTGCTAATTGAATTTGGTCAGAAGGATGTTTGGATTGTTTCCATCTCAGTAAATACACCAATACAGAACCATTAGAATGTCTTTTAGAGTTACCTTTGGACTATTTCTGTATAATTCAATAATTTGCAAAACTAACTAGTTTTAGCTTATTTATGTATAGTTTGCTTAACTAATGTTTTGTTTCAATACTGCACTTAATTGGAAGACACTGACTCATGATAATCACATGCCCAGATGAGAAGATATGGCTTTAATTAACTGACATATCATCCAAGCTAGGGCTAGAGGTATTTCTGGCCTCATAGCCATGATGTATGATGTGATCTTTTCTGTTGTCTCGCTCCCCAGGTACTACCAGACAGTCCCGGGACGGGGAAATCTCAGGGGTAGACTACAACTTTGTCACCGTAGAGGAGTTCTTCTCCTTGGAGGAGTCAGGAGCGCTGCTTGAGAGTGGCAAGTTCAAAGGTGAGGGACCAGTTGAGCAAATTGCTCCACCGTCTTAGTTCGACCTAATGAAATCGCATGCTGGTTTATCATCTAGTACAAACTGTTCTAGACTATCCTAAGATAATTGTAACACAGTTCGTGCACTCTTTTTTCTTGATTTCTTGTGCCCTAATTGCTCTTTATCTAAATACTTGCAAATATTGATAAAATCTAATACACAGTGCTGAAATAATAGATTTCTCTGAATAATAGCATGATAGTATCATAGAATTTACTTAGAAATTTAGCTAATTAGGGTATCATGTAAATGACAAGGTGATTTATTGGCAATACTTACATTATTTTATGTTAAAGACTATTTTTCCATTCTGTATTCTTTTCCCCCTTTTTCATATGTATACTTACATCTTACCAAATCTCAACCCTGAGCATCATGGTTCAAATCATTCAAACATTCTCATCAGTGTTCCCTACTAGTTGACAACGTTATTGACAGTTTTTGTTTTGATGAATTAGGCTCACATAGTTAATGATGGGAAGGCAATCAGTTGGAATGGCATCTCTTTATGCATATTAATGTCATCAGGTGTTGCTCAGCTCTCATCTATCCTGCAGACTCCTCCCCCCATAAGGGTTAGACTGCTGCCTCTGATTAAAAGGCCTCCTTAGATTAGCATCCATAATTCATAAGAGTTTAATGGGAACAATAAATGTCATCCTCACCTTGCCTTACATGTGACATTGACAGACATATTGCTACAGCAAAGCAATCAGGAGAATCAGCAGCATCATGCATGCAGTAGCCTGCAGGAACTGCAGTACATGATGATGGCTGGCGACCTTGTTGTTGAGTTCAGTAATCTAATGTTTCCCCTCAACCCTGATCCCCATGAACCAAATGGAGAGATGGAAGTAATTGGATTTCTTCTTTAGCTGCGAGGGCAAATGGATATAATTGAGAATATGGAAAGTATAGACTGTATTTTACTGATCTCAGGGGATATATAATGCACATATTCATAGATGTGCTGTATGTATTGTGCAGAAACACCCATCAGAAATGCTCTCCTTCAGGTACAAGCCTTTTACCTCATGAACTCACATCAGATACGATGTCTGTAACATATGTTCATGGAGATTGTGTGCTGTTACTGAGCACATTTAGATTCATGACAATGGATTACATTTGAATTGCAACAGCAATGCCAAAAATACATACAGTACAATTCACTCAGTGTAGTTTACAGTACAGTGTACTCATTGCAATTCCATGTTTCAAGGTGAGACATCTTCCTCATGATCTCCCCATCTCTCTCTGTCAGGGAACTACTACGGCACCCCCCGGCCCGTTCACATCAGCCCAGAGAGCCCCCCCATCACCTACCAGGAGCACCGCAACCTGCTCAGAAACTACCGCACACGCAGCAAATCGCTCAGCAACCTGGAGAAGACTGCAGAGGAGGGCGAGAACAGCGAGGAAGACTCCGGCCTGTCAGGCAAGTGTCCGTAAACCTGCTCTATAACACAACATGGGTGGCCAAAGTGCCATAATGTAAATTTAAATAAACAGCAAAGTTATACTGAGTGGTATGACAATAATAAGTAAGAGTTATCCTGCTGGCATTGTAAGAACTGTTAAATGGAATCGGTGCATATAGGACGATATGTAGTATCATCAATTGATTATTACAGTATTATTGGTTTTCTTTTTATAGTTCAAGATCCTAGGATGTATTGATAGTAGAAAACCTACCCGTTAAGCCCTATACATTAGCCAGCAGCTAAACACTGCATTGTCCCCCTATATATAGCTACAGTCTCTGATACCCACATTAATCAATCATTAGCACGATTAGTATGCTCCAGACTCTCTGTGTGGCTGTGGCCGCATCGATTGCTGGATCACCTCCAGAGGAAGGTCAGACTGCCTTAGGGCAAGCGGGCATGGAGGTAAGCAGATAGCCCAGCATGCAGGCAGGGAGGTGTGGCAGAAAACTACAGAGAAAGCATGGAAGTGAGAGAGCAGGCAGTCATGTGACATGGAGGCAGAGAGTATTTGAATCAAATTATTTTGTTCTCCTAGCACTGAAATAGCCAGCATGCGGCCATTATAGTTTTTTTCTACCGTCAGGCAAAAACTCCTTTATTGTGGATGTGATGGGTGGCCCGCTGCACCAGCCACGAAATTCTCTGCATTATCCTTAAATGGCTGCACATTTTTTCATTGCCAGAATTCATTATGTTTAAACAGAAAGTTTGAAATCTCTACCAATGCTTCACGCCAGGACATGTTTATGAATCCATGCAAATGCAATCATGGAGGCAGTGTAGAAGAGTTCGAGAGGCGATGGTGGCAAGAAGCTAGAGTGGTGGTGGTGTTGGTGGTGGAGGCAGGTAGGAAGGCTGGGTGTTAGGAAGGTGGCGAAAGAGGCAGGGAGCCAGTGCGGTATAACAGGGTGTCTGATAAGAGATAGGCTGGCAGAGTGTGAGGTGAGAAAGGCAGCCAGGCGGGGAGCCAGATAGTTAGAGAGGTGTTCCAAACAAGCAGGTAGGGGAGCAGGCAGCCAGGGGGAGGGGGTGGTGGGGGGATGGATGCAGGATGCAGGCAGGGTGGAGTTTCAGGGAGCTGTCCAACACCCCGACCTCTGCTGAGTCATCTTCTGAAGTGATACTGTGGGGGCGGCTGGGTCCGGCAGCTCTTGGCGCGTGCAGCGGGAGTCAGGACACCCCGTCTCATGTCCAACACCTCTCAGAGCCACGCAAGAGCTCACAGCTGAAGGACAGCTACAAGGACAGCGAGGCAAAAAAAACCCTGCTTGTTTTCCTTCAGCTGGTAGTGGGGAATGCATGGTCACACTCTCTCCCTCCTGAGAGGCAGGATGAAGCCAGCCGAGATGCTGACCTCAGGTCTTTCTGGCTGTCAACTCCCCGCTGGAATTGCCAGCATCAGGTTATTACAGTCGTTTCAGATTGCAGGAGAACGTAACAATTTGATTCAGTTTTATTCTCACTTGCTGCATCGGCCCTACCCGCTCTGCTAATGGGCCTGCCGATCATGAATCAGTTTTCAACAGTATAATTTCTAACACTACCATTGCAGGAGGGTCTGCCATTGTCCCTCCTGTCCACCCGTCCCCCGGCCGGCCCCGGGGGTCCAGCAGAGGGGATGGCAGTGTCATGGAGAACGGGGGCATCGGCAGCAGAAGTGGCGCCAGATTGAGAGCTTTGATGCCTGATCACTGGGACCAGGCCTTCAGTGACCCAGGAGAGCCTTACTACATAGAGTGAGTTACACTGTCGACTCAGCCCACACAAATCCCTTCCAAATATGCTCTGAATATAATAGAGTTGCTATGCAAATTTGTCATGACTATTCATGGCAGGCAGGCTGATCTGTCTTCTATTCTGAGTGCGTTCAATTCCAATACTGTCACATCATATCCATCACTATTATGACTCTGAAGTGGGTGGCTCTTCTTTTGCTTTCTCCTTTTGTCTCTCCAAGTCACAACCCCAAGAGGACCAGCTGGCAGAGTCCTCGAGCTCCGAGCAGGGAGACAGTCTACAAAAATGAATGTGAGCCTCCTTGTTTCTTTCTTTCTTTCCCCTCTCTCTCTCTAGATAGTAATTATAGGAACATGGGTGACGCATTTAACTGTCGAACAGCCCAATGGAAGCAACACGTTTGTCAAGAAAGGAAGTAACAGACATAGCCAGCTTGTTAGTAGAGTCAAATGAGATGGAATGAGCTTTTAGTTGAACTGAGACGTGGAAGTGATTAAGGCCTAAAGCCCGGAACTGCTGGCAGAGAGCCAAGCCCACTGCTGCGGCTGGCAGGGCGGACACATGGTGGACACGTGACTGCCAACTCGTTTTCATAATTTAGTTATATGATCCGATGATAAAGGAAAAAGGGCATAATGTAATTTCTGATGTTTGTCCAATACGGCTGATTACAGTCAGTAAGAGACCCATCTGCTGTAATGCTGGGGTTCCAGCTTGTCTCACTGAGCTGCAGTGTGCTCCTCTAGCCACTAGAAGGCAATATTGCTCAGGCACAGAATTTATGTTGCTCTGGAGGGGCTTGAATCTCCATTATAGCCCGTTACCTGCATGTGAAGGGGTTACAGTAATCTGACTGCAGAAATGGTATCTGTGACCCATTACAGCTAATGAAAAATGAACACTTTTGAGATTCAGTTATTATTAATGACATATTTGAAGGAGAGAAAGGCTTTTATAGACACAAGGATCAATTTATACAATTTGAAATAATGGTTGCATATGCAACCATTGCACAGTGATAAGGGTCAATCGCTTCAAGACATCATTTTAAGAAAAAACTGTACTAAAAATGGAAGAAAAACGAAATAATTGTTTTAAATTAAATACATTTCCATAGATTTTGGGAGGCAAAGTAATCAAAACATAAATTAAAATTCAGATTACAGTTCTGAGTTGGGTCAATCCAATGGATTATGTTACTGATTTTAAGGAAGAAGTAAATAATCAGTAATGGATTCTGTTTAATGCAACCTTTCCACCCAACGCTTTGATTTGTATGCATGTCTCTTTATTTATAAGTGTTTTGCGCCAAGTGCCATCTGGCGATTGGTTTGCAGTGTTGTGACTCTCGCTCCCCTCACTCCTAAAACCCTTCAGTTTGAAACATTCAGGCGTATAAACACACAGGACAAAAACTCTGTTCATCCCACTCTGTCTCTGACACTACCCAAGTGGTAAATTAAACTTTTTTTTTTACCCCTCCATTGACTTGAGGACTCCTTCCTTGGAGGTAAGCATCATCATATTCTCATCTCTCTCTCTCTCTCTCTCTCTCTCTCTCTCTCTCTCTCTCTCTCTCTCTCTCTCTCTTCTCTCTGTTTCTGTATGTTTTTGGGACTACCAGGGTTCACAGACCAGCCTGGGGAGCTCAGGGGTTTCCCCGTCCACACACACCTGTCCAAGGGCTCCAGAGGGTTTGGTTTCAACATCGTGGGGGGCAGCAGACCCAGAGAGTTCCTCCAGGTCTACAGTGTGACTCCAGGGGGGCCGTCAGCACTCAGGACGGGTAAAATGCAACGAGGCATTCAAAAGTTATCTGAGATGTATTACTGTAAAAAAAAAACAACCTGAGATGTATAAGGTGGCTGAATCGATGGAAGAATTTCATTTCAAAACAAGATATCTGATGATTATTTATATTACCTATATTGGTATTGTATCTATCTATCTATTTATCTATCTATCTATCTATCTATCTATCTATCTATCTATCTATCTATCTATCTATCTATCTGTCTCTTGCTCTCTCTATCTCTAGCCCTTTTGGATTATGGTTTTGGAATTTTCTGATCTCTCACAGCAAGTGTATATCTCAATCAGTCCTTAATCCTAATGGCTAGCACTCTAGCTATCATCACACATGCATATGCAGTCATACACACTCAAATTCACAGATAGGCACACACACACACACACACACACGCCCATACACACAGATATTGCCATTCTAGGAACCCAGAGCACAGGCTGTCTCTGCAGGGAGGAATCTAGTTCATATCTGTTAATAGGCTGGTTTAGCGGGATTAGTTGGTTGGATTAGTCCACACCCACACAAAACACACAGACAGCGTTTCATTTGTGAACTACACTTATCTGCAGACTCATGTGTATGAGAAAGGTCAGAATAATTAAAATAAAAGTATGTACAAGCAATTGCCCAGAGTACATGCACCATGTACTAGACACAGGTCAACCAAGCATTATACAAAGATTGTGTATATAAGTGTTGAGCTGCAGGTTAGGAAAACACCAAGTATTAGGCAGGAAATGTATTGATGTTGAGATCCATATGCATCAGCAACCCTTTCTGCTCTTCTAGCGGACATCCTGGTGTACATCAACGACATCTGTGTGTTGGGAGTGTCTCACAAAGAGGTGGTGGAGATGCTCAAGTCAGTGCCTGTGGGCCTCAGTGTGGATGTGGAGGTCAGGAGGGGGTACCCCATGCTCTACAACCCCGACGGCTGTCCCAAGCAGCCCCCGCCCGGGCTGCCGGACAGCGGGGACCCCACCCTGCCGCCCACTACCACCCAGCCTCAGCCTCTACACCAGCGCCTACCTCGCCTCCCGACACCCACTCTCCAGACCCAGCACCTTAATCTCAACGGCGTCCACCACGACGGGAGCTACGTGGAGCCGGGGGTGCTGCTGGAGTTAGACGCCAATGGAAACGCCACGTCCGTCGCTGCCAGACTGTCACCGCCGTACAGACGCTCCAGTATGGGCAACGCTGCCTCCTCCCCCCCTGTGCGCCCTCCTCGCTCCCTGAGGAGTTTAGCCAGGCTGCAGTCGCTCGACCCAACGCTGGCCAGCCAGAGTGACAGCGAAGTGGTTTCTGCCATTGGCTCACACAGGTAACATCTATAGATAAGATACAAAGTAAGTTATATATCGAGAGAGAATAGTGCCAGGAGAAACTGTATTTGAATTGCATACATTTGAATTTGTCATATTCATATTGAACTGTTGAATTCAATAAAGATTTTTTGAGTAAATAAATTCCAAAAATTGAATTTAAGTTTTAACTAGTTTTAGTTTTAACAGTTCAGATTGAGCTCTCTGAGACACACATCCAGGGAATTAAGAAAAGTAAACAGGCAAAGATTCAATCCAACAATGTTGGAGAGCATATTGGTACTACTAGCAGTTTCACTAGCTATATTCCGCTTGGGAATTCATCATTACATTTCTGCCAAATGACCGGAAACCACATCAGAGAGTGTGTGTCCAGAATTGCTCAAACTTAGAAGTAGCAGTACCAGTACACTCTCCAACGTTGTTGGACTGAATTTTTGCTTGTTTGCTTTTCCTAAGTCCTCAGGTGTGTTTCTCACTGAGCTCAATCTGATTTGAGAGAACTGACTTAGAATTGAGAAAACTGAATTTGAAATTATGAGTTAAATTCAATAATTATCACATTCAATTTGAAGTCACTGCATTCAGTTTCAAATTGTGCCTTACAAATTCAGTTTCTGAATTCATGTATACATTCAACGATTCAATATGAACATGACAAATTAAAATGTCTGCAATTCAGATACATCTCTGTTGGCAATAATCTCTTTCCATAGTTCTGTCTAAACACCAAAGGTTCATCATGCACTCTACTTTAGTTATTATTTTTGATCAAAATCCCCCTCTTCTTGTTCCTCAGGGCCTCTATGATCCGTAATCACAACAATAACTCCCTGTCCGCGCCCCCTCACCCTTTACGCTACGGGACGTCCAAGTCGTCTGAGAGCGACCTGTCCACCTGCACGCTGCCCGGCTCCCGGCTGCCGCTGCCTCAGTCCCAGAGGAGGCCCTCCTCCTCCCCCGGCGGCCCGCGCAGCGCTCACTCCCGCCTCTTTAGACCGCAGACCTCCTCCCACCTCAGACCCCCTCCCACCCCCGACAGCCCGCACCACCGTGGCTTCAACGGTTTCCACGGCAACACCAGCCCCAGCGCCAGCCCCAGCAGCGTGTCGTCTCCGGGGGCGATGAGTCTGGGCAGCGGAGTCGGGAGCGGGAGCGGAGGGGAGCTGGTGCCGGTGGCCTTGGCCCAGAGTGAAGGAGGCCTGGGCTTCAGCGTGACGGCTGCCGGCCCGGGGGGCAGGATGACTGTGGTGAAGAGGGTCTGGGACAGGAAGCAGTGCAACTCCCTACAGCCAGGGGACGCTATTGTCAAAATCAACGGAGCTGACGTCCAGAGTCTCAGCTTTGCACAGGTAATAGAGAGATATAAGAGCAGATGGGAGGAGAGGGGAGGAGAGGTGAGGAGAGTAGATTCACAGATTTTTGAACACCCCTCTGCCCCTCCCATCAAATAAAACTGCCTTTCTCTCCTTGACTCATATTCCATTGGTTTACACTTTTGAACAATCCCTCACTGCGTTATGTCCCGCCCCAACATCCTGTTTCAACAGGAAATACATCAAATCAAGGAAGTAAAGATGCTGGTTCATGGCATCTTTAACAAGCATGTCTCAAAGGGCTTTATCATCATATACATACATCACTATATACCATACTACATCATATACAGTATATACATACATACTAAATAATATAGATCATCATCATATAGCCCGAGAGATGAAGACGTCGCCCTTGAAAAAGTGTCAAATATACTCCAACAAGCTCAGAGTTAGCTATAATATATTTGTATATTATAGCTGAATGGCTTAGCTCCTCTTAGGTCATCTGGGACCGGTCTGTTAGTTGTTCCCAGGGTGAAAACAAAATCTGGTGAAGCTGCTTTCAGTAAATATGCTCCCAATTACTGGAATAAACTTCCAGATGCACTGAGATGTGCTCCCACTATCAGCTCTTTTAAAACTCGGCTTAAAACATTCCTTTTCTCTGTGGCCTTCTGCTAAAGCATCTGTATGTAGATGTAACAGGTGTTATTATCTTTATTATTATTTATTTATTTATTTTATGTTTTACCTATTTTACCTATTCTTTCTTTCTTTCTTTTTAATATGTCAATTTAAATGTTGCCCTAAGTAAGTTAACTCAGGAGGATTTTAAACTCCGGACTGGTAATTACCTCTGAATAAGTTAGTGTAGAGTAAAGTTTGCCAGGGGAATAGCAACACTAGTGATAAACCTTTGGGTAAATTCACTCAAAATAAAGTTTGCTGTGTGTGGCCCTGAGCAAGTTGGCTCAGAAAGATTTTTATTGCGATATGTAAATGTGGCCCTGAGCAAGTTGGCTTAGGAGGATTTGTATGTATTTTTAATGTTTTATGTGAAGTGCATTGAATTTGCTTGTGTATGAAATGCGCTATATAAATAAAGTTTGCCTTGCCTTGCCTTGTTCTCCCTCCAGGTGCAAAGGATTCTCCAGGAACATACCAAACAGGGAGAGGTCATCTTACTGGTTTACAGAGGAGGTAAATGCATTATTCACATTCCCTGCAGACTCAACGCTTTTGATTGACAGCCCAGTTTGAACACCTGCGGCGCAAATCATCTCACAGTAATTTTCTCTCTCATTATCAGGCATCTATCATTCCTCCGTCTCCCCCAGCTCCATCCGGAGACTTCCCCCGCCTCTGCTCCGCCCCCCTCCTCCACCCGTGGCCGCAGACAGCTCCTCCCCGCCCCCAGAAGCCCTGCCTCGGCCCCGCACCTCGACCAGCAACCCTCCCTCCCCGGCCCCGGCGCGTCGCCCGCTGGTCCAGAGCACAAGCTTCTTGGAATCGATCCCAGTGACCCTCACCATGGAGCCCAAAGACTGGCTGAACACGGGCCTGGAGGACGAGGGGGACAGCGGCGCGGCTCCTGGGCCGGGTCAGGAGAGGCAGAGTGGGGAGCGAACCAGGCTGCCCCGCGGGTTTGATGTGGAGCTGAGGAGAAAGCCGGGGGAGGGCTTCGGGTTCGTCATCGCCTCTCAGGATGTGGAGAATGGCAAAGGTGAGCGCCGACTGGCCAGTGGCGGATCATATTAATATTTATAATGTGCAGCATGTGTATCAAGTTAAATGTCTGAAATACAGTAGATTTTTTAGTCTGTGAAACTGTATTTTTTCACTTAAAGGCCCAATGATGACAGTAGACGTCCAGAGTGGGTGTCAGAGTCAGACAGACATTAAACAGTATTAGTTGAACTTTTCTGGCTCAGCGGTCCAGCCATTTGGTTACCTGCCCAGGGAAAGAGGTTTAATTTGGATGCTCTTGTGAACAGATAGGCCATTAGGTAATTGCAGATTAAAAAGTGGTCACTATGGCTGTGTGCCACTGAATGAGTCATGATGTATCATCAATCCTTTTCTTGGAAAGCGTGTTTTCCCAGGTTCCCAGGTCTTATCTGCGTTGTGGAAGGAAATCAGTTTTGCCCCCCCTTGTTCTCAATGACTTTAAATTATTTGGTAGTTAATATTTCTCATAGTTCATGTTCATTTTTGCATTTTTTATCATTGAATACCCTTTTGGCTAGCTAGAAGAAAGAAAACAGAAAATTAATTCATCAAGTGTACATTTTCTGTATGTAGTTATGGTAAGCTCAATGCAAATGCACCACCCCCATAATCACCAGAAATGTATTGTTGTTGTTTTGATGGCCAAAAACCAGTAAAACTAATTTCAGGTTCTTTTTTTTGTCAAACCTTATTGTAGAAATTGAGATACCACCTACCACCCTTGTATACTAGCAGATCCCACCACTTAGCCTCTTCTGTGTTATATTACTAGATATTATTACTGGATATTATTACCTCAACTTTCAGAGGCACAACCCTCTACATAGTAAAAACTAATTAAAAAGAGTGTTAGCATCATATTGCATGCTGGTACACTAACAGCTTGGCTAATAATTTAATGCTTTTCACCTTGCCTTTGCCTTTTCCAGTTTTTGAATGAACTTGCACTGTCATCTGTGCCTTTTTACACAAACACACACACACACACATAGGGATGCACCGATACCGATACTGGTATCGGTATCGGTGCTGATACCAGGCTAAAATGGAATATTGGTATCGGAGATTTTACCCAAGACTAAAATCTGATACCGAAAGCCATGAGTAACATGTAAGAAATAAAAGCAAACTGTCTTGATTTTATGCATTTGTGGCACATAGAAGCCTGTATTTCTCAAACAGTGGGAAAAACAAGGATTTTACCTAAATAATTTTGTCCATTGGCCCCAAACTAAGGAAGTAAGCCTGCACTGTTCAGTAAAAGTAATGGATTGGATCGGTACTCAGTATCGGCCGATACTTAAACTTTCATACTCGTAATTGGTATCGGCATTGAAAAAGTGGCATCGGTGCATCCCTACACACACACACACACACACACACACACACACACACCAACAGGTTTTGCATTTGATGGCTTTCTGATTGTATGTATGCATGCATTTGTGGCTGTGTGCATGTGCTCATAAGCATGTGTGCATTTTTGTGTCTGTAGGGATGCATGCACCTACAGTAGGCTTTGTGTGCTCCTGAGTGAGCATGCGTGTGTGCTTTTGTTTACTGTGCACACTGTGTCAGATTATCGATGGAATCAATAGTCAGATTATCCTGCATGAAGCCCCACAGCCTGGGCCTATTAAGAACTAAAGCTTCACAGGTTTTATGTGTGCCTGTTCTCTTTCTAAATCACCGTGTCAGCTCCAGCCTCTCCGGCAGAATGACCTTTGTTGATAGGATGTTTTGGTCTCGCACAGCCATATCTCACACTGTGTTTCTCTATCAGCTCTCAACTGACAGAACAATGAGGCTAGTTTATGTTCTAGCTGGGAGGCGAACACATACAGCCCTTATTAGCTGTTAGTACGGCGCTTATTAATGGCAGGTTAGCCGCAGCATCCCTGTGATGTATTGCCCCCTCTTCCCTCCCTGTGTCTTGTATGGGCTGCCCTCTGTTCCATTTTGATGCGGTTCAATTTGCTTTATGGGCCGAGCTAACATACATTTATGTTGTCATGGTGAGATTAAGGTTGTAGGCCCACCTCTCTCTGCGGTGCGGAGACCCTCTCTGTTTCCTCCGTGTCCTCATTCTCCCCTGCGTCTCACCCTGTCTTGTCACAGAAACAAACTCCACTCTCTCTCTCCCCCCATCTCCCCTTTTTCCCTATCGTTTGCTCTTCTTATCTTTCTCTCTTTCTCTCCCTCGCATCCCTCTTTCTCTCTACCACTCTTCTCTTCATCATCTCTCTCACTCACTCTCTCTCTCTCTCTCTCACAAGCTCCCGCCCACTCTCTCTCTCCACACCCCTTTACTCTGCAGTAAAAGCGTTCAGTCTGGTTTTTCAAAAGATTAAAACTCTCACTCTCTCCCTCTGCCTCCTCTCTCTCTCTCTCTCTCTCTCTCTCTCTCTCCTCCCTCCACCTCCCACCTATCTCTCGCTCTCTCCATCTCTCTCTGGTTGCTTACGAGAAATGCTACGCTGAGCATTTCCCTAGCAGAGGAGCAACAGAGGAAAAGCCACAGAGGAACAACAAGCCTATGTTAGCTCCTGTTGACCATTACACGTGAATCTCAGCACCTTCGAGCCGCCCGACACGGGATTTAGGATTTTTTTTGTTGTTTTTCAGCGCATGCTAATCAAAGAGCCATGCTGGAGAGACTACAGTCCGCTTTGAAAACTGTGAAGGAGTCTAAACGTAATTATTCGCTTCACTTCTCATTTCATGTTAACCAAGATGGGGAGGGTTCTGGTTAGGTACAGTATTTCACATTTAGCTTTGTGCATGAGGTAAAGCTGTTAAATTGTGTGCTGTACTCTATGTGTAAAGTTTGATATGACACACGACTTGTGTGCAGGGCCTTCAGTGCTGTTGACATGAAAGTTACATCCACAGGCTCACACATGTTCTGGATTTCAGGTAGTTTATCAAACTGATGTTGTAATCCCACAAGTGGTAGATAGGTAGCATGTCTATTATAGCAGATAGTGGCTGGTGATAGCAGCTATAGCAACAGATGATAGTGAATTGAACAGTAATTGTGACCCCAGCCAGACCTGCAGTAGTATGCAAGATGAATTGCTCCGATGATTCGGTGATGGTTGGTGTGTTAGAGCCATTAGTGTGCCCCACACGCAGTATCATTAATGGATTTATCAGCAGTGGTGAGTTTGACATTCACTAACCTGTGCTGCTCTTGTTGCATTATGAATGATGCTGCTAAGGAATCCTGATCGAGGTGCCACACAGCAGCAGTGCTCTCTGTCTCCTCTCCCTCTCTGTCATGCAGGAGGTATCTGCTGTCAGGATGCCTGCACTGGCTGAGGCATCTGGGCTGCAGAGGGGGATTTTTACGATGGCGAGGAGGGGGGCTGTTACCACTCCTGAGCGGTGATCAGTGCAGCGCGTCAGAGGCTGGCTGGCTGCTGGGCATACTGCAGTGGGATTACTCTGGACAGGAGAACATGGAGAGCCAGAGGAAAAGACACTAGGATTTAAAGCAGTCCATTTGGATGCATCTGTGTGTGTGTGTGTGTGTGGGTGGGGTGTGTGTGTGTGTGTGTGTGTGTGTGTGGTTTGTAGATCTATGTGTGAGTGTGCCCATTTGTGCGTGATGCTGTGTGTGGCTGTGGCTGAGTACATCTGTCTCTCTCCCTCTGCATGTGTGTCGCTGGGTATGTTTGTGTGGTTTTGTGTGTGTGTGTGTGTGCGTGTGTGCGTGCAGCGGCCCCATGTGCGTGTGAGCATGGGTGTTGCATGGGTATGCATGTTTGGCAACTGGCGTTGCACTACTGATGTATTATGTATGATAAGAAGACTATTTGCAAAGCTGCCTTAGCTTTGATTTGACCTGATTGCCGTTTCTGCCTGGGTCACCCAGATTAGGCCCGGATGGGGAGATGTGTCCCTCGGCTGTGAATTATAGCCTCTACCTTTTAACTGGATGATCATCTGGATGTAACTGACTTACACTACATCTCATATGAAATATTCATAACCCCCCAATTACTAAGTATTTCATTGCGCTGTGTAAAAACAGCTTATACAGGCTATATTTACCCTGGAAGGATATAGAATGGAAAGGGAGTTATGCAGCCAGGCTCAGTGAAAGTCTGAAAATGTTTATGCTGCCTGATGGGTTACATAAGGACACTGGCAAGACACTGGAGGGGCCAGCTGTCACTGAGGCACGCCATACCCTAAGAGAGGGGTCAGGGAGAGAGTAATAGAGGGTTTACTAAGATACAGAGAGAGGAATAGATGATAGAATTAGAAATGCAAACAGACAGAGGCAGATAGATCCAACGGAAAACTGTAAGAAGCTTTTTATTTAGTGCAGGAGATTAATGGAAGCAAATTTATTTTTAGACCGCTCAATATTTTTCTCATCAACCTTAGAGATTGACCAGAGCTGAGCTTAATTAAGAGCGATGTAGTCACACAAGACTGACCTGAAGAAAGGGTTAATACTATATAACTAATTGTCAGTCCTCACATTTTACACAACATCAGCATTCACTTGTAATTTAGGCGCTATATCTCATACACACACACACACACACACACACACATAGTACACAGTGTATACACTCCCAGTAGGAGCCAGGATGGGTGATATTTTTTGGGGTGTGAGCAGTGTGGGGCCTGAGAGAAGATGGATAGTGTTTTCCCAGACAGCAGAGAAAACTGTTTTGTGGTACCAGCACAAAAATCAAAGACCTAAGTAATGCTGTGTGTGTGTGTGTGTGTGTGTGTGTGTGTGTGTGTGTGTGTGTGTGTGTCTCCTCATTACCAGTGGCATACTAATGCAGTCAGGCTGCAAGTTTGGGGAGCCTAGCTGAGCTGAGCAGAAGAAACTCTGACATTGTATAAAGTCAAGAGTAAATATCTACAGTCTGTTGTTATGTGCAGTTTGACAGGTTCGGGGTGGAAAAATAACGGTGGGAAGCTTGTGTTCGATGACAGTTTGTTCTTGAAGAGAAAGACAAATCAATGAGCATGCGAAAACGGTTCCTGGTGTGTCAGCGGATGGAGAGATAGGTTGATAGATGGGAAGATGAAGGAGAAGAGGAGAGTGTTTCAAGGAGACAGAGTGGGGGAGGTGTAAACACAGGCTACTGTGGGAAGTCATTTATAACGTAAACCCTGCCAAAAACCATCCAAAGCTTAATTACAGCTTGTTTTAGGCATTCTGGCACATGTCCTGATCAAATAAATCTTCCCCCTTTTATATTTATCTACATTTGACCCCACACATTAGTCACTGCCTTCAGTTAAGAGGAAAGTTTTGGGGCTGAAAAGAGTTCTGTGTTCCAACTGCAACTTTTTTCTTGTCCTATATAGAGCTGAACAATTAATCTGGAAAATAAATCAAAATTGCAATATGAACTTCACAGAGGCTGCAATTAATTGCTTAAGAGAGAGAGAGGCGTCCACAAGGTGGTTTAGAGCTCCAGGTAATCTGTGGTCCATGAATCAAGGACGTTATTGGTGAAAACCTTTCATCATACTTAAATTCAGCAAATCCTGCACACTGACATCTATTTTTTGTATTTAAACTATTTCAAAGTTCTAAAAAAAAATGTATGACAAGAAAAACGCGATCGCAATATTCTGTCAAATAATCGCAATTAGATTTCAAGTCAAGTCACCAGTCATTCAAGGTCTTAGTAACTGTCTCCGATGTTGTCTTCTCTCTCTCTGCAGCTGCTTCCCTGCTCCCGCACCGGTTCGTGACGGTGCGTCGGGGCAGCCCGGCGGCCCGGAGCGGTCAGATCCGCCCCGGCGATCGATTGGAGGCGGTGGAGGGACGCTCGGTGGTGAGCCTGCCTCACCGGGAGCTTGCTCACATCCTCCGCCGAGCAGGAAACACTCTGCGCCTCACCATTATCCCCCGGCCCAGCACCTGTGAGCACAGAGCGTCAAACACGCAGAACACACTCTGCATGCCCCATATCTGAATCCATAATCTAACCTTAGTCGTCCTCTCTCCCAGACTCTTCAAGCCTCTCTGAATCCACTGACTATGACCCCAGTCACAGAAGCAGGAAGGGTCATAGGTCGCGTCCAAAGGTGAGGGCAGCACCATTTATTATCTGTGCCTAAGTGAGAGAATATCAATAAATTGTCAATGCAGTTGCATCCTCTCTTCTCCTCTCTCTACTCCCTCCTATGATAATTGAATTGATTGGATTCATGCAGCTCTTGTCCAAACACTTATCCACTGCCACTGTATGATATATTTTGCAGTGATGATTATCAATCCCTTTCTACCCTCGCCTCCCAGCATGACTCCAGGTATTACAGTGTGGACCTGGACCGTGGGCCCACAGGGTTCGGCTTCAGCCTGCGAGGGGGCAGTGAATACAACATGGGCCTCTATGTGCTGGGGCTGATGGAGGGCGGGCCGGCCTCACGCAGCCACAAAATACAGGTGTGTTACTTTGCTGTATATAGTTCACATGTAGATTTGTCTGTACATTCACATTCAGTATGTAAGATGCAATTGTATGCATCTTTAACCAAGTATGTGCTTGAACTTTTCTATTCAATAATCTACAGCTCTACTAGAAACAGACATTAGGCGTAGTAAGGGTTGGGTAGTAATGGGATACTAACTGGGAAACTGTAACTGTGTTCTGTTATGTTACCTAAAAAAGTTAATCTGATAACAGATACTTGTGAAAAAATAAAGGATTACTTCTGAGAAAGTGGAAGC
The DNA here is from genome assembly GCF_048128805.1 of Centroberyx gerrardi. Taxonomy (NCBI): domain Eukaryota; kingdom Metazoa; phylum Chordata; class Actinopteri; order Beryciformes; family Berycidae; genus Centroberyx; species Centroberyx gerrardi. The sequence goes on along the minus strand of NC_136010.1, from coordinate 19,257,470 downwards.
AAGAAACTCAGATGGCAATTTAAAGAGTGGCAGGTGTTCCACATCTTGAGGTACAAATGTGGTACAGAAGAAAATGTGTGTTTTGTAAGCAAACCTGAAATACATTTTTCCTTTGTAAATTTTCACTTTTTCTTATTCATACCTTTATACCTCACATCTGAAAGTAAACACATTACAATACATTAGTTGTGGTAATCCCTTCAATCATGTTACTGATTACAGTTTTGATGAGGCAACTGTAGCTGAAATGGAACACATTTTTAAAGTAACCTAGCCAACCCTGGATATTGTGTATGTTGTGCTGTATGTTGTGCCTGCAGGTGAGTGACCAGCTTGTGGAGATAAACGGGGACAGCACAGCGGGGATGACCCACAGCCAGGCCGTGGAGCAGATCCGCAGAGGAGGACACCGCATTCACCTGGTCCTCAAGAGAGGAAATGGCTATGTGCCTGACTATGGTAAGACTCAGAGTCTGGGAGTTACTTCAGGAAGTTGCCACCATGCGTCTGACTGTAAGGAAAGTTGTCAACACGAGATGAAAATGTATGAAAGTAACAACATAGGATATTAAAATGAAGGGAACCTCCACGCTTTAACTCTAACGGAAGCATTTTTCTTGGGTGTGTAATCTCTTTTCTTCTTCTCTGGGATAATTTTTAACAAAAAAAAACCCACTTCTCTTTTTACTCTTTGTCTTTCTTTTGGGCGATTTATCCCTCTCCCATCCTACCCCCATTTCTGGTTCATTTGATCTCTTTATTTTTATCTTATCTTCTACATTTGGCCTGTCTCTGTTCTTCCCCTCTCTGCTCTTTTCCTTGTTTCCTCTTCCTAACACTCCTTTCCTTTCTGCTCCACTTCTTTCTTCCTTTCTTTCTTTCTTCTTCCCTTTTCTCTCTCAGTGGAGCTCTCCAGCTTGTCTCTCTGTATGACCAACTCCAAGCTAGGCGAACCTTGCTTCTATGTCATTGGACGGACAGAGAATACGCGGTTGGTAATTGTTCCTGTTAGTTCTCCCATTTTCTGTCTCTCTACATCCCTCTACTCAATCCCCACTGTTGTCTTCGATTATAGTGAAAACACCTTACAGCATGTGTCACTGCATGTGTCGGTCGTCCTCATTGTGAGAGCATGATCATCTTGATCATCATCAACTGCAGTAATTGTGTAGAAATGAAAAGCATTAGGGCTGATTTCTTGCCTCCAGCACTGAACACCAACCATACTGTAGCTCTGAATGACATTCAATAGGCCTCAGAATATGAAAGCACATTAAATCGTTAAACCCAGGAAGTGGCATTACAGGCAGAATGGCGCTACTATACTGATAATCAGATCTGTGTTGTATTTCTAATGAAGGGTTTCCTGAAGGCTGCATTAAAAGAGAAGAGCAGCTGTTGTTATACAAGCTGAACTAATGCAGCTCTTACAAAAATACACTTTTCGGAGCTCCCTAATAACAGATTACATAATGCTCTCTGCCAGAGATCTTGCTCTCTCTGTCTCTTACCTGCCTCTTCAATCTGTTTTCTCCTCTTCTCCCCCTCCACTTCCATGTGCGTCCAGGCCGTGAGCGCAGAGTCACCTCCCCCTCCTCCCCGCAGCACCCCGAGGAGCAGAGTGTGGCTGCAGTAGACCCCGCCAAGCAGGGGGGGCGCAGCTCCAAGCAGAAGAGAAGGAGCAGGTCCTCGAAAGGACGGGAAAAGGGGAAAGCAGACGGGAGGAGACGGAGAAGACGGCACTCGGAGGGAGGAGGAGGCTCGGGGGTGCGGAGCCCCGACTCCGAGCGCAAGGAAGAGGAGGGCGGACGGGGCGAGGGGTCTCAGGTGGCCCGGGACAGGAGGCGGAGAAAAAGAGGAGCTCAGAGTTTACCCAGAGACGCCCTCAGGAATTCCGATGATAACGACAGACGCAGAGGGACAGCGAGGGGGAGGAAAAGGGAGAGGGGGAGGAGGGAGAGGAAGAGCAGGAGCGAGGAGAGGGTGAGGAGGGCAGAGAGTGAGGAGCCTGCGCAAGAGCAGGAGCAGGAGGAGGAGCAAGAGGAGGAAATTGTTGAGGAGAGGGTGGAGGAAGAGGCGGAGGAGACGGGGGAGAATGTGGAGTTGGAGAGAGGAGAGAGGGAGGAGCTTGTTATACTACCCATTCCTAATCCTGACCAACGGCTGCCCAATCCCAGACTAAACTGGGGGGAGGAGGAGGAGGAGGAAAACTGGGACATGGGAGCCGAGTACAGGGAAACGCAGGAAGCCAGAGAGTGGGAGAGCGAAGGTGTGAGGGAGCGAGAGAGGGAGTGGGATGGTAGGGGTGAAGACGGAGAGAGCGAGCGGCAGAACGAGAGGCAGGGAGAGGATGATGAGAGGCCTCTGCCAGGCCTTTTTGGAGTAGATCCTGTGTCAGAGAGAAAGCCCTTCTCCTTCCTCACCTCGGCGCTGTCCGCGGAGCAGCTGGAGGACGCTGAGTCAGAGTCTGGAGGCAGCCACTCTGACGGCAGCGTGTCGGCCGCCAGCATCTCGGGCCTCTCCCAAGCAGACGGGCGGAGGGCGGCGGTGCTGCCGGGCCCTTGGCTCGCGCCCAGTCGGCAGCGGGTGGCTCAGGTCGTAGAGGAGAACAGGCTGCCCGGGAGACGGACGGGACGGGGAGGAGGGAGAAGCGCCATCTCTTGACTTTCGCAGGATGTAGGGCGCGCAGTAGCTGAATGACACCGTCTCAGATTCTGTCGTTGTGAAGGCCCAGCGGTCAGTTTCACACTGTTGTAGCTCCGCTTGTTTTCTGCGGCCGCCCACACCACCAACGCTCATGTTTTTCTCTCGGCCACTTTGATATCTATAAAGTAATATTCTTTGTGCCTTTTTACAGCTGACTTCTGGCTGTTGATATTACATGCCAATGGTGATCATTTTAATTTGTAAATGGTGGGGCCAACATAGTAAAGTGAAGTCTATTTTACTGGTTAAATAACAACAATCACAGGCATTCTTGCCCTCCTTATGTTGCATCCCTCTCTTTAATTTTGCAGCGTGTGTGATAGACGTTTCCAGGACAACAAAAGGTGTTGCAGACACCTTGGTTTAACCTAGTTCCCGTCCCTGTCTGCCTCTCGGTGGTGATTTAAGCTACTTTAGCAGAGCGTCTTCCTCTCTGAAGTTCCCCCTACTGTAGAAAGATGGCATAGACATTCACTTATACCTCATGAAGATACTGAGCAATAATAATGCAATTGTCCAAGACTATCAGCCATCCATATCCACCATGCCATGTAGATATGGTTTTGAGAGGAAGGGGTGGTACTATATTTGTACAATATCCGCTTCGTGTTATCCTTCCATGTGGACACTTGCCTAGACTCGTAATGTTGTTCCATGTATCTGATTATTTGATTGTGATGAATTTCAATGCAAATCCTTTTTGACAGCAGGTGTGAAATCTATATTCTGTAAATATTTGTAGAGAAATAAATGACAGAACCTATTGTAAATACTATACTTACTGGAGCCCAGCCCTGATTTGTATAATTATAGTGTGATACATCATGATAAGCCTATATACAAGATACAACATATGCTACCCATTCATATTTATCATTGTGTGACAAGGCATAAAGTGAAAATTGATATATAGCTTTTGTGACGGCTCAAAGTGTAAACACAGACTAAGAACTATATTGTATCCTGCCCATGTTTTCATAAAATGAATGTTTTGTAATATGCTGCTTGAGTGTGGATTAGGATGTTCTGTGTCCTATGTACCCTTCTTCAGAAGTCAGCAAAAGATGCCAAAAGTATGCATCCAGTGTGCATATTTCCAGTACTGTTAATATTGTGTATCTGGGGTTGGAACAAAACCACTATCTAGATTCTAGAAAGTGCTGTGCCCATAGTGCCACGTACAGTTGCCTTGGTAACACAAACCACTTTATCCTAACCACTGATTTTTCTTACTGTGAAAACCCCTGCTCTGAGGTCTCTAATGCATGAGAGGTGGGTGGGCCATTTAGTCATTTCAGTCATGCCATAGAAGGATCTAACTGTAAATCCACAAATATAACATATAAGGTTAAGCCTCTGCAAAACCTGAGCTCAGTGTTGTATCTGAGATGACAAAATAGCACATTGTTTTGTTTTGCTCTCTTTTTTAACATTCTGTTTTGGAAAAACAGGAGCCAATCTGTCTAGGTGGATACTGTGAGATGTTATTTTTCTACAAGACTATCTTTTTTGAAGTACTCAGGTTTTCAGATACTTTGCTCTAGATAAGCCATTAGGAAGAAAAGCTACAGAGTGACTTCACACCACTTTCATACCACAGATTGGTTCTAATTATTTCACGTGCTGAGGCCATGCTGTGTTGATTCCTTATGGCAGCATTAGGAGACCCTCAGACTGGTGGAAGCTTCTGTGCAGCTCTTATTTGTTACCAGTCCATAGTTATCTAAAGGTCATGATGCTGTGAAGTCATTCCTTTCATTTTTATCCAAATTGAACAAACCAGAGAAGTGAAATGAGCTGCTTGGTGTGCCCTGCCCATTAGTTTTTATTGTTATGCTACCCAGAATGGCACAAGGTAGTAGGTAACCAAACCAACATATTTCCATTTCCCAACCAATGACCAGTAGAGTGTAGCTTGGTAGCCTACATGAGACTTATTTTCTAATGTTTGCTAATGTTCTTTTTTAGATTTTCATTTCCCAAGGGAGATATATGGCTATAAACTGTAAACAAGTTCTGAAAAAATTGCAAATAAACTGCTGGTGCAATTTTCTCAGCGGTCCTGCATGTTTTTCTTCTAGCCTGTATTACGTTTGAACAAGACAAGACCAGCTGCTATAACGGACAGTAGATGGCAGCAAAATTATATTTAGGGAAAATAGAAGGATTTGGTCAGAAGAAAATATGTGTGTGTGTGTGCGCGCGAGAGAGAAAGAGAGAGAGAGAGAGAGAGAGAGGGAGAGAGGGGGGGGGGGAGGGGGGGGGTGTTGAAGGATAAAATTGAAGAACATTAGCAGAATGTGAAACGCAATTCATGGTTAAGGATGAATGAGCCATGAGTGAGAGAGTGAGAGAAGGTAAAAGGCTGATCATTTCGCCACAAATAAATTATTTACCCGGCTCTTTGCGAGAGCAGGGATTTCACATTATGCCATGCGGGCTCCCCGCTCTTTCTAATATTAGTTTCCTATACTGTACAGCAGAATAGCCTCACCTGTGTGAGACATACAGAGAGAGAGAGAGAGAGAGAGAGGGGGGGGGGGGGGGGGGGGGGGGGAGTCTTTTATAACCATCGTGTCTCAGTTCAGATATGAGCACTTAAGTAATGCCACTAAAAATAACGTCGCTCTGAGGCCTGTCTTTCTCTCGCTGATGTTGTCCTAAGCCGCATCCTTCAATTCATGTCAGCTCAGACGCAAAATATCACCGCAATAATAACTCCAGCTCTAGTCTGTTGATCCGTATTTAACTAGGCGCACTGGCTTTCAAGTCAGGAGGTGGACTTGTAGCCACGGCAGTGCTGCTTATTCACTTTTTACACAAACTTCAAAGACTTCAAATCAATCTTTCCAACTTAAATATGGGGGAATATTAATATTTTTTAGCAGAATAGGCTGTAACACTAGTTCAAATTCACTGTTTCAGGTATTTGCATCATAGTCTATAGGCTACATACTGTTGTCTACATGTGCGCTCCGGACTCAAAGGCGCTCTGGAACAGCAGGGATCCTGAGCTGCGTCAAGCCAGCCACAGATAGCCAGAATAAGTAGAACAATTGGGTGATTTTACCTTCAAAATAATAGGTCGGCTTGATAACTGGTCCTGATGGCTATATTCTATAGCATAAGGACAATTTGTCCCGCTGCTATGGGTTAAAACTGACTTTTTAAGGTTGTAGACATCACCAAGTTGTCTAGTATAGGCTACGTGTTTTTGTTTGCGATTTTTTGGCAACCCTGTATAGGCAATAGGCTACTGTATCTTGCATAGACCTATATGGCTATATGCTGTGAAAAGGAAATTATGGGAAAAATAACAACTGTTTTCATTTAGGCTACTATAGATTTCACTTCAAATACGTTCTTTATTTTCACTTAAGTATGCCTACATTTTAATACTCAAAACACGTTGCAACAGATGTCCATCAGCAGCTCAGTAGTTTTATTTTGAAAGTTTTGAGCGGAAGTCCATTATTCATTCTGGCTGGCTTGACACTGGTGCGCTCCTGAGGAAAAGGCGCACGCATCATTGCAGTTCAGACGCGCAAGGAGTGAAACCTCTCTGTGTTTCTGCGCCACCATCAAGGAGACACCGCTGTATTCCTGCATGGATTACCGATTTTAATCTATCTGGAACTCATTTCCAAGAGGTGGGACAGGATGCAACCGGTTTGTCTAGACCATCGAGGTTAGCATCAAAAGCGGCACGCGTAAAAGTATGAATATTAGTGATTATGCATATCTGAGACTTTCGGACAGTCAAAAATAATCTAGATAGTTGTTGGACTTTCTTAAGAGGTTTCAAATTGTGGCTCATCATTCTTTATGGATGCGTGACGTGGAGGTAAACTGTGCAGTCTTTTTTTGGGGGGGGAGGGGGGAAACACTTTGGGAAATAAACTGAACTTAAGTCACTTGGATGTAGTTTGGCCGGAGCAGAGGGGAGGGTTTGGACCTCGAGGATGAAATTAGTAAACCGCCCGTCATGCTTACTTTGTGCTTTATAAAGACACATCAAGCCATGGGTTGAAAGCGACGATGATAGACTGCGGGGATATTCAACGTGGGAGGGAACAGAATTTTCCGTGTTATGTAATGATTGACAGAGCCTAATAATTAGTGGTAGATCATAACGAGCATCACTCCCCCGTACCCCTCTCCCCCTTCCCCCGTATGTCGAGCAGGCAAGAGGATGACTGATCTATTTTAGGAAAGAATATACGAACTGCTTTGTCTTTGAATGAAACAAAACGTGGCTCCAAAACTGATATCACAACTCGGTTTAAGTTGATGAGCAGGGCACTATGTCAAAAGTCAGCGGGTAGATCGATATTCCACTTATTCCTCCGTTTCTTTCGTAAGGTGGAGTTGCTCAGAGAGTTGGAGAAGCAATGCTGGAAGTTCATTAGTGGTGTTTATGATATTAAATCTTAGTTCATACTTCCCTACCTCATCCCCTTCCTCAACCAATCTCATTCTGTTTTTAAGATTTTGGTTGATGAATTCCAATCCAACATGATGCTCCAAACTCTGGACCTGCACTGTGCCGATTCGGCATGGTCTTACAGGATGATCATAATGACTCTAGGAAATCAGACAATCAATAGTGTCTTTACCTTCTTTTTGAACTTTGAACTTTCTTCTTGGCATTGCAACATTTTTAATGGATACTGAGAGACTATAATCAGCTCATTTCTGCCCTAAGTTTTGGGGACATGTAGTCTTTCTGAAATTCTCTACATCTTTATCTCTGTGACTTCCTGGTTCTGAATCTCTGAAACTCATAGTTCATCACCAGAGCCCCCGTCCGTCCCTCCCTCCCCCCCACTCATCAGGGCTGGTGGGGGGGGTGGATCTTGGCCCTGCGGGGTCGAAACCGCGGTGGTGGCGGCGGTGGTGATACCCTAGAGGCAGGGCTCCCACCATGGAGACCAGCCCAGAGAGCCCCAACCGGGCAGTGGAGTACCTCCTGGAGCTCAACAACATCATCGAGAGCCAGGCCAAGCTCCTGGAGACCCAGCGCCGGCGCATCGAGGAGCTGGAGGGCCAGCTGGACCGGGTCAGCCAGGAGAACCAGGACCTGAGGTTGGAGCGCACGCCGCGGCCCGCCGGCGCCGACCCCCCCGAGCAGAACCACAGCCAGCCGCTGTCCCTCCCCATCCATCAGGGCAGCGGCGGTGGCAGCGGCAGTGGGAATGGCAGCGCCCCGCCGGCTCCAGCGACAGCGGTGCCAGCGGCCCCGACTCCTGTGCCCAGCAGGGAGAGGAGGACCCACACCAGGTTGACCCGAGGCCTGTCCTGCGGCTCCTCTACCACCGAGCGAGACCGAGACAGGCTGGAACGCACCGACAGCACAGACACCAACACCAGTTCCACCATACGCAGAAAGTAAGTTCTCTATTACTGCAACACAGGCCTCCTCTGTTGGCTTGATCCAGGAGCCAACAAGGGATGATCAGTGTGGCTTCATCTCATCTTACAGGAGCTGCAATGATCTTGTTCATGTTGCTGCTTACTAAGGTTTGATGCTGGGAACTGTAGTGGTGACCATGGTCTACAGAAGTCTAGTATCTAACGTTTGATAAGGTAAACCCATATAATGACAGGCTGTATGGATCAGATGACTTTCCAGTCATGAGAGCTAATCCTCCCAGTAATGGGGCTAAACATAAGAAGGGATATTTTAATACACCACTGTGAGGAAATATGCTGAGTGCTGGAGGATTATGGGTAGATTGGTGTAAATGCTCAAGGTGTCCATTTAAAGCATGGTGTGTGTGTGTGTGTGTGTGTGTGTGTGTGCTGATTTTGTTTGTGAGGGGATTTGATTTGTGCGAGGGGATGTTTTTGGTCGATTATGTGAGGTGCGTAGGAGTTGTATAGTAGTGTACAGAGGAAAACTCTGGTCCAAGTAGGAGGGTTATGGCTCTGTTTTGTGTTGATTTGAACTTTCTGGACCGGTGAAGCCCTCTTGCATGAAAAATCCACCCACTATTTGCTAAAAGTGTGTTTTTCTTTGCTAGTCACTCTGAGCTGTAGGTTGGTTGGTTTCTAAGAGAGAGTTTTTACCCAAAGACTGAAGCTCAAGGTTGACCTGAAGAGTGCTGCAAACACAGCTTTGGCAAACAGCAAGTAAATCTGTCCTCCTTTTTGCTTTACCACGCACACACACAAGCACGCACGCGCCGACAGAGACTGCTTTTGTTCTGGAAGCATTAAGCTTTGTGAGTAGGCAGCAATTCATGTGAAAAGGACCATAGTGAAATGTAGTGTTACATTCTTAGTGACAGAAACCATTGGCCCTTGTGAATGCAATAAAATGTCTCAAGACATAATCATCTTAGCAATTATTACTTAGTTGGATTATGGTTTATGGTTTCCCTGTGTCTGTCTTCTTAAGGTCCCAATCCCCTCATCAATGACTGGTTCAGACTTGACCAAATCCCCTATTGATTAGAGCTGTCTTTTCCTCCACTCTCTGCCTCTCTGCCCCCCCCCCCCCCCCCCCCCCCCCCCCCCCCATCCCATGGGGCGAGTTAGTCATTAGACAGAAGCACATATTAGTTATTTATGTGGGTGTTAAACGCAGTGATGAATTGCAAATGTAGATCTTGCCGATCCTCCCTTGTTAATTACGTGTAGCGATCGCAGCTGATTTTGGATCCAGACTCAGACAAGCGGATCATATGAAGTGTCACATTTAATAAAGAGTAGAGCCATATTGTCCCTGTCTGGCGGTGACTCAGCCTAACCCAACACTGGCCTGTTCGCTTGGGTCAGTGACAAAACCTCTACTCTGATAATGGTTCAGATAAGAACATGAATTTCTTCTTCTTCGGTGCCCATGCCACTCTAAATATGGCTCAGATCACAGAGCGAGAGAGAGACAGAAGGAAGGTGTGGGAGAGGGACAGAGAGAGGAAAAAAGACGACAAGGGGGAGGAAAGCGAGCGAGCGACCTTATCCCAGCATGCCTCGCTCTAAAAGAGAAAAGGTGGAACACACACACTGATTTGCCATCTGTTAATAGGGTGAGAGAGAGAGAGAGCGGCTGAGAGAGAGAGAGAGAGAGAGAGAGAGAGAAGAGAGGAGAGTGGGGGGCAGAGTAGGCAAGGCTTAGAGATCTGTCTTTGTTTCTGTCCAATTAGTTTTGGTTTTCCTGATCGCTGCCCTATGTTCTCTGTGCCTCACGTACCGTTTGATTCCAGACAGGGGAAACGCAATAAACTGTGTCGCCGTTTTTGAGCCGTGCGCCAACCGCATCGCAACAAAGTAGCTCCTGTCCTCTCCCAACGGTGCACCATAAACAGCTGTCCCAAATAACCGCCCTATTCTGTCCCTTTCCCTCCCGTTAATGGCAGTGTAAACAATGTGAGTCTGAGGCCTTGCGGTTAAATGATATCTGACGTCAAGTCCCTGCTCTGAGAAGGGCGTCGAGGGCATCGAGGGCATCGCCACAGCACAGTGCGAGTGCGGCAGATGTTTTTTGTTGTTATTTTGGGATAGGTCATGTAAGTCTGCGTGCCTTTGTGTGTGTGTGTGTGTGTGTGTGTGTGCAAATCTCTGTATAATGTATGTGCCTGTGTGAGTAAGTGTGTGTGAGTGCACGCAATGTGTGAAACAGGGAGGGAGGCACACAGAAGGAGCATGAGAGATTAATTAGTGTGACCAGAGTATAATTACCGCTGGCCCAGGGGTGATAATTACTGCTGTGTGTGTGTGTGTGTGTGTGTGCATGTGTGTGTATGTGTGTGTCTTCTTTTGTGAGTGTGTGTGTGTGTGTAGGAGATCACCTGGGATGTCCATTATTAGACAGCTAATGTGACCCTGCAGACCGTCATAGCTGGAGGGATGTGACGGTTCTCGCTGCATGGGTGAAAGCTTGCCTCCACATACATGCGGCTCGCTCCATAGGACGAGAAGCCGGGGCAGCTGGAGGTCTCGGCGACAGAGCGAGTGTTGCTGATGCGCTGAGCAGTATTATATAACACCGACAAAAGGACCTTAGCTATCTTTTCCCCCTCCTTCGCTTCACTTTCCCTGTCGTGGTGGGAGTGTGCATAAGCTCAAAAGAGCAGCGTGAAGGTGCTCGTGTGTCTGCTCGTCTCTTTCTTCTTCCGTCATTGTCCTCCCTCCATCCGTCTCCCTCTCCACGCAGGGCATGCCGGGGATGTGCTTCTCCGCTTTCTGAATTGGCGTTAATTCTGTTTTGGAACGTGGCGAATGGTAATAGGCTTTTGTTTCACAGGAAGCAAATTTTGCTAATTTTGTATAGCTCTACACTACACACATTCTCTCTTTCTTTCTCTCTCTCTCTCTCTCCCCCCTCTTCCTCTCTCTGTTTCTCTCTCACATACCCACATACACACACTCACTCTGTCTCCCCCTCGCTGTTTCTGTTTCCCACTGCTGCAGATATGACTCAGAGAAGCTGCAGAAATTACTTTTGTGCTCTTCTCTCTCTCATTTCCTACCTCATTTCTCCTTCCTCACCCTTCTCTTTTTTCCTTCTGTTGAGTGAAGGAATATAACTTCACTGATTAGATGATTGATTGTGTTTTCTGTGCCCTCACGGTAACAAAGAGCTTGATAAACGGTGATTCAGGCATTTTGAATAGTATTCTAGATGATATAGTAGCTAGGATAGCGCAGATACAACTTAGAGAAAAAATGTCGGCCCCAGGCAAATGTGTGGGTAAGCTCAGCTGAGCCTATACTGACCTGCTGCACACAGTCTGTGTGATGTGATGGAAGATAATCTATTCTCTCTGGACTCGCCATGACTTTCTAGAAAAAAATATCCTGAAGCTGCAACTGCAGTTCAAGCTCTCCCTTCTCTATATTGTCTATTTCATAAGATATAGTAGATTAAGCCCGGCCAATGAGAATTCTTACAATTTAAAATATTGTCCAAGAAGAATGTTGCTAATGATTACCATGATGCGGTTTTGCTTGACGTAAATTTAAATGATGGATGTGTGTGGGAGGCAAATGTATGTGGGTGGTGTTTTTATCCTTCCAGTCACCCAATCTGAGTGCAGTGTGAGTGTTCACGGCTTCATATGTGCATACAGTACATCATATTTTTTCCCATATTGAGGACTATATTTGCATTCAGTCACGTGTCACTCAGGATTTACGAGGTCACACGCTGTCAAATCTCAGTTGCCCAATGAAACATGAGCGCCCGCGTCCTGTCTCCAGAGTGGCTAGACCAATGACCTTGGCTCTCTCTGCACATGGTCATATTCAGCACAATGAGACACTCAGGATTTTCCGCTCCATGCACACGGTCTATGTGCCTCCTCAGGTCTGAGCGAACATGTTTGTTTTTATTGAGACACGCGTCACATGGCTTTCCCTCTGTCGTTCACATCACATGGCTACCATTCTGTGTTTAGCATACACAGTTAAGTGTCTATCCGCGCATACCTTCGCATATCCTTCTTGAAGCGGTGAAGAGACAAGTGAATGCCACTGATGCAGAGTAAAGTTCTTCACAGGAAGTGAAATGTCGATGGCCCAGGATTCTACAGTATTGCGAAAGATATGGTTGCTGTGGAAACTGTAAAGCTTTCCCCAAGGTAGTTACAATATTGCATTTCTGTCCGCCTCCCTCCACCTCCAGCTCCCCTCACCTACACCCAGGGGTGGGGGGGGAAGCTAAACACCCTGACACAACCTCCTTCCTCCTCCCTCCTCCTCTCCCCCCTCTTGTCCCCTATCAGTAGACAGTTCGGAACAGCCGTGGCCCTCCGTTACTCATTTGCTCTGTTAAAATGGCAGCTGTGTGCAGATAACGATCGTGCCCAAACAACAGCCACGGTAAATTAGAGCAGAGATTAGCACTCTTGCTTTGTTATTAACGAGGGGGACGGAGGAGGGTTTGTGATCTAAGCCTGCTGCCCATTCATCAGCGGGTTAAACATCACTGTGGATCTAATCATGACCCCTGGCGTAGTGTTTGGAGTTTTACACATCGGTTCCACAGCTTGTGCAAACACTCTCTCCGCCATTTACTGTGTCAGTTTTGGATTTGCTTTCGTACAGGTACACTCTTCCGCAGTCTTTTCCCGGTTCTGGGGCCGTTATAGCTATTACTTTATTCATTCTCTTTCCTATTCAAATGCAGATAAGTGGCACTTTGAGGCGGGATGTTTGTCAAACACTCGTGTGCACGCTCTGCGGAGCAGAATAGGGAGACTGGTTACCGTGGGAACGCTGTGAGCTCTTCTGTGAAGAACTCTGTGGGCGAGAGACATAGAATAGAGAGAGGGAGAGAAGTGAAGAGAAGAGAGGGTAGGAGTGGGAGCAGGAGCAGGGTGAAAGACAGAAGCAGGATTGAATGATGGATAGATGGGGATGGAGGAGACGTGTTGAAGACAGATGAGTGGTGTTTGGTATTTTATCACAGGTTCCAGGTCCCCTTTCATTGAAAAGTTGGGATACAGCTTCCATAGCTGCGTACCTTTGACTATTAGTCATGCATTATGAACAGGATCTGTTCCAGACTTGACAGAATGTCCCTTTGGTGATCTACAGGCGTATCAGTTCCTTGAATTAGTCCTTCTTCATCGCCTCTCCCCCATCTCCTTCAAATGAAGTCTAATCGTTTTTTGATTGGGTGAATCATAGCCGATGTTAAAATCAAACACACGCGCGCACACACACATGCACGCACACACACACAAACTCACAGGGTACAGCAGGTGCTGGTGTGCATAGTCGAGTCGTAACTGTAACTGTGCCCCTCCTTGTCAGCGCTTTCGCCTGGCACTCAGCGCCAAACGCCCACACAGGCAGTCCGCACTGTTGCCAAGCAGCAGGAGACTCACGCTCAGAGTGGGAAGTGGGGGGGAGGGAGGGGGAGGTGGGGGGTGGGGGGGGTATTGGTTGGGGGGGGATGGTGGGGCGGGTATGAAAAAACAACTTAACTTTGGGCTACAACACAGCGCAGTGTGGTTATCAAACGTCTCTCTTTGTCAGCAGGAGTCAGGGGGTCGCACACTGGAGGTGGTATGACGCAATGCGCTCCCACACGCTCATCTGTAGACAATGGGCGAGATCGGCGAAACCAAAGATTTGAAGTGGCTCGTACCACGGCTGAACTGGAGGCTTGGGTAGATTAGGCTCCACCATCAGCATCATGTACGGAGAACGGTGAGCGCTCTCCGACCGTGCGCCTGTCAGGTGGGCTTGCTTTATGAAACAGGTGGTTAGGCGTGCCGAAAAAAGACGGCTATGACAGCGCACGTGATGTCTTTCCGGAATCGCCGCGTGTGAGTCGTTTTCCCGCTCTCCCCGCTCTTCTATAGATAGACTCACCTACACACTGACACCCCCCTGCCACTGTACGAGCTGGAGGAAGTAGTTGATTCTCTTCACAACAACCGCTACTCCACATCCTATTTCCATTTCGCATTCCTCCTCCCCCTCTCTCCATCAGTCTTCCCTCCATTCCACCTCTCTTGATTATCTTCACCCTTGCCCTCCTCCATGTTCAACCTCTCCCACTCTCATGTAGCTCTCTCTCCTCCCACTCTCCTCTTCCTCCCTCCGGCCTCGAGACTCACCGCTTTAAATACACACCACCTCATACGTTCTCTCGATGTGCCTCTTTTTTGTTTTAGCCTTGACTTTCGGTGCTCCTGCCCTTCACCGATATCCTTATGGTCTGTTGATTTATGTTTTTGCCATATTGGCACGTTCCTCTTGATTTTCCCTCTTTGTCTTCTCATGTGTATTCTTCTGTGTGCCTGCTAATGAGAGAAAAAGGGAGAGGGAGGGAGGGGAGCTACACATACATTCCAGTGGGCACACACCAGCAGGGTGTGTGGGTAGCGTGTGTGTTTTATTTTTCTATGGAAGAGGAGGAGGAGGAGGGGGAAGATAGGGGCATTTTGTGTGTGTATGTGTGTTTGAGCGCGCATTTGTTTGTGTACGTCTGTCTTTTTTTGGTATTCAGGGATTCAGGCATAAATGCTCATGAAGCACAAATCAGATCCTAGATGAGGCTGTCAACACTTCTCACACGCTGGGGATAGTCTTAACAGGAGGCAATAGCTTTTAAAATACAAATCTTGGCAGTGTAGGACAACACAGTGTGCACAAGCATGGCTCAGTCTTACGTAACCGCACCTCTGCTGCTCTTCACGTCTTCATCCATAGCTGAACAGGTCAATGTGTTTTATTTTTGTTTTTATTATTTTGTTTCTCTTCCCTGTGTTGCGAATGTATTGCGATGACATGAAGGAACATTGAGGAGTCACATCATATTAGTGTGTGTCAGCCTTTAATTAGGGCAGTATTGAATCCGTGCCCTCAAATTCAGCGTAAAACCCGTCTTATCCAGGCACGCACAACCTCCATGTAATCTCTATAAATAGGAATGAACCAGAAGCTCTTCTTCTTCCTCCGTTAAAACAGCCGCTGACAGGTTATTCTCATTTAATTGGAACTTTTTATCATCTGCGCTAAGCAAACGAGCGCTCCTCCTACATGATTATATTCTTAAACACTCATTTTTTAACTGCTCTCATTCTCCTCCGGTTGGAAACCCCTAACTCTTGCTAACCACCCTGTGCAATGTGCTGCACTGATGTCTTTTCCGACCCTGCCACCTTCAGATTTGGTCATTCAATGTGAAACCCTGTCAAACATAAATTGTATTTCAATTTACATAATCAGTAGGATGAATAGGGTATTGCCTCTAGCTTCCAATAAAAACAGGTTTCCTCAGTGCAAACATTTATTTTTTCAGTGACACCAAATAATACATAAGATCCTATTTGGTTGTCTTATCTTGCAGGTGGCACAACTGGCCATAAAACTCTCTCTCCCTCTCTCTCCCTCTTCTCTCTCTCTCTCCCTCTCTCTCTCTCTCTCTCTCTCTCTCTCTCTCTCCCTCTCTCCCTCTTCTCTCTCTTTCTCCCTCTCTCTCTCTCTCTCTCTCTCTCTCTCTCTCCCTCTTCTCCGTCCCCTGCCCCTCTCAGTGTGTCTCCGCGCTAAAATGACAGGGACTGTGTGTCCTTGACAGCAGCTGGCTCCAGTGAGAAGCCGGCCATTTACATGCTAATCTCAACCACTGCTCACCCTTCAGCTGCTCACTCACATTCTGCAGAACGGAACAACTCTAATTTCTAGCCAGAGTAGAGGGCTAGTCGAAAGACTTAGAGAGGCTTTTGTGTTGCATGTGCACTTTTGCATGCATTACACAGAGTGGTTTCACATTTTCATACAGGATCCACCAGAGAACTCTGTAGTCCAGTTTGATAGCGGGTTATATAATCCATTAGAGTAGTTGGAATTTATAGAATATAAATCCCCTCTCTCTCATTTAACTACCCTGACTGAGTGTAGTGTGATTACGTGTTTTATGTTCAATGTGATGCTGCGTCTACCCTGTGTATGATGTGTATTTCTTTTTTTTAAAATGAAGGTCTATCGTATCGTATCGTATCGTATCGTATCGTATCGTATCGTATCGTATCGTATCGTATCGTATCGTATCGTATCGTAACGTATCTACTCCCCTTGCTCCTTGTCACGTATAGGCACAAGCTAAGGCTGTCTGTCAGGAGCTGAATTGATTTCGACAAAGCTTGCACTGTTTGTTAAGGTTTGTCACCACTAAATGTTAGTCGCCTCGGTGTCGTCGCAATCTGTGCAAACTGTCACACATCTACCTCTTATCCTGTTTCCTATTGACTGCGTGTGTCATTCCTCGCGCTACCATTGCCACTCTATGATTTGTCACTTTCAATGTGCTGCCTCAAATCAATGCTGTCTCTCTCTGTCTGTCTCTCTCTCTCTCTCTCTCTCATCTTTGCTTTTTTTGCGCTGACTCTTTGTGTGTCTGTTCTCTGCTTTCTCCGTGTGTCTCTGTGTGTCTTCCGTTTCTGGTTCCTTCCTGTCAAGTGTCAGGCCGCCGTCTCTCTCAGGCCAGCCCATCTCTGCTCCCACCACCCCTACTGCGGCGGCCAGCGCTGCCTATGCCACTCTCTTCCCCACCAGTCTGACTGTTCACAGCTTCGTCAGCCTCCATCAGTACTGCTGCCCCTCCACTGACAAAAGCTTACAGCAGGAGGACAGGTAAGGGCCGCCACAGGGCCTCAAGTACAGTGAGTAACCCCCCCACCCCCCCCAAAAAAAGACCTTAAACCTCCATAAGAAGCCTTGCAAGTCACCTGCAAGAATCCCAAAGCTTGCCATCAACCCCCAGATCACAACAGCTCTTTCCCACAAAGCAGCCCGTCCATGAACACATGACTGTCACCGCCACCTTCTTTACACTTTTCCCTTGTCTGCCTCCATACATGTGTCACTTGAACCACTTCAGAATACTATTTCCCACTTCATCTCCAGTGTCGCTATCCTCCCCTCCTCTCCTCTCCATCCTTACCGGGAGCCTGTGCTTTAGTCTGCTACTGCTCACAGATGTGACTAAGTGGGAGTTAGGCCTTTTCTACCAGCTTGAAGAAGGCACAGCTCCTCACCGAGAGAGAAAGAGAGAGAGAGAGAGAGAGAGAGAGAGAGAGAGAGAGCAGTCGTCTTCAATAAGACAGGGGGCTGAGGTGGACTGAGTCACAAGTGAACCTGGTGAATTCTCACCCGCTTTCTCTCCTCTCTCATTTGTCTAACAGCTGATGTTCTCAGACACATCAGCGCAGGATGCTCCAACACTGCCATCTAATGGCGCTGACAGGCCGCAATATCCATAAGCACTGAACCCAAAGTATACAGGAAACACTGTTTGTTTTTTTTGATGAAGATGCCTGCTTGTTCTGTTCATCTCAGTTGTTATCCCTGTTTTAACTGAAAATGCAGCCCTCTCTCGCTAACTCTACCTGTCAAGTTTCCACCAGTTTGCCTTTCTGCTTTCTCTGCTTTTTTGTCTCACACTCTTTTCCACTCTCTGTCCTCCTCCTCTTTCTTTTTCTCTCTGTTTTGCTCTGCCTCTGTCTGTCTGTCTATATGTCTGTCTATCTGCTTGTCTCTTGACTCATCCGTGTTGCTTCCCAAGAGAGGAGGATGAGGATGAGGGTGCCCATCAGTTCTGTTGCCCTGCCTCAGGCTGCAGTAGCCCCTCCTCTCGATGAGCCGAGGTGTGACTGGCCGCACAACGAGTCACTTTACCTGTGAAAAGACTATCACACTTTACTGCCAGAAAACGGAGACCTCACTGTGTGCTAAAAAAGACAACGAGCGTAGCTGGCTTTCAGCTGGAAGATAGAAGTCTTTAGAGATGCATGCAACTTCTAGTCTCACTGTGACAGTATTTGTGGTGTCATTGATTTATTCATGTATCATATGGTTTCTCCACTGATTTACATTTTAAAGAATCTTGATGTTGTCTTCACTCTGTTTTCTCCACTGTTTTCTTGTTTACTCTCAGCCATATCAAGCTGTCAGGATGCATCACCATTGTCTGCTCATTACTGTCACACTCATGCTTATCTTGGACGTACTAGTTGAGTCATGTCAGTTCGGATGTGCTCAGTAGTCACTATTTATTATCTGTGCAAATTGCTACACAGTCCCGTCTCCCACCATTATTCAATGTTAGAAAAGCTAGGCTCCTATGTGACTTAAAGAGATTTATTGTATGTGATTTGTTTAACATAATTACTTTTGATTGTTCATACATATCTGCTGTTTATTCCCTTGTCTGTTTACATACAGTATGTTGAATCATGTTTATTCAAGAGTTTATTCAGATTTATCTTGTTAATTTAATTATAACCAGAATAAAGATCTCTAGTTGCTGAAGGCATTTCATTTCTTTCATTTGAAGTGATAAGGATGTCTGCAAGTGAATTGTTTGATGTGTAAATATCGTTGTGCTTTGTGTTGCTTCAGTCGTACTGGAATGTTCCTCTCACACACACACCCACCTTATTCATAACCACCTCCAGCACACACACATATTGAATGTATGATGCACATAATCTTTATTTCATGGATGTGAATATCACCGATCAGTATCTTACATAACTTACTTGACACTGTATTGCTGTTGTTGGGTGAAAACCTGGTGTCTCCAAAATGTCAACTTTTCAGGAACAACCTTGTTCATAGCTTGACGACGATGCATTTTTGTTTTTGAAAAATACGAGGATTGTAGAATTTTCTCAACCTATAGAGGAGCATGTAATCCTCCAGTTGAAGGTAAAACATGAAAATCAAAATTGGACTTACAAGGTTTTCACCTGACAGCAACGATACTGTTGTTTCTCAGGCAATCCTCAGTACTTAGGCACTTCTTATAGAGTACACATGGCACAGCAGTACAGACTACAGAACAATACAGGGCATAATTATCTTACCTTTGAGTTCATAATACTACACATTACATAAAATTGCTATATATGATCATATTTTCATGCAGTACAGATGGGCACCTCTTTCAATTGTGACCAGTGGTATTTTTCAAGTTTTTCCCTCTAAGCCCATTTCATCTACGTTGATTTTGTCTCACTTTCCAATGTCCATTCCTACTAAAGGCAATATTATCCATCTCAACTGCGTCAGTGAGTTGCCAGTGTGCCACTTTCAGTTGCATTTTTGTATGCAGTACAGCAAAGGTAACCATAAATTAAGATTTTCCCTCAGAAGTGAGGTTTGACAGGAAAAGAGGCAACAACATCCATCTCAATACTTAGATATTCTGCCTGCCTCCTCCCAGTCGTTAATAAATGAAGTGCACTGCTTCCGCGTGTATCTCTATCTCTCTGTCTATTCCTGATATCAGCTGTGTTGTTGTGACGTGTGTTTGTTTGCTTTAGTATTGTGTAATAAAAGTGCGTGTCATTGAACTGGGGCAGGGAGGGTGGAGGGGAGAAGGATGGGCCGGGTGAGGGAAGTTTATAGCCGTCAAAAGACTGTCAAGAATGCAGCCTGTACAGCTCTGCAGGGTGAGCAAGAGCGAATGTGAAAGTGTGTGTGTGTGTGTGTGTGTGTGTGAAAGAGAGAGAGAGAGAGAGAGGCGGAGAGAGAGGGTGTGTTTGTTATCACGCTCCACCAGTCAGTGTGGGACCTTTCTCTGACAGTAGCAGCATGGTAAGAACTCAGCATTTTTTCCACTTTTCTTTAACTTGCAAACTGTCATTTAGTTTGATACCAGAAACGTGTGACTTTACTTGCTGCACTCGAGTGTTTGCCGCTGAAAGTCTTTGCCACACTGCAGTGATGTAGTGCCCATGACATGTGGTCTGTAAGAGCTCTTGAACATAATCTCCACATATCTCTAGTCTGTGTTCTGTATGTAGATACGATGTAAGTGACCTTTTGAACCATTTTTGAGCCACTAAGGCAGATAGCAAGACAGCCTCCAAAGGTAAATTGTGTCTGTTGAGTGAACAGTGGTGATAGTGAGTGAGGGGCTTTAGGCAACAGTTAGTCCAACACATGTCATATGTTTTCTAAAGATACAAATGGGGCGGGGTGAAAATGAAGTGGAAGGAGAAAGTGTGATAACAAATGGTGTGACAGAGTGTGACATGTCGTTTGGATGACGGAGCACATACCTTTCAAAGTTGAACCGATCAACCTGCTCGACTGTCATGTGTCGCTCCTGAGGAAACACATACAGCCATACAAGACTTTTATCTCTTCATTCTCTCATGTGGCTCAGTGACAGAGAGTATCTGATATGTACATGCTTACAAAGCCCTAGCAGAACCGCAGTGCCAATTTCCAACTGTCACTCTTCAGCCATGCACACAATACAATAATACCAGGCTTTTATCTCTCCGATTACTTGATTGGGTTCAGCATGAAGTGACACAGAGTATATTATCTGCCTGTGCCGACAACGCTCTACCAAAACCACAAAGCCTGTTTGAGTTTTGAACTTGAGGTTTTGGGACAAAAAAAAAATGAAATGAACAGTGTGTGTGTGATGGGAAGCTCACAGTTAGTGTGTTGGCGGCAGAGGAATGCTGCGATCTGACCCATGAATGATTTGATTGTTTCCGTTCAGTTTGGCCATTCAAAAGAACGGGATCATAGTTGACAAAGAGAGTACAACGTATTTCAGCATAAGATTTATTTTCATGACGAACGGAAAGTTTTTTAACACTCCGGCCTTCATCGGTTTGGCTGCAATTCTTTTCTTGTGAGTTCAATAGAGTTCAAGTTCCCCAAGTAGGCTAATGGTGAACATTATTTGATTTCTTGTATGTTGGGAATCTCCATTTCAAGATGAGAGCTTCTGTCTGGATTGATGCTCCTTTTACTATTCACATTCCACATTTGTGTTACATGGGTTATGTGTGGGAGAGGGAGAGAGCATGGGGACGAATGGTAAAACTGACACAAAGGTTTAGGAGAGAGAGAGGAGAAGGGATATGAGATAACTATGAGTGTGTCTGTGGTCAGTCAGAAATGAGTTAACAGACAGATCAATACAATTATTGGCTTCTCCATGGCAGGCGGCAGAGAAGTTAATCTCCCAGTCTCCATGTCCTGCTGTGGGTTCGATGGCACCGTCAGACCTACTGCTGGCTCTTTCACACACACACACACACACACACACACACACACACACAAACACACACAGACACACACACATGCACTGACAGCACATCAATAATGTATGAGAGAGGGACAGGAGGCAGAGGACTGCATGGAGTTAACACTGTACTTCGCTGCACACACCTCCATTCACTTCTCGCCTTCTCCCCGCGCCACTCTTCTCAATTTCTGCCCACTTCCTCTATTCTTCTCATGTTGTCAGCGGTCACTCTCCTGTTTATTAGATTCCAACCATCTGTTTCAGCTCCAATTAAATGTTTGCAGGTAGCGAAACTCAGGGCTGGTCCTCATGAGCGAGCCGCTAGAGAGAACCTCTCCATGGCACTGTAACAGGAATACAGGGTTCCTTACATAAGTAATGAGGTCCAGATGCCAGCTGCGATATGGCCGCACTCATGTTTTATACAACAAACTTTTTACTCGTATATCATCCTCACCTTGTCTCTCACCGCTTATTACTGCCGCACTCTTGCTGCGGGCAAAATGAAATGAAAGTCATGTTTAATTCATGCTCGCTGGGAGGTGGGATGTAGGGCCGTACACAGGGAGAATCCATGCTGAAACAGAATTCGTATTATTTCATTTATTTTGTGTCAATTGTTTTAATGATCTTGGGCCGTTTAATATGTATCTTTAAATATGAATATCTGTCTCCCAAGGCTCAAAAGAAGAAAATCAAGCCTCGACTCTGATATTTTCTGCACATATACAATGAATTGGAGACTGTGGACTCTATAATGTTTTATTAAGATTTTATAAAAGTGAAAATCACTGTGGATACTGTCACAGCAGCCACATAGTTGGTCTCCCATTCACCGGAAGTAGAACCAACTCTTTGGGATTAGACTTTAGGAGACACTTGTTCATGTTCACAAGTCTGAAGTGTCTTATATCTTCGGATTTTCCCTTTTAATGAGATTTGAAATTAGGAGAAGGGGCCTAAGAAGATGCAGGGGTAAAATGAGACCAGGATGTTTAAAGAGTTAGCCCTGGATATCCAGACACAAATATATGAAACCAGGCTCGTGGCTCCCTAATGTTGAGTGGCATGTATTCTGGCTTCAGCTCAGTATGATGACGATGATGCCCGTTGAATGAAAATACCATCTGCTCCTGCTGATGTGCATGGCGGGGAGTTACAGTAAGGCTGTGTTCCTGTCTGTCTCTACCTGTTGGCACTCGACAGAGACACTCATGTGGCTAGTTTCCATTCCTTAAAAGGGGCAACTTGAGCAGCTCTAAAGGAGACAGGATTTTCTATTCATACAGTCCAAGACAGCATGTAAATACCTAGCAAGTAAGATGTGGTTATTTAGGTTTCTGTTTTTTCAGAAATGCAACTAACTAGTTTAGACAATGCTGTATCTCTATGGTTTACGCTGCACAGATATAATGTGATATTTGATTTGTTTTCATAGCAAGACAAGTCTTATCATGACTGTCATTCACAACCTGTGGAGCATCTTCGACACCCACCTAAACGGTGATAACAGTCAATACATTGCCATGGCAACTACGCTTCTCTTCCTAACAACTGCCTCACCGCCCACAAAGGTCCCACAGCAACCGTCACCAAGCAACCCCCTCCCTCTTCTCAGTTTCTCTATTTAAGGAGCAGAGGAGGAGGAATGATAAACGATGCTACATGAAGGAAAAAAAGGTTTTTAAGAGGCGGTTGAGATGTATACAATAACTCGTTGCTAGTTATTGATTTGATCAAAATGTTATTATATGTAATTATAACAAACACCAGATATTAATGCAGTGATTAATTCCCTGGTTATGAATCTAAATACATGGATTTTGCTTTCACAAAGACTGCAAACTCTCTGAACTGAGCTGTGGTGATAATACTCTCCTGTAGATGTCAGAGTTGTGCCTTGTTATTACTGGGCCCGATCCTGTGTTATGCAACATAATGGAGGGGCTCTTGGTGTTGTTGTTCGACTCTGCAATAATTTAGCCAGGTCATGCATTACTTGAAGGCACAGGATGTCCTGTTGAAAGAGCGTGCATTGTAAAACATTTTCCTCTTTCTCTCCACTGATATTCCAGATCTTGGCATGGGCCTCAACATGAGGTGTTGCCATTTAGGTATCAGTTACAACATCATCATGGCAACAAACTAAAATCCCTATGAGTTGTTTCTTTGTTCTCGATTAAGCCTCTTCCTTGTTGTCATATCTTCTACCAGCTCAACACTAACACAGGAAATCCCTGCTACTCAACGGAACAGCGACAGCGTATGGAGAGAGGGAGGAGGTCACAGCTCACAGCAATATGGCCTTATAAAGTCAACAGCGTCTCAGTCTCAGTCCTATTTTCATCCGCATTAATGGCTTATACAATGCAAAACGTGAAAACCACACCGGGAATGGTTTGCCACAAGGTTTGCCTGTTTCATGTGCTGAATGTAAATGCCTCTTCATAACTTGGCTGGCTCCCACACATCCCTGATCCTGCCTTTCTGCTTTCTGCCTTGTTATGGGACAGGGCACAGCTGACAGGAGGGGGTGCGGCTAAGACTGAGAGGAAATGTAGGAAGGAGCATGTGACTGCAGTTGTTCTCCAAACCAAAGACTGACTAATTGACTCTGTGTGGATGTTTGTCATGGGCAAAAATACTTAGCAGGACGCTGGAGGATTTTTGGACTTACTTGAGACCTGATAAGTTTTGGGATTATCTTGTTATGCTCACTGTAAATGGGAAGAACTGAGTTGAATTCCACTGGTGATTTTGGTTACAAGTCTTAGTTGGTTGCTAATAGAAAGACTGAGTGACAGTGATTGTGGGAGGAGATGTCTTGTACATGCGTTTTGTCTGACAAAATTTCATAGCGTTCTTCGAGCTGCAGGTGGCTGTTTTACACCGGCTGTTAACATAACAACCTGGTCTTTCCTGTCAGTATGGTGTTGCTGGTATGTGGCAGTGCCGGAGTGTGTTAGTGGCTAATGACTGCTCAAGTGTGTGCTTGTGAGATAGAGAGAGACTTGGAGAAAGACAGAGACTGAGAGAGAGAGAGAGAGAGAGAGAGAGAGAGGGGGCATAAACACTGGTAGGCCTGGCTAAAGTCAGTAGTATATTAACTCTTCCTGGGATTTGCTTTGAACTTGAGTCAAAAAGAGGAGGAGAGATAGAGGGCAGAGACCTTTCCACACGATTTTGATGACATAATATGACATGATATTTTATTGTTTGAGGTATGACTGAGAGGGTTGTTCCCATTACATGAGGGCACTGTCATAACTGGCATAATCTAACAGGTTGTAATAGTATATTTATCCGAGAAATACTGGAGAATATATAAGTCTATCGTTCTAATATCGCTGTGTCTGGCACTCTTCCCAAATGAGATCCACTAAGAGATGGTTAGTTCCTCGCCGCTCTAATGTCTACACGTGAGTCCCTCAGCTGTGAGCTCCTCAAAACTAACACTGCATATCTAGTTATACTGAACTCTGGTATCTAATAACCTCTCACCCTCTCCTCCTCTAGTGTGGAAGGGGATTCCCAGTGTCCGGAGACGGGCACCCACACAGACAGCTCCTACGTCCAGACCCCTTACCTGCGCGGCTCAGAGCGCTACAGTGACAGCAGCAGCGCTCCCCCGGGCCCCAGGGCCCCTCCATGTGTGGCGGCCTCCAGCTCAGCCAGCTTGGCCTGGGCACTGCGCACACGGCACCAGCCTGCTAGCCTGGCCCTCCGCAAACAAGAGGAAGAGGAAAACAAGAGATGCAAGGCTCTTTCAGACAGCTATGAGCTCTCAACAGACCTGCAGGATAAGAAGGTATCATTGCTGAGGATATTGTTGGTTAGAGGGGTTGTGTTGCGTTTTTTGTGTTCTTTGATGTCTCCTAAAAATCAGGAGCCTCAGCAAAAAGGAAATTTTCTTTGGATGCCTTTCAGTGGGGTTCATGGATGCAAGACATCCAGACAGAGTGTTTAATCAGTCTACCTCCTCATTCTCATGTCCTCTCCCTCTCCATTTTGCCAGGTGGAAATGCTGGAGAGAAAGTACGGTGGCTCCTTCGTAAGTCGCAGAGCAGCCAGAACCATTCAGACGGCCTTCCGCCAGTATCGCATGAACAAGAACTTTGAGCGCCTCCGAAGCTCCGCCTCCGAGAGTCGCATGACGCGCCGCATCATCCTGTCCAACATGAGACTGCAGTATTCCTTTGATGAGCGCCAGCCTCAGCAGCAGGCCCAAACGCAGACCAACTTCACCCACAGCGTGGCCATCGGACCGCCTCATTCCCCAGACACAGACCGGCCTGGAGACTACACCCACTTAGAGGACTCCTTCTCAAAACAGGTAACTTCATTATGGGTTTTTGTTTGTCTGATGGGACCATGCCTCAAAGTCTTGCAACAAAAACACTCAAGATAAAGCTGGTGACACACTGTTTTATGAAGGAACCATGGAAAAACACTATCACGTTGCATCAGTGCCTAATTGATGGGAAACAAAACCGTCATATTACTGTAAAGACCTACAGTATTACACACAAACTATTTCAGACATGTAACACATGTATTATAATGTCATGGACGCTCAAGTAGGAAGGAACTGGAAGTGTCCCTGTACATTCAGTCCTACTGAGTCTTCCCCCTGTGTGTTCCTCCTAGGTGAAGTCCCTAGCTGACTCCATAGACGACGCCCTTACCTGCCGCGCGGGTCGCGAAGACTCCCAGGAGGGCAGCAGAGAGGGCGGGGGGATCAGCGAGGACTTTGGGGAGTGTGTGTGGAGCAGCAGCAGCAACCCCTCCTCCCAGAGAGGTTTGGGAGAAAGAGCCCGGGGTGGCGGAGGAGGACTCAGCATGCATGGGGACAGCACGGCCACCTCGTACAGCGACGTCACCCTTTACATGGATGACTGCATGCCCTCCTCCCCGCTGTCCCTGGACCGGGCCCCCAGCAGCACGGACACGGAGTACTGGGGCCCCGGCGGTGGTGTTGGCGGGCGTGAGGACAGCAGGGACACCGAGGGAGGGGGCAGCAGTAACAGTCGTCGCAGCACCCCCTGCACCGAGTGTCGGGACTATCGTCTGAGGGGCGCCCATCTGCCCCTCCTCACCATCGAGCCACCCAGCGACAGCTCGGTGGACATGAGCGACCGCTCAGACCGCGGCTCTCTGAGCAGACAGCTGGTCTATGAGCAGGAGCCTGGAGTAGGCACCGGCTCCCCGCAGGGAACCCTCAAACACTCCCCCAACACAGGTACTCGCCCCTCCTCCACAGCCGCTGCCCAGGGTCAGACCCGACCCCCGGGCAGACCCATACCCACGCACATCCCTCACCACGTGGCGCACCACCACCATCACCACCACCCTATCCACCACCATCAGTACCCCGACACGCCCTCCTCCTCCTCCTCGCCCCAGCAGCCCCCCACCACCCCTCTGTCCTCTTCCTCCTCCACAGCTCTGCCCCCCGGGGGTCTGGAGCAGCCGTGCTGCTCCGACGGAGACAACGACTCGCTCAACTCCACCACCAACTCCAACGAGACGGTCAACTGCAGCTCTGGCTCCTCGTCTCAGGACAGCCTGCGGGAGCCGCTGCCTCCTCTGGGCAAGCAGACCTACCAGAGAGAGAGCCGCCACAGCTGGGACTCTCCACCTTTCAACAATGATGTGGTGCAGAGACGCCAGTACCGCATTGGCCTTAACCTCTTCAACAAGTAAGACTGCGAGGATGCTTTTGATATTAATACTCAGGAGTACCTTTGATTCCTGTGATGCCACATATGCAAAAATAAGTACTTCAATAACGATCTTGAATGTGATCATACAGTTCACCTTGGAAAGTTACTAAGAAAGTTTCTCTCTTATTTTTCACCGGCCGTAGGAAGCCAGAGAAAGGGATCCAGTACCTGATAGAGAGAGGCTTTGTATCGGACACCCCAGTTGGGATTGCTCGCTTCATCCTGGAGAGGAAGGGTCTGAGCAGGCAGATGATTGGAGAGTTCCTCGGAAACCGACAGAAACAATTCAACAAGGATGTTTTAGAGTGAGTATGGGAGACAGAAAGAATGAAGGAGATCATTTGTACGATTTTTGGAAGACTTTGTATAACATGGGGGAAGGGAAGGGAACACAAGTATGGTATGTAATGGTATGTGACATCATGACTTATGATCTACTGTATATGGACAGTTGAATGGGTTTCCATGGTGTGGAATAGGAAACGTTAGCATGACTGTGACCTCTGCTGCGTGGGTTTCAGCTGTGTGGTGGATGAGATGGACTTCTCAGGTATGGACCTGGATGACGCCCTGAGGAAGTTCCAGGCTCAGATTAGAGTTCAAGGAGAGGCCCAGAAAGTAGAGAGGCTCATAGAGGCTTTCAGGTTTGTATGTGTTGGACACCGTGAGTTTACTGTGGGGAGAGGGCTGCGTGTTTGCAGAAGATACACTGAATTCCAGTTACTTTGACTGCAGTATCAAAACCAAAAAGTTGATATTCAAATATATTTTTCTGTCCCTCATGCAGCCAGAGGTACTGTGTGTGCAACCCGACCCTGGTTCGCCAGTTCCAAAACCCCGACACCATCTTCATCTTGGCCTTTGCCATCATCCTCCTCAACACAGATATGTACAGCCCGAATGTCAAAGCCGAGAGGAAAATGAAAATAGAGGATTTCATCAAGAATTTGAGAGGTGCTGCTAAACACTATACATTCACTGTAAAAACTTGCTCTGTGTAAATAATGGAGACTTAAATACAAGCTATCATAAAACACATACCAAAGAGTGTCAAAGATGTAACATGTTGTAGTCTTGGATATCTAGACACATAATTTTGTATGGTCACTATGTGTAATAGTCCCCTTGAATATGGATTATACACTTTTACACAGAAAGTGTAATGGGACTTTTACACATTGTGTATATGTAAAAGTATACATACGGATATATAAGAGTCTTGGATAAATTACAATACATATATTAGCATATCTAAACTGTGATATGTATTTTATGATGTCTGTATGAAAACATGCCCATTAAATTAACAAGGTGTATATTTTTGCAGTGCTTTTGCTGGCTTGCTTATGAATCTGGCTCCCTCTTGTGTGTGAAAACTGTAAATTTCACTGGATTATATTTTTGCATAAAATAAAAGCATTTGACTTGCAATGTCATCATTTCCTGATCATTCCTTTTCTTTGTTTCCATCCAAGGAGTAGACAATGGTCAGGATATACCCAGGGACCTGCTGGTTGGGATCTACCAGCGCATTCAGAAGTGGGAGCTACGGACCAATGATGACCATGTGTCCCAAGTGCAGGCGGTGGAGAGAGTCATTGTGGGCAAGAAGCCTGTGAGTTTTCTGGGTCAAATTTTCAAATCATAACATGGTTTATTGATGGTGTTGTAACCAGGGCCTGGAGTTATGCCCCATTTTGTGACTGGACAAGGCGACATGTAGGGCCATGTTATAGCAGGGTATGTCTTCACTACTTGTGAAGAGATCTGATAATATTTTATTAGACTGTTTGTGTGTTTGTATAGGTGCTGTCCCTTCCCCACCGTAGGCTGGTGTGTTGCTGCCAGCTCTATGAAGTGCCGGACCCTAACAGACCTCAGAGGACAGGAGTGCATCAACGGGAGGTCTTCCTCTTTAATGACCTTCTGGTGGTAAGACTCAGTTTCATCACTTTCTAAGAGACGGCATATGTTTCTATTAAGTAATCAATGTCAGTGGTTGGGCCCTGTAAAAATGTCGGCCCGACGTTCAAAGTCAGTAGCAATTAATTCCTCCCTCTCCTATCCATGCCGCGCATCAGGTGACCAAGATCTTCCAGAAGAAGAAAACCTCAGTGACGTATAGTTTCAGACAATCTTTCCCTTTGGTTGAGATGCAAGTCCACATGTTCCAGAACTCATGTGAGAAACCACTTAATTCTTAACTCTCTTTCAATAATTCTTTCCCCTCATTTTCTGAGTCTATGATAAAAAAACGCCTTTGTTTAAATTGTCATCCATATTAATAAAATACACATGTAATATCATGCCATGCAGATTGAATTGGTAATTCATTTGGATTTTCATTTCCCCATGTTTGCATCTCTTAGACTACCCTCACGGTATCCGTCTGACCTCAGCTGTCCTGGGTGGGGAGAGGAAGGTGCTTATCGTCTTCATGGCACCCAGTCAGCAGGACCGCACCCGCTTTGTCAGCGACCTCAGGGAGAGTATCGCTGAGGTGCAGGAGATGGAGAAATATAGAGTCGAGTGTAAGCACCCCATCTACTGGTCATTACTGTGAACTTGAACTTTGAGGAGGTGTAATGATGTTCTGCAGGGATTACAGTAATGGTTCTGTTTATGAGGAAATAGAGCGACAGTGTTTGTTGGTGTGTGGATTATTATTGTTAGAGATCCTCTCATGCATATCTCCATCTCATTTTCAGTTCCCCTGTGCCTGTCTTTATTTACAGCGGAGCTGGAGAAACAGAAAGGTGTGATGCGGCCCAGCTTGCTGACTGGAGGTGTGGTTGGAGGAGGTGTAGGTGTGAAGAGTGATGTTGTGAATGGCACTCTGGGAAGGCCCAGCCTTGATGACAACTACTCAGCGGGAGAGGGTCTCAAACGCACGGCGCTCAGCTCATCTCTCAGGGACCTATCGGAGACAGGTGAGACAACAACACCTCAGCGATGGGGTCAACTCCATTTCCCTCCTGTCAGCTGGGTTGGATAGGGTAACCGAGCTTCTACAACAATTTCTTTCTCTGCTTCGTATTGCTACATCTTGTTCTACTTTATCACTGTCATTCAGATGCAGCTTATGCAGTTTATATCTTTTTCATACAACGCAAAAACAAACTTATGAAACTTTCTGATCTTCCACCCTTTGCTAACCTGACTCTTCCTGGTGGGGTGCAGGGAAACGTGGTCGCAGGAACAGTGTTGGTTCTCTGGACAGTACCATGGAAGTAAGTTTCCTTGGGTAGATGTGGACCTGTAACCTTTAACAGACCTGCATTTCCCTTTACTAGAGCTATAAATAAAGAGTCGATACCTTCCTCAGCATGCTCAGTGTCTGTATGTGTGTGTATTCGTGGGTGTCAGCGTGCACATGCATGTGTAGGTGTGCACGTGCCTGCAGTGACCTTTACACCTTTTGCATGGCCGTGTGCTTTCAAAAAAATGCCCGAGCATGTCCTTACCTTCAGCTCCAGATACAGATGTTTCCTGTGTGTGATAATGTAAGTCGTCACAGAGACTGAATTGCATGCCTCAGTGATTCATCTAAACTATGATGATACTTTATCCTCCCAGGGCTCCATCATTAGCAGCCCACAGCCTCACCAGCGCTACCCAGTGCCAGGTGTGGTTCCTGGCTGCTACGGAACAGAAGACTACCGGCCTCATCGCCCCATCCTGAGCCCCGGGACGGGGGTGGGGGGTGGGCCGGGGCAGCAACACACCACTGCTGGGACAGGAGTTGGGGGAGTCTCCAGCAGTGTAGAGAGAGCAGGAGTGGGGAGCGGCCCTGGGGGGAGCAACAACAACAGTGGCTCTTTCCTGGGGTCCCTATTCGGCAGCAAACGCGCCAAACCACCGGGGCCCCTTATTCCACCGGGGCCACCCTACCCCGCACCTGTCCCCCCACCGACTACGGGAGGGCCCCCTCCTCACTCCCCTTCATCTCTGTGCCAGTTGGAGGGGGGGCCCTCCAAGATCCAGGCCCTACATGCACAATACTGTCACGCGGGCACCGTGCAGCCACCACCACCCTACTACCATCACCATCGCTACCACGTCCAAACTGTCCCCCCTCCTTTGCAAGGCGTGCCCCCTCATACTATACAGAGAGGCCCACTGTCCTGTCGCCCACCGCTTGGCCCCACACACGTCCAGCACCAGCAGCTGGCCCATCTCTCCCAGCTTTCCCAGCATGGGCTTCCGGGTCGCTACGCCAACATGGTGGTGGGCTGCCCACCCCCCCTTTCTCCTCACTCCCAACATTCCCAGAACCCACAGTTCGCCCTCTACCACGCGCAGCCCATACACTCTGTCAGAGGGGTCGGCGTCCCTGGCACCAAGCCCCCTCTAACCTTGTCACACTCCCACCCGCACCCCCACGCACACTCCCACACCCACCCCGGACACGTGCACACGCCACATCCAGCCATCCACTC
This sequence comes from Centroberyx gerrardi, assembly GCF_048128805.1. Classification (NCBI taxonomy): domain Eukaryota; kingdom Metazoa; phylum Chordata; class Actinopteri; order Beryciformes; family Berycidae; genus Centroberyx; species Centroberyx gerrardi. The sequence continues at coordinate 19,226,088 of NC_136010.1, read as the reverse complement.
CACCCACCAGACACACTTCATCTTTGGCACGCTGCCCCACCAGCAACCCTCCGCTTCCGTCAATACCCATCACGCAGCTCCCGCCGCCCCGTATCTGCCCCAGTACCCTCCTCTCTCTTCCATCCCCCCTCCCCCCCCGCACTCCCCTTTACCCCCCCCTTCCTCCCCCCTTACCCCTCTTACGCCTCTCTCCCCTCTCCCCCCCCAGCACCCAGGGCAGCCCCAGGCGGGGCCGCAGGTGACGGGGGCTGGAGCGACAGGTACAGGGGGCAGCTCCAAATCCAAGCCTATCAACCGGATAAGCACCGTGGTGTGAGCAGGATGTGGGGCTACAGGGGTCAGAGGTCAGATGAGAGGGTGGAGGAGGTGGGCAGGGCCAGGGCTAGGACCAGGTCTTCTAGGACGGAAAGCAACAGCAGCAGCGCTAGTGACAGGAGGAAACGCAGCTTACTCCGTCTCTGTTACTTTCACCTCCGTTTCCCGCATATGTAGGTGGAGACAGCTGGAGATGAATGGCACACATCCTAGAAACAAGCACACATAGAAACACAGACACAGGCACATCCACATGAACACGCACTCCCACACAATCAAAACAAATCTATAGCCATATAACTTAAGCTGAAACTAAATCTATGGGTATATAGCCTCAATTTTAATTGTTTGAAGTCTAGTTGAGTCTGTGCGAGACATAAGCCCGAGCCTGTTTACACGTACAGTACCAACATGTGGTAACGCGACACTGGAACTAAGGTGACCATAGGAGAGACCAGCTGCTTACACATGGATGTAAAAAAGACTAAACCACCAAATACATTCCAGCGGGGTTTGGCATTGTAAACAGTCATAGCAGAGAGTTGCAAAAAATGTCCCTTGACTTTGCAATAATTTACTTGGCTTCATGATGTCTCTGTCCATTCTTGCAGGTTCTGCTTTGCTGAAAGGCATCTTTTTCTAATGTAGACCTCAGATATGTTTGCTTTGTCTTAAACTTTTATGACCAGTGCACGGTTTTCTGACAGTCTTTTGCTCAATGGTCTTTTACATGTCAACAGAGGCCATGTGGCTTCATAATGATTTACATGCATTCCTTGTGGGGTGTGGGAATTAATGATACAAACAATAATATATTTGAATGTTTCTGAAGCTTTTTGCTGTTGTATCGATATTATAATATACCTGCTATGAGTATGATGAATATTGTCCAATAATTGTTTTGATCAGTGATTAATTATATCAGCAGATGTTCGTACATGGTTATAGAGAGTATATGCACATATAGTAATTCCCTCAGTCTGTGATAACCACATGAGGGTCTTATGATATGTGTAGTGTGATTTATTTCCATAGTATCATGATTTCCATTGAGTTCCTCTTTTTAATAATTATTATTATTGATTGTTGAAAATAATGATTGAGATTCAGGACTGTTTTGTTCAAAAAGATTTGCGCACCAACTATATTCCTCCTTTTCTATTTTGTTTGAGGAGATAATGTGAACAAACAGGGGCACAATTTCTTAAAAAGGTGATTTACAAAACCTGCAATCAGAGAGGGGACCTGAGTTAATGTTTTATTGTTTACTTTTTTTTTAAAAGGCTCCCAGTATTGGAAAAGGGCTTTAATCTGGCCATGGAATTTTTGGAAAATGACCCAGATTCCTCTTAGGAAGCTGCCATTCCCTCCCAGTTATACAGGGCACCTGTGCTCACTTCCTCGCAGTCATTAAAAGTTAGTCATTGCGTGTTTTTCTATGTTTTGAATAAGCACGCTTTTACATGAAGTTTTGTGGTTTTGCACACATGTGATGTCTTAAGTCAGAAATGGCCTTCTTCTAATCCTCCCTCTCCTAACACTTTTAGAGACCTCTTCTTAGATTTTCTGACACCTCAGCATCCTACTGAACGGGCTTCTTGTTTAAGAACATAACAAGAGTCAAGAATGTAAAATACATCTTACCCCTTTTCTCAGTGGGCCCTCCTGTATGTGTTATCCCTTTTTGCTACTGTGATTTTTGGGGTTGTAACAGAGCACTGATGTGGATTAGCACCAGTGCCATTGATTACTGAGGGAAAGTTATATTCTGATCAAAGAGAGGATGTGCGGGTGAGGACAAAGGAGAGAAGGCTGCTTTAGGATGGGAAGTCCCTGGAACTAGCTACTGAATGAGAGACGCTGAAGAAGAAGGAACATCAAAGACCTAAACAAAAAAGGATCGAGACAAGATGTTTGGAGAGATTCAAGAATGTGGTATGTAAGTTTTTAGGGGTATGTGTTGGCTAGCCTATTCCTTTTATGGTGTCCTTTTTGACTCTTCTTGCATGAATATATCTGCACTTATTGAATGGATTGTACTGTATAAACCTTAATGTACATATTATATATTATACATAGGCTTCTTATCAATTACTATGGGATAAATGACTCCCATTCCGTATTCAGGTGTGTGCATGTGAGTGCCACTAAGTATGTACATATAAGAGAGGGACTGGGATAGGAGATGTTGGCCAAAATATTGATGAATATTGATTTCTTTTTTTCTTATTATTTTAGACTGAAGGTGAGAGAGTGACTTATCATGATAAAAATTAAAGCCTAAATGTGTTTATATGTCAGAGCGCTTATTGATATTATTTTAAACATAGATTTCAAAATTTTCATTTGTGTATGTATTATGTGTACTGAAAGAATAGAGAATTGAGATGTGAATATTTATTGCTTCTGATAAATTAAAAAGTGTCCTTGCAGTGAAATAGCCTGTGTGTCTATATTTTATATAATATGGAAGCCTGCCTCCACCATTTTGAGCTATGACTCAAAAATACTTGGGTCATAATAATAACATACGCAACACATGTCATAATTATGACATAACTAAGTCAACATGATGAGATATGCAAATATATGAGATATGCAAGAGGTATCATGACATGTACAACAGGCACACTTAGTATATTTAAGATAATCAGTTTTGATATATTTAAGTTCTCTTCACTAATACAAGTGGGAATGTAACATGCAAAAACAGAGGCAGTCCCCAAATTTATAAGGAGTATCTTAATTTGAATGACGGGCCTCCCACCCTGTGCCTCCAAACTACTTTTAACATTTAACCATGAGTAGCCTACCAGTAGCTTTAATGAACCATATTTCATTTCTTTTTATAACTGATTGCATGGGTGAATATTTCAAAATACAGACAAAGCAACATGTAAAATGCAAATAAGAGAAGAGTGCCTGTAGACATCAGACTAAGTTAAGGTTTTAGAGCTCATGTCACAAACTATGGTGCAAGCACAAATGGAGGCTGAATACTTGAGGCATCCAATGAGGAATCTTCAAATGTTACAGCATTTTTCTAACAATATGAATGAATCACTCCATATGACTCAAAACATTTTTGGGATGAGAGACTTAGAGTAAAATGACCTAAAATAAAATCAATCTAAACCTAACTAGCACATTTTTATGAATTTCTTATCTCATAATGACTCAGACTCAGACTTGTGTAACGTTATCTCATAAAGCATTTCATAATCTTGACTTGGGTAACGTTATTTTATTGTTATAACTTCTCAAACTCATGACATGCATGTTGACACCGTAGGCTATCTATTTCATAAATGTGAAATATTTGTATTTTTCGTTCCTTGGTGAGAAAAAAGAAAAGGAGAAAACAAACTATTCCTTATCATTATCGTTTAATAGGAAGACGGTTTAATTGGAGTGGTACACAAATTGTTATCGCGGGTACATTAGGCATGTCTTTTAGTATCAATAAATAATTCAGTATAATTGTATAGATATTACTATGTTTATTTCGTGGTGTTTTATTTGGCTACGTGGGTACTACTTTCAGAGAGGACGAGTAAACGTGGAGGGATTATTCGCTGCTCTCAGTTCTCCGTTGTGATTTCGATGTAGCTGGCAGTCTCAAGACTTGAGGTTGTGCTTCGGCCGTGAGAAAAAAACTAAGATGGCGTCTCGTTAAGAAAGATAGGATGGCCCGAGGATAGTGATGATGTTGGACGGAAAATGATTGATAGTGGCACAATTTACTAACTGTGAGGCGCACATTTACTATTAAATGAGCATCTACTATTAATGCTTTACACTTATGTGTTTGACGGAACGGATTATATGGAGAAGTAAGGCTGAAAACGGTCAACTTTGCTAGCGAACGATAGCTAGCCAACTGGACCAGGCACAGCTGGCCAACGTTAGCTAACCACCAGTCATCCAAACAACAACAGAGGAAGGAGAGTTGCCACCAACCCTATCATTCCCCGGGACATCGAGGTGTCTACGGGTCAGTCACGGGAGTGTAACGAGACAAAGTAGCTAGTTGACTGCATGTGACATTTCTTCTGTGATATATATATATAGCTAGCTAGCTAAATACGCCAACTGTAGTATCTAGCATTACAGCGTTCGCTAAGTTTTCTTTGCTAGCATCAGCAAGCCAGTTAGCTAACTAACGCTAGTTACCTAGACCGTGGGAGGTGATGGGACTGGACTGAAAAGTGGAGGCCGCAATGCTAACGTTAGCTGTAAGCAGCGTCCAGGCGCCCGAACAATAGACACATCTAGATTTCAAGATTGCTCAAAGAAATGAGCGAAGGAATGAATGGCACATAGATAGTGCTAATAATTGCTTTCACAACTTTTCCCTTGTCTACATTGTCCTGTTGTAGTTGTCGTTGGAAGCTAAGGTTAGTTCCAGTTACGGCTGTCCCAAGTTTACTAGCTAGCTAACAGTTAGCTGTATTCATGTTGAGTAACTAGATGTGTGAGATAATGACGTAAGGTGAAGGTTTAGATTGTTGGCTTCGATAATTCAATAATATGATAACGTTAGTCATTTGTTTTGAAACACATTGTTATGTATTTCAACCCCAGCCCACCTGCGAATGGTGATGCCTTTATGGCCTTCTTCACCTAGGGTTCATGGCCTCCACGCCATTGTTTGTTTTAAGGCCCATGAAGACTCAGAAAGCATTGTTTGTGCGACATGTCACTAAAGTCCATCTATCAAGTTTCTTTGATTTAGACTGAATTTCATTGGGAAAGCTCCAGGACTAAATTCACAGTAGACTCCAAACCTATAACGTTAAGTTCAAGTTGGGTGAAACAAAATGCCTAGGCCTATTAGTGCATACAGTAACGTACTTACTAATTCTACACTTCAATCATTGTCCTGAAATACAGTTGATCAAGCATCACTTAACGTTTGCAACTGGAGTATGATACTTTTGTGTTTTTCCCAACTGGGCCTTGCTGTTGAATTCACTAGGGCATGGCATTTGTTTTGTTGTGTCTGTGATGTTGGGGGAGGGGGTTTGAAACGGGGACCAGTTTCAGGACAAAAACGCCTCCAACTACTTTGATTTACCTCAGGTCTGGATTTTGTTGATTATGTGAAGGGCTGGGTGTTTTAAACTGATGTGAGATGGTACAATATGAAAAAATACAGAGGAAGTGAGTATCAAGTACAACCCTTTAATAGATGACGGTAATGTTATGACAGCATGGTGCTGCACCACTCCAGGAAGTTCTGACTTGGCCAGAGTAAACAAATGTCCTAGCCTACTTTTCTCCCTAGTTTCCCCCCAAATTAATGATTAAGCTCATGCGCTTATGTTCCTTGTAAATTTGAACCTGTCTGCACATCATTTCCCTTAGGCTAAATTTACTTTCATTTAGAACATTCATTGAGACACTTTCATATTGTCTTGAATATGTCATTTCTGGAGACAAAATGTTGGCCAGTGAACATACTTGACAAGGGTCTCCTCAGGGATGTGACCTCAGTGCTGCACCATTTACAGCACCGTATGAACGTTCCAATTAGACTATCTGCAACTGATCAAAGAGTGTATGGATAATATAGGACTTGGCAAACATGCTTAACTGATACTCTTAAGTTCAATGTTGCCCATACTTAAAGTGAGTCTGCCAGATGTCATTCATTTGTTTTGTATTTTGGACCCTCCTGTTGCCAGGGCGATGGAAGGGGAAGAGTTTGTGCCTCCTCCGGAGTGCCCAGTATTTGAGCCGTCATGGGAGGAGTTTCAAGATCCCCTGGGATACATTGCCAAGATCCGTCCAATTGCAGAGAAGTCTGGAATCTGCAAGATTCGACCTCCTCCGGTAAATATTTGGTCATGTGTTTAGATTATGTAGAAATAATGCTATCTTTATTTTAACATTAAGTGAATTATAAGCTGCTGTGTCATGTGTAGGCGTACAAGTTTAATTACATCCCTTTTGCTTCTCCATAGGACTGGCAACCACCTTTTTCAGTGGAGTTGGATAGCTTCCGCTTCACACCCCGCATCCAGAGGCTTAATGAGTTGGAGGTTTGTTCCTCTTTTTTTTTTCCCTGAAGTGTTGCATTGTTGACAGACAATTATTTGTGTAGTTGTTGAAGAAAGTGGTCATTGTAATCATGGTGGTCCATTCTACTCTCTCCAGGCGGAGACCCGAGTGAAGCTGAATTATTTGGACCGCATTGCCAAGTTTTGGGAGATCCAGGGATCCTCTTTGAAAATCCCAAATATAGAAAGGCGCATCCTTGACCTTTTCAGCCTATCAAAGGTACTAGATGTGAAGTGTATTCACTCAAAAACTGTAGTGATACTTTTTAGACTGTATGCTACTTTTTGTTCCTTACCTATACCTTACTATAATTGTCAAACAAATGGTTGAATAGGTTGGTTTTCTTTTGCAGATTGTGACGGAGGAAGGAGGTTTTGAGATGGTCTGTAAGGAACGGCGCTGGGCTCGTGTGGCCCAGAGGCTTGGCTACCCTGCAGGCAAGAACATAGGCTCCCTTCTGCGCTCGCACTATGAGAGGATCGTCTACCCCTTTGAAATGTTCCAGTCTGGTGCCAGCATGCCGGTAACACTATACACACTCTCCTCTCTTTGTGTTAGCAAAGGTGATCAAGTCATAGATGGCATTTACAAGCATTGATCTTTTAGTGAATAGTAGCATAATCACTATATGATGCATTGTATTCCAGTTTTCTTAGGACATCTGAGGCATTTTCTAAAATATTTTGACCTAAACCCCTTCTATTTTCGCTTTATTTCTAGCATTGCAAGCCGAAGCACTATGACGGTGAAGAAGTGGATAAAGAGTACAAGCCCCATTCCATCCCCCTGCGGCAGTCTGTCCAACCATCCAAAATGAGCAGTTACGGACGCAGAGCCAACCGCTGCCAACCAGATGTGAGTGGGAGCACCCATGCAGCCATAATTGTCATTTAATAACTTTCCTTGCCTCTATCATTAATCTATGACCCTGGTTACTTTGGTCACTTTAATGTAGTTTTTGGGATCAGGGCATAAGAGATCTGCTTTCACAAAATCACGTTTCTGTGCCTGAGAATGTCTTTGGTCCGTTTTTATTTAAATCCTTGTCCATAGTACACTTTGTTGCTTTTACATTTCTCACCCGTGCACTGGCAAGGATGTGTTCAGACTAGGTAGAATTCCAGTGTGAGCTGGGCTGCCTCCAAATTAGGAAAATATTATATTAATGTGAATAAAATACAGTTTCTGTTTATATGGCTTGCATCCTGGCATGATCAGATGATAAAAATGTGTCAGGTGCGACTGTGATCAGTCAAAGGTGAAATTGTTGCAACTGTAGCACTCTGTAATAAAGGCGTTAATATCATTATCATTAATATCATTATGTGCATGAATTTAACTAAAGCAGTACACTTGTGTGAAATGGTGGGAAATACATAATGCTGACATGGATATTAAAAAAAAAACCCGCCAGGGCACGTAATAGACATTCTCAGGCAGAGTGTGGATACCTCAGATGTTGATGACTAGAGCCCAGAAATTTAATTTGACATGATGCATTAGAGAAATGATCAGAAAATAAAATGACTGTGGCATATAACCAGGGTCTCTGTTTACAGACCCTATACATGCGCATAATCTTGTTTATCGAGTATAATCTAATTGGTTTCAAAGTTATTGTGCTTTTCTGTTCGGGTGACATCTGAAAACACGAAGTGAAACTAGTGCTCTTGCCTGTTAAGGCTTATATTTTCATGAGCACTTGCTGTTAAAAATAGACATTCAGACTATCCTACCCTGTAATTGCTTTATCAGTGTCTGTTTCCCGCAGGACTCGTGACCTTATGACAAGGCCTATATCCTCACTGATAGCACTGACTGTATTTTTTGTGTCTTGGTTATCAAAGTCTCACCTTAACACGTATCCAAGCTCCATTAATTGGTGTACAAACAATACTTTTTGTGTTTTAATTTTTGCAAATATTAATTTTATGCTTGAGCCATTTATGCCATTTCCCAGTGAATTGAAGCCATGCGTCCCGACCTCAATGTGCCCTAGATAAATGATGGCTAGAGTCCTTGCATGGTACAGCTAACTCACTAGTGAAGTTGCAAGTCTCTCATAATGCCTGTTGGCATTAAAGTTTTAGTAGTGTAAAGTTCAGTATTTTACTGCCTGTTGATCACAGAAATGGCCAAATGTGTGAAAGCTGACATAGCTACCATCACGACAGGCTAACAAAAATACAAAAGAGATTTTGTCTACGAACAATCAAAATATGTCGTTGGATGAGAATCTTACAGTGCATACCACGCTATCATGTTATTTCCTGTTTTCCTCAGCTTAACTTTGTGTTTCAGTTACAATGGAGTGTCTGTGGAAGATGTGATGATGCACTCAGAACGCATCCTAGCTTGCCTGCTCTCTGTCCCTCCATGCTACTATGCTTAAGTCTGCTGCTATTGCTCTCTGCTTCATGGTTCATTTTGTTCACATCTTCATTTTTCACTTCCTTCCTTCTCCCCCATTAGACACACAGATAAAAATATGCGTTTCATAAGCTACACATTGTCACCAAACCATTTTGCATTAATGTTGCTAGTATGCAGCACAACCTGTGAGCCAGCCCACATTCTGTCATGCTCTTTACATAAGCCAGTGACTCCTCATTTTCTGCCCTAAACCCCCTAGGTTGCTAATGACCTACCCATTGTACTCCTTTGAGTTTGTACTACTCACTAATGGCATATAATTTTCTGCATTTATTATGCTGGAATACATCTTTTCTTTGACATATCATGAAGTTATACACATAATTGATCGGAACAAAAACAATTTTGAAAAATATTTTTGAAAAGTGATGTGTATCAAGATATCATCAGATAACTCATTACTCACCAGAGAAATCTGATGAATGGGCTTTCATGCTAAATCCAGTGCATCTAGTTATTGCTTCATTTTTTGCTCTCATTGAGTATCTGGGGGTTTGATTTTCAGTTTTTTTTTTCAATTGCTTGTATTATTAATAATTGAGCACATCTACAAGCATGCCAGTTATGATGGCATTTTACATTAAATTACGTTATATGTAAAGATCCAGTAGATAACTTTTCTATGATGTTCACCAGGAGCTGCAAAATATGGGTTGCCAAATAATACACATGATGACATATTTGTTAGCAAACACAAAACCCATTCCTGATTGGCTATAAGTTGTCAGCTGCAACTTGCAAGACCGTGGTAAAATTTGGTTGTCTCAAATTAAAAAGCGTATCAAGTTTTTCTCTATCATGTTTCAATTTGCCTCAGGAAACAGAACTTTTTTTCAGCATATCCTGCAACATGCTAGTCTGTCAGACCGCAGAATCAGATCGTCATCCTAAAAGACTGAAAAGCAAGAAAGACCAGAGGTGGGAAAAGCAGACAGGGAGATGGAGCTGAGGAGATTGACAGACAAGGGAAGGAAGAGAATAAACATGCCATGCATTGTCTCCATTTCCCACAGGCCTTCAAAATCCTTGAACGTTTTTGAAAATCAATGTATGGCCTTGAAAGTACTTCATATATATATATATATATATATATATATATATATATATATATATATGGCACCCAAATCCATCCATATGCAGCTCTCTGGACCCATCTCCCGTTAGGATCAACACTTAACATCCTGAGCAAAACCCTGTGATGGATATTTGCGTTGATATATATATATAGCAGCAGTTTTAAAATGGATTTCTTGACACAACAAGATTATGAGTATAAAATGAGGCCTCTATGATGTCTCATTTTGACCAATGGCATGTCTTACCCCAAAACATGCAAATTTTGAGTCCTTACATTTCAACTAACAGGACCTTGAAAGTCATTGTGAAGTCCTTGAATTTAATGTTCAAGTGAGTCACAGAACCCTGATTTTAGGATGAGGGGAACATTTACATTTTATACTTAGATTATTTAGATATGTGGTTATTGTGCATGCACATGTAATGCTGTCAGTGACCTAATTTAGTAGGCACCGTTTGAAACCGAACTCAGATTTGAATGATGCAGCCTACTCCAAACTAAAGATGAGCTGTATGAATTTAGGATCTAGATCTACAAAAGCTCCCTATTGGATCCTGAAGGTGTTACGTTAAATGTGACCCCTTTCTCATAATGTGTCCCTGTAAGATTTTTCCTACCACTACTGGTTCTCTTCTCCCCAGGCTCTCTCCCTCTCTCATCCCTTTTCCTCCTCTTGTCTTAGTTTATTGTTGCTGTTATTGTCTCCCCTTGCAGGGTCCAGAGGATCTGGCCCCCCATCCTCTCACCACTGGCTCTCAACTCATCTCTGCGGTACTGCCTCTTGAGCATATGAGCTCACCTTCCGCCCCGCTCTCTTCCTGCCTCTTTCCCCAGACAACCTCTCCCCTTCTGAAGTTGTCTAGACTTTTCTTTTTTTCTTTTTTTTTTTACTAACCAAAAAACGCATTTTCATTAACATGCAATCATACCTCCTCAGTGCTTCTCAACCAGTGGGTCACAACCCATAAGAGATTCATGTGACTGTTGCAGACATGTTCCCACAAAAAAATACAGCTACACTTTTATATTAATAGTAGGTGTTAGTCCCTAAATCAACTTTATCTCTGGAGTTTAGACCATGAATGCAGAGATCACCGGACCTCTTGGAAGTAAATCTGTCCCCATCTCCTTGGCCTATTTTCTCCTGTTCCTACCTAAGCTATGTGTTTTTCATTAGCTTGGTGTGGCTGCTAGGATTAACAATCCTAACTGTACACTTGAGGATTATCAGGAACATTTAGTGTCATGGTAGAAGAACGTCTTTTGGGGCCTTGAAATCTGTTAAGGCTGGTGTTTTTTAATGCATTGCTTACCGTCAACAAATCCTATGAAAATAACAAAATCAACAATGCGTTTGCTCTACTCCCGTTACTTTCTGACATCCCACGTACCATTTTTAGCCTTCAACCCGGAAGTCATTGGCTCCAATTGTAAGCTAAAAACCTTGAAATACAGCTCACAAAGACATAGTTTCAATTTTAAAAATCGCTAACTGTTACCACGAAAAGTCAGGCTGTTGTAGTTATTACCAAATCAAATTCAAATTTGAACAAATTCTTCATTACGCCGGGGACTATTTTCGGTGCTATGGATCTACTTTCCTGAGATCGCAAACGTATTTACAGCCGGCTTATTAAGTTGTTTGAGGAAAAAGTCAGCTGGCCCGGTGCATCGTGATGATGAAATATGTTGCCCAGAGCAACAGCATGGCTCTTTGATGTATTTTTAATCGTTTTTTTAATACAATGGAGTTCTATGGCTGCTGAGACATGGCTTTATTGGGCACCGGCTACATGGACGAGACTTGTTGGCAAAACAGTCATTGCTGATTTTGTTATTTTCATAGGATTTGTTGACGGTAAGCAATGCATTAAAAAACACCAGCCTTATCCTTTAAGTATTTTCACAGATATTTATTGTCACTTTTTAAGAAGTAGGATTTTTGGTAGCTTGCTATTGGGTCGAGACTTCATGGTTGCGATCAGAGTTGGGTCCTGATGCCAAAGTAGTTGAGAACTACTGCTTTAGATGTCCTAACTCTTTAATTCACTATGGGCTCTTGACATCACTTTCACTTTTTTCCCCAGTGCACAAACACCATTTTTTGTCTAACCAGTGTGGACTTCTGTTTGTGTCTCAAGCTTTCTCTCTCTTTCACTCATACTCCTTCTCTATGGTTGTACTTGGCTTGAAATGCTTTATTGCTGGGCCGTCTGTGTGCCTTTGCGCTTTGCTGTTTTGCCTTGCTCTCCGCTCACTTCAGCAGCGTTACTGTGTGGCTGCATGCGTTCTATTGGAGTGCACTCTCACTCTCAAAAAGCCAGTAGGTTTAATTTAGCAAGCTTTCCCTAACACGACGACGTAGTCTGTTGAGTGAGACCAAAATATTAGCAAAATGAGCCCTCAAGCATTGAAACCATTAAAAGACATTTTTGAACAAGGTGTTGTAGGCCCCACAAGGTCTTAGTGGTGCCTGTTTTGCCCCCTAATGAAACTTGAATGAAATGAAAGGGTCATTCATGATGGTAAGTGATTTTTATCTACTGTATGGTTGGAACTGCTGGTGGTTGTTTACTATCATGGTGGTGGGTCCTAACCTTTAAGCTGTCACAGTGATGTAGGCTAACTTTCCCTTCCTTTCTAACCTAGCGTAATCCCCTCTTGTGATGCAGTGCCATGCTCTCCTGTTATAACTATATGTTCTGCATTTGGCCTAGACCCATGCTTTGCTCTCTATGTGCTTTGGAGAGTAGCTGTAGTCTGTCCATGCCATCATGCTGACAGCTGATTTCTGCCCGCAGCCTGAACCTACAGAGGAAGACATAGAGAAGAACCCAGAGCTGAAGAAGCTGCAGATCTATGGGGCAGGACCTAAGATGATGGGACTGGGTCTGGTGGCCAGGGACAAAGGCATCAGGAAGAAAGGTAGGTATCATGAACATCGCCTCATTTAAGTGGGTCTTCTTGGACACCCACATGGTAAAGAACACACAGTAAAGCATAAACAGGGCTCTACAGTACCGTTTTGGTCAGAAATGCAGCCAAAATTTAAATTATGTGACCTGGAAATTCTATTTTGGTGCACTAGTGCGCCTACAAATAATTAGTTTAGTGTGACATAAGGAATAACTTTTTTAGAGCGAGCATGACAATTCCTCCCATGTTGTTTGTTATGTTCCCACCAATCAAGCTCCAAACAAGGTTATTTACCTCAAAGCTGTTTCTTTATTTAATTGGTTAAAATGAAATCTCCTTCCGTCCTTTAACAAGAACCAGTGTTTCACACAAGCACCGGCTGTTGGCCAAATAATAACTGCGTCCTGTCCAGCCAGTCTGCCATGAAAATGAAAGTGAAGCTTGTGTTTCTATGCTCTGTTTTTAACGGTGTGTGCAAGACTGTAACTTCACACTTTTTAGTTGTCAGAGATGTGTAAAATTGTCTCCAACACTCAGAAATAAGGTGAACATGAGTGCAGTGCCACTCACGGACACCATTACTGTCAGGGTTGAATAAGCTATTTATCACAACGTGTAATATTTTACTAAAGGCACACACTTTAAGAGTCAAAGTACGAAAATGATTTGATCTGCAGAGGAGAGTAGTCGTCTTCAACAGACAAGAGCATCCGCTGCAGAGCTGAGACTCGCACTTATAGTCATTTCTCAAGAAAAAGGAATGCTGCTTTTTATATACACATTCTGTTCCCATGGCTTTGCCATTTTATAGCTCAATGTGCTTGCCTTTGTGTATGACCCTGTTAAAATGTATTATAGTTGCAGGAGACATATTACAGTTAGTTAGTTAATTACTCTACTGCCCAGTCTGTTTCGACTCAACAGTCTGCATTTTCTATGATAACTGAGTTGCTGAGATATGATATGTAGAGGGCAAGGAGCATGGAAGCCATGTCAACAACTGATGATAAATGTGATGTGTTTAATTTCTTTTTTTGGGAGCACCAGTGTTGCCAATTTAAAAAGTTAATTTAGAGCCCTGCACTGTCAAGATGTTTCTGTCAATGATGATTACTGACCGTCTGATGCTGAACAACCACTCCTCTAGATGAGCTGCCTCAGACTGTTACTGTCCGGGAGAACGTGTCTGCCGCAGCTGCTGCTCCCGGTGATACCTCAGTCACAGAGGAGCCACTGGAGGCTCAAGAGAAGCAGTGTGACGGGAGCACGTCTAGCCCCCTGCTGTCTCCCCCTACCATCTCAGTTAAGACTGAAGTGAAGAAAGAGGAGCCGGAGGAAGAGGGTGAGAAGGACAATGATGAGGAGCAAGATGATGGAGATGGACCCTGCACCAAGATGACCATGAGGCTGAGACGCAACCTCAACAACCCTCAGTTTGTAAGTAGAGCAGAGGATGCGTCCGGGGGCTGTCGTAGTTGACCTCCTCATTCACATAAGTTGAAAAGGGTGAATGATTTTTAGAAACCTTTCACTCCCTTATTTGGAAGTTCCTTAGATCTGAGAATCAATGTTTTCTACTTTACCCTTTTTTCAAAGGTGGATTCCTTTGTGTGTCGTATGTGCGGACGGGGAGATGACGACGAGAAGCTCCTGCTGTGTGATGGCTGCGATGATAACTACCACACCTTCTGTCTATTGCCCCCCCTCACTGATCCTCCCAAAGGAAATTGGCGATGCCCCAAATGTGTGGCAGAGGTAAGTGAGAATATTTAAAAACACTTGTCATAGTCTATTAGTAAGCACAGCACATTTGCCATTTTTTTAGCTTCCTCTAAACCTACAAGACTCATCTTGTTCTTAATTTTCTATCCCTTTCTTTCTCTTAAGGAGTGCAAGAAGCCTAATGAAGCGTTTGGCTTTGAGCAGGCTACACGCGAGTACAGTCTGCAGAGTTTTGGGGAAATGGCTGACGCCTTCAAAGCAGATTACTTCAACATGCCTGTCCATGTAAGTGCATCCACACAAGGCATTACCTATTCACTATGAAGCGTGGCTCACCCCCCCGGCTGGTGATAATGCGAGAGACTAATCTCTTTACTGTGTGTTGTTACCTGTGTAGATGGTTCCCACAGAGCTTGTGGAGAGAGAGTTCTGGAGGTTAGTCAGTAGTATTGAGGAAGACGTGACTGTCGAGTATGGAGCGGACATACACTCCAAAGAGTTTGGCAGCGGCTTCCCGATGAACAATGGCAAGAGGCACCTCACAAAGGAAGAGGAGGTATATACAATTTGGCTTTCTCAGTTCAACCAGTCTCTGCTGAATTCTTATATTTGATTTACAATCATAGTCCAATGATTATCCATAGTCCACACACTTCTGTCTATTTTTCCATCAGGAATATGCCCGATCTGGCTGGAACCTGAATGTGATGCCAGTGCTGGAGCAGTCAGTTCTGTGCCATATCAATGCCGACATCTCTGGGATGAAGGTGCCCTGGCTTTACGTAGGCATGGTGTTCTCAGCCTTCTGCTGGCACATTGAAGACCACTGGAGCTACTCCATCAACTACCTGCACTGGTAATGAATGCTTGTTGTGTGTCAGTCATGTTTGTCAATCGGTTTGCCATTTTATGTTGTAGACTGGTTGTAGCTTTTAATGTTGAAGCTATGATCATGTCATATGATTGACATCTTTCTTTTGATTGAAAGACTGTAACTGTAAGACTGCAAACTTTCTCCTTGTTCTGTCTTGTCCAGGGGTGAACCCAAGACATGGTATGGGGTTCCCTCTGTGGCAGCTGAGCGACTTGAGGAGGTGATGAAGAAGCTGACGCCAGAGCTGTTTGAGTTCCAGCCTGACCTCCTCCACCAGCTGGTCACCATCATGAACCCCAATATCCTCATGTCTCACGGAGTACCGGTCAGTCTCACATAAACACACAAAATACAAATTTGTTTTCTAAAAAATGTATTTTCTTTTGCTGACCTCAATGCATTTGATTGGCAGGTTGTGCGTACCAACCAGTGTGCTGGTGAGTTTGTCATCACCTTTCCCAGAGCTTACCACAGTGGCTTCAATCAGGGATATAACTTTGCAGAAGCTGTCAACTTCTGCACTGCAGACTGGGTAAGCCTATAAACTCTGTCCATCTCAGGCTCTCTTTTCATGCCAGACTTCCTCAAGACTGTATATTACTAAGATCTCTCTTCTCTCTCTCCCCCTTAGCTGCCTGCAGGCCGTTCCTGTATTGAGCACTACCGGCGTCTGCGGAGGTATTGCGTATTCTCCCACGAGGAGCTCACCTGTAAGATGGCTGCTTGCCCAGAGAGGCTAGACCTCAACCTGGCAGCAGCTACACACCGGGAAATGTTCAGCATTGTCCAGGAGGAGAGGAAACTCCGGAAGGGCCTGATGGAAAGGGTGAGACACAGGAATAGACCTTTCCCTTTGATTTGTGGTATAGCCGTGGGACCACACTACTACGTTTTAACTTTTTGAGACTGTTTGTGAAAGATAGTTCATTTCTGAATGCAACATTGTCTGACGTTGTGATGTATTTGTGAGGTAAAATAAGTACTGTCCGCTTGTCTAAAACTTTTGTGTACTCTATCTCCAGGGCATTACTGAAGCAGAGAGGGAGGCGTTTGAGCTGTTGCCTGATGATGAGAGACAGTGTGATAAATGCAAGACCACTTGCTTCCTCTCTGCTCTGGCCTGCTCAAACTGTCCTGAGCGTCTGGTCTGTCTCTATCATACGCTGGACCTGTGTAACTGCCCCACAGAAAAACTCTACCTCAGGTACTCATCACTTAGTTTGTGTCTATGTGTATGCTTTGCAATGAGTGACATTGGCTATAATTTACATAATCTCTCAAAAGAAATAAACAATACTACTTTGTCTGTCACTCCATCTCCACTGACTCTTCTAATCTCTCTTCCATTACTCGTACTCCTGCAGGTACAGATATACCCTGGATGAGTTGCTGGCCATGTTGCACCGATTAAAGGTTCGGTCAGAGTCCTTTGATTCCTGGGCCAATAGAGTAAAAGAGGCACTTGAGCAGGAAGAGGGAAACAAGATAGGTAGGAAATCAACATAGATGCACCCTTTACACCTAAAATTTTAGATGCAAGATTTGATTTTAAAATGACAAATTATCCAAAGGATGTTGTAATAAAATGCAGCGAGACTAAATGGCTGTTGACTTGCAGGAATCGATGACCTGGAGCTGCTGAAGAAGGAAGCAGCGGAAAAAAAGTTTCCCGACAATGAACTCCTTCAGAAACTGAACACTGTTCTTAAAGACATACAGCACTGCCAGCAGACTAGCACTGAACTCCTCAGTAACACAAAGACCAGGTCAGATGGAACACAAACTTACCTTTAACACTTTCACTATGTCTATTTATTTATTTATTTATTCATTCATTCAGTTACATACACTTACCTATAGACACTGTTGCATTTCAGTGAAGGTAAGATGACTTTGGCGGAGCTGAAGTCCTTGGTGGAGATGATGCAGAACCTGCCCTGTGTAATGAGCCAGCTGGAGGAAGTGCAGGTGAGAAGAGCTAGAGCTCATGTTGTCACATTGAACTACCTCTTTTTTTTCCATATCTTATCCTTCAAAAGTACATTTATAATTCTAACCTTCAGTGAGCCAAAAGTACATTTATAATTCTAACCTTCAGTGAGCCAATTTCTTTGTATTAAAATCTAATCAACCAAAATAGATGTTCTCCTATCATAAAAGTTGTAATCTATTTGATTGGCTCATGATTTACCTCTCCCTCTGTACCTATATTCAAGGCGGTCCTGCGAACAGTACAGGATTTCCAGGGCCAAGCTCAAGTACTGGTCAGTGACAGGGACTGGAGGAGGGGCTCTCCACCACCCGAGCAGTTGCAGGCCCTGTTGGAGCAGGGGGCCAACCTGCCTGTGGAGGTGCCAGAGTGTGACTTGCTCCGGGGCCTACAGGAGCAGGGCCACTGGCTGGGTGAGGTGAGGCGCACCCTGGGCGCAGAAGGAGGAGAAAGAGGAGAGGTGACCTTGGCTATGCTGAGGAACCTGATGGAAGCAGGCTGCAATGTGCCCCAGAGTGTGTCGGTGGAGACGGCCATGGCAGAGCTTCAGGAGCTGCTCACAATTGCAGAGCGTTGGGAGGAGAAGGCACAGATCTGCCTGGAGCAACGGTGAGACACGTCCTATGACTGTAGAAAATTCTCTAAACTGCACCTGCCCCATAGGCTCCAGTCATTCAAAACCAGTCTATCCTGTTCTGATGTTCTTCTACGTCTATTTGTGGTGGTTTTGTACTTGCAGGCAAAAGCACCCTCTCTCTACCCTGGAGGCCATAGTGAACGAAGCCCAGCTTATCCCGGTCAAGCTGCCTAACATCCTGGCTCTGCAGGGCTGTCTGAGCCGAGCGCGGGCTTGGGTAACAGACCTGGAGGAAATCCAGGTAAAAAAAACATTCCTACAGTCACTTCAGTCTTACTACCTGTCTCTGTCAATACTTGGCTTTTGCTTTCACTATTTTTGGTTTATGTTTTAAATTGTCCCCATTTTGTCTTTTCTCCATGTAATGGCATGATTCCTAATTGATTTGGAAACCCTGGTATTGCAAAATATGCAGTACCTTATATACAGTAAGACTGAAGCTGATCTTTTTAAATATAATATTCTTTCCTCTGTTGTAGAATGGGGAGCACTACCCATGTCTGGATGACCTGGAGGGCCTGGTGGCCATTGGGAGGGACTTGCCAGTCTGCATGGAGGAACTAAGGCAGCTGGAACTGCAGGTGGCCAGCGCCCACTCCTGGAGGGACAAGGCCAGCAAGACCTTCCTGAAGAAGAGCAGCCAGCACAGTCTACTAGAGGTGGGCAGCTGGAGGGACACAGGGGGTCTGGGTGGCAGAGGCAGGGCAGAGAAGCTAAGATGTAATGAATAAATATGATTCCAGGCACTGGCAAATAGGAAAAGAGCAAGACAAACTGACAAAATCTCAGGAATGGAATTTCTGTCATTGTTGACATTGTTTGTGCAGCCATTTTAAACTCCAGTGTTTCCCTGCAGGTATTATGCCCATGTGCAAAAAGGAAAGAGAGGAAAGAGGAGACTGAGCCGTTAGATGATCCATTAGATGACTCCGATACCAACACTCTGGGCCTCTCTGCTCAGGACCTGAGGGACCCTGGAGCTATTGTGAGTTGTCATTGTCTACTTTTCCTCTCTCATGATTGATTCTCTATGTGCTTTCAAATTTAAGAAAAACAGATGTAGTTCTGTGTTGTATACGTTTTATACATTAGTTTTCATATTGTGAGCCTAATTTCTGTGCCTCTGCTTTAGGTGATGGCATTCAAAGAAGGGGAGCACCAGGAGAAGGAGGCACTACTGAGGATACAGAAATTGAACATGTGTAAAACCGGACTTGATGCCACAACTCACAGGGAGGACAAGGAGAACGGGAGGTGGGACGATGCCATGGAGCTGGACACATCCAGCCACTCACAGAACTCTGTAAAGGAGAACGGTAACAGTAACCACACCAGTGCCACCCCTCCTCAGACGGTGTGTGTGTGTGGTGGGCAGCCTCGTGCCCCTCAGCTCCGCTGCCATCTGTGCAAAGACTGGTTCCATGGTGGGTGTGTTCCCTTCCCCTCTCTGCTACCCTCCTCTGGACCAACTGTTAACCCCCTCTGCTGGTGGGACTGGGACTCGCGCTTCTTATGCCCACGATGCCAGCGGTCGCGGCGCCCACGCCTGGAGACCATCCTGGCATTACTGGTAGCACTGCAGAGGCTGCCAGTGCGTCTGCCAGAAGGAGAGGCACTGCAGTGTCTTACAGAGAGGGCCATCACCTGGCAGGGCCGTGCCAAGGAGGCACTGGAGACACCAGAGCTGCAGCAGGCACTTAAGAGGCTGCAGGAACTCAAAGAGTCTCTCCATTGTGAGGCAGAGAAGGATGAAGAGATGGAAAAGGAGACAAAAGGGAACTCGGTGATTGTTCTGTCAGACTCCGAGGGAGGGGAAGGAGAGGATGGAGTCATTGATCTGACAGATGAGAACTCGCCTAAGAAGGGCACCAAGGAGATGAATGGCACTCGGGTAAAGGATCTATTCCACTTCTCTCTTCATCTTGAGATGTAATAGATTTCAGACTTACCTTTTCAAGCTATATCCAGTATGATGCTTGCCAGTTTCATATGATGCTTTTTTACCCACAGGGTGAATGTGAAAATGGCATCAGTAAGAAGTCAAATGTTACAGGTAAGTTGTGTGTGTTAATTTGGAATAACAGAAGGCCACCATGTAATGCATTATGTTCCCCAGACACTTAACTGCGTTCCCCCTCTCCATACCCCCAGGTGTGGGTTCTCTGCTGCCCCTGCTGCCGTCTTTGCAAGGCCAGGTAGTGGAGCTGTCCACAGCCACCAGGGCCAGCTTGGAGGAGCTGCAGCTGGAAGGAGATCTGCTAGAGGTCTCCCTGGACCAGACACACACCATCCACAGAGTCCTGCAGGCCACCTCTCTTCCACCCAGAGAGACACTGCACACACTGATTCAGGTCAGAGACAGACACAGAATGAACCTTGACCTTGGGGCACTTTTATCCAGAGAACATTACAGTGCCATGCGTGCATAATTGTTTAATATGAGATCACATTGGTACTATAGATTCCAATACACTTTAAGTAAGCCGATATATCAGGCCAATATTGGACTTTTATTAAAAGTCTAGCATCGGCCAGTCAGTGTCATCCACTAGCAATATGATTAAGTTTGTTTGATTACAGATTTATTGTGTAATTGATCAATACTACACTGGTAGCCCATCAGTGTAGTGGGAAGCCCTTAACTTAACATTTTGTATGCATGAATATGTACTATTATTATTATCATCATCATCATCATCATCCTGGGTTTCAGAGGAGAGTTAGTGTCCCATGGTTTTCGTTTTCCACCCTGCCAAGAATAAAAGTCTGGGGGAAACATTGAGTACTTGTACTTTTTGGCATCAAAATGGTCAAATTCAAAGACAATGAATATCGGAAAAAAATATCCATGAGCAGCTTCAATGCAAAAATATTGGCATCAGACATCAAAAACCAATATCAACTGAACTGAAATAGGTAAAAAGCAAACAAACATGTATTTACTTGTTGGCTTGTTACATTTCCAGTGACGTTTATCCACCATAATTTCAGTTTATTGACTATTAGCTCCTTATGGCTGGCAGTTAAAAACTGCTGCTCTTCTAATGCTCCTCTCCTCTTTCCTGCCTCAGATTGAGCTACAAGAGCAGAGAGGAACCAGCCGTGGACGAGCCAAGGACTCCAAAAGGAAGAGGAAGAGCCACAGAGGTGGCAGTGGGGAAGAGACAGGACCCAGGTCCCTGGATGTCTCAGAGTCAAAGAAAACCCGCCCCCTCAGCCAGAGCCCCTCCCCTCACTTACCCATCCAGACCCATCCAGAGGTAACAGGCCCCCTGTCTTGTTTTCTTTCTCAAACATATGTCTGAGGAATGCAGTTTTAATACAAAAAATTCCAAGAAAAGGTTGAAACAATAAATTTCATCGTAAATTAATACTTTGTCTTCTTTTTGTGTCACAGATTTTGTGATATAGTCAACGCTGGAGCTCTGTAAAAACGGATTGGTCAAACTTCAAAGAGGAGTAGAATGGACAGATCATTCTGTGCCAGAAGACAGTGTCAAGATATAGAAAGATGCAGGACATCCCCGCCCCCCCCCCCAGTGCCCCACCCCCCTTCTCATCCCTCACTCATGTATTCAAACACTAACAGAGTGACAGCAATTTTGAGCCCCATCATCTACACTCCACTGTCTCATCCTCAGCCCCAGACACATCCCATCCATCATCATGTTTTCAGTCTCGCTGTCCTTCCCATCTGTATTCCCCCCCACCCCCATTCTCCCAGTGAACGTGTTAGGAGTGTGTGGGACTGACATTGTAATAGGAGAGTCTTTTGGTCTTAAGTTGTCTCTGAGGTCAGTCAGTATGCTATGTTTTTCCGGCTGTATTAAAGATAGTTCAACTGAAGCCTGTCTTAACACAGGACGTTGCAGTATCACTTGACCCCACCCACTGAAGTTGGATAAACTATGGGTTTATTTAGACCCTTCTGTTGGGGCATGACCCCCAAAGCTGACGTACAGCAGAAGGTTTTGACAGCCGATCTTAGATAACAGCACCATGGTAACACCTGTATTTTCTTTTTGTATTGGATCTTGTGTTCGGTGAGGCTGTTTTGAGGGGACATGCATTTTTGAATAAGCCGGTAGAATATTTTGGGAAGTGTGAAAAACAGGCATTCATGTTTTTGGTGCTACTTTCCCAAAATGGATATCTGTACCTCTCGCTTTCTCTTTCTCTTTCTCTCTGCCCTTCCCTCCTTATGTGATGCCTTTTTTTAGCTCCCATCCTCTTGACTCCATGTTTTATTCTATTTCTTTCAATTTGACTTCTCTCTTTCTTTCT
Organism: Centroberyx gerrardi; assembly: GCF_048128805.1. Classification (NCBI taxonomy): domain Eukaryota; kingdom Metazoa; phylum Chordata; class Actinopteri; order Beryciformes; family Berycidae; genus Centroberyx; species Centroberyx gerrardi. The sequence goes on along the minus strand of NC_136010.1, from coordinate 19,203,776 downwards.
TTCTCTCTCTCTCTCTCTCTCTCTCTCTCTCTCTCTCTCTCTCTCTCTCTCTCTCTCTCTCTCTCTCTCTCTCTCTCTCACTTGCTCTTTATCTCTTTCTGCAAATTAAGGTAACTTTTCACTGTAACTCACTTTATCACATTTTATTTTGTTTCCTGGGTTCAAATGATTATATTATTATTGTTATTGATATTGCAGACACACAGTTGTCGTGAGTTTGTGTATAAACTTTTCATTTCAATGTTGCCTTTGTTTCTTTTCACTCTTGTTAGAAAATAAAGGTTTAGAATTGTTTAGGATATCTCGACTCATTCTTTCTCAACTTGGAAGACTATATTCTGAAGATCAATACTGAATTTGTTATATTGAACAGTGCAAAACAGACTGCAGAAATGATGTGGCACCAAAGCTGTTTCCATGATCAATTGGTTTTATTTAGAAAAGCTTTCATTGTAAAATGCCAGACATTGGACATCACATACAATATTGAACAAACAAGTACACATTTTTCTATGCTAGGAATTAGCAAGGAATAAGCAAGTTCATAGAAAGTCACATTGTCACATCCACAATTACATACACCCTGGCAAAGACTTAATCTTTTGAAGTACATGGAAAAATCATTTAGACTTTTAATATCAAACATGCATGTAAGTCAAATGTCAAAGAATCAGAATTTGTTCATCTTGTTTTATAAATAGGTCATCCTTTACTGTAAAAGTGGTCATCGTAGCTGAAGCCTTCGTCGGAAAAGGTAAAGTATAATTATCCAGAATGTTACCAAAGCCTAGTTCTGGAGAGCACAACATTAAAAAGTGTTAGTTGACATACACCCAGGGTTCCTACACAGGTCGGAAATTTGTAGATTATAGAAGTATGGAAAAGTAATTTGATAACTTCCAGATGTTAAAGTTTGGGAATTACACATGTAGGAAAGGTATAGAAAAATATTAAGTCCTACTGCAGATATTAATACATGTTTGATGTAGCTGCAGACCCATTTCAAAGATAGTGATATTTGTGTTGCTAAGAATAATGATTTGTAATGAAATAGCCTAGTTTACAGTCACTATTAGAATAGACCATATTGCATACTGACCAACATTTTCAAATCCAGTCAAGAAACTGAGGTCTGGAAAAAGTAGGACATTTTGAAATGGAAAATGTATAGAAAGTCTGTACATCAGGTTGGGCATTCTTTGTCATGGAGAGGAAATTGAAATGATTGTATTTCATTCTTTTCAAGGGCAAATGTGCCGTTTTGAGTTCAACCCCGGTATCAAATGTTTCCTGTGCTTAGTATGATACAATGTGCCTTTTCAAAGCAGTGTGCCTGCCAGTTGCGCTGTGCTTCATTGTTCACTTCCTCAGCTGTATGTGCCTTTGTGTGTTCCTTTGAAAAATGTGCTATACAGTAAGACTGCCTGTAGACAAGGCACAGCTCAGCAATTAATTATATATATCAAAAAGCTTCTGCAGCCTGAAAATGATGTTGCATTGTCTCCATCTGTCACAACAAGGGAGCATTTGTACATGACCACTGCAAGAATGAAGAATGTCATCATATCCACATTAATTGGCACACGCTGTTCTTTTGAAAAGTTCTCTTGAGGACAAAATGTCCACAAAATATGTTATGGCACAGAAGTGGCGGCTCACCATAGTGTTCTCACAGCTGGTTTCATCCTCACTTTTTTCTCTTTGTTCATATTATTCCCTCATTCCCCAAAAAGTAATGGAGGCTTGCAATGATTACAGGGGACTATTTTGCTGCACCACTCTTCCGTCCAGCACCAGGGACTATTTTTCTGCACCACTCTTCCGTCCAGCACCGGTAATGACTAAACAGCAGGTGGTGCTGTCTCTCACACCTTCTGTCCCTTATGTACAGTGACAGATCGCAGGTGGTGGTTCATTTGTTTCCCTTTGCCACAGCCTTCTAACTGGGCTTCCCCTGAATATCTGATTAATTCAAAAATGCTAATCTTTCCTCCACTTCCACTCCCTGCCTGTCTGTAAGTCTGTCCAGCTCTGCATTTCTTTTCTGTCTGGTACATTGACTATGATGACCAGATCTCAAATCTGACAAGTTGATACAGGTTTCTGCATAAATAAAGGAAATGTAAATAGGTCCACTAAACCAACCAAGATATACGGCAACGTTAGTAACAAATCATGGCAGTCTCAGCCAGCAGCTCTTTTCCCCATCCAAACATGTAGGCGTGGTGCCTGAGATACTTCCTACTACCACCAACCAAACACCTATTGATGGACTTTCTCCCAGCAGAATGTTGCTGCATCCCTCCAGACACTTGAAAAATTTGTGCCAAGGCCTATCGAAGCAGCTCATGGAGACCCAAGGCCCTATTACAACACTTTGTGTTGGTGTTTCCTTTAATTTGGCAGGTATCGGATTGGTATTAGATTTCCTGGTCATGTGGTTTTACACGGCAGCACATTCTTCTCTCTCGCTCTCTCTCTTTGCCTCCCTCTCTCCCTTCCTATCTCAGACTGTGGTGACAGACAGCAAGGGGTTGTAGATTTTCTTCCCATCAGGAGACCTGGTCCCATGGGCTAGCAGCTCCTGTATGGTGATCCAGTTGTCCAGGATCCTGCGACTGCGCTTCTTCATGCTCCTGCGGTGGCACAGCTCCAGGATAGAAGTGGGTTCCTGCTGGTTTGTCTCCTCCTGCTGTCCTCCACCACTGTTACCCTGCTCCCGTTCCCGCTCCCTCAGACAGTCCAGCCGGCTCTGCATCATGAACTCCCTGCGCCGGCGCTGCTCCCGGGCCCGCAGCAGCTGCTGCTTGCGCTCCTCCTTGCTCCAGTAGCGGCCCATCTTCATCTCACTCACAGCATCATCATCCGTTGTCATGCCACTGCGCTCCTCTCTGATCTTCATGGCACGTGCCTTAAGGAGGCGGTCCCTCACGGGCCGTTTGGCCACGTAGCGTGAGCCGTCGCTGCGGATCTTCACCTTCCACTCCATGCGGGGGGAGGCAGGCAGGAGGGGAGGGGGTAAGGCCAAGGGTACAGCCACTGGGCCCTGGGGTGTGTCTTTACATGTGCTACCCAGGCTCATAGGGCTGGCGTCTCCCCCAGTGCCCATGCTACCCTCTCTGGGTCCAACTAGCCACTCAGAGGTGGAGGGAGACCTCAGCTGCATGCAACTCTGGTAGCGCTGGGGCAGCTTGGTTTCATTCTGACGACGGGACAAGTAAGGGCTGTTCTCTGCACTGCGTCCACCTGCCCTCTCAACTGTCCCATTGGCTTTGGGAGTACGTCTCACCCCTCCATCGGAGGCCCTCCTGGCCCCTTCATCCCGGGAGAGGGACCTAAATTTAGCTCCAGGGCTGGAGGTCTTAGCCTCCACTCCTCTCCTGTGACTGTTGGGAGAGTAGGGCTGGTTGAGGTTCACCTGTCCCTTCTCCCCTCTCTCACCCCTGGTTCCCCTCTCTCTGTGCCGAGTGGAGGTTGGAAGCTGCAGACTAGCCGAGGGGAGAGACTCTCCCCCCTCCAGGCTCTGTGTAGAGGGTGAAGGGTACTGTTCATTGACCAGAGGGGTGCTCCTGCAACTTTCCCCTCCAGTGTTGTAGGCACTGGTGCTGTCCTTGTCTGAGCGCTCCCTCTCTGGGAGCTCATTAATGTCTGACAGAGCATGGTGACAGGACTCCTCACTGACCAAAGTTCCCCCTGCTCCACTAACCAAACGTCCAGCTCCTACACCTGCCCCTGCCCCTGCTCCATTTTCGTCCTCTAGAGGCCAGGCCTTCAGGCAACGCTCCCTCAGCTGCTGCATCTTCTGAGCCCTCAGGATGTTACGGCACTTAAACTCCAAGTGGCGCAGCTCCTCTTCCAGAAGGGCCATCTCATGCTGCATCAGGCTCTCATTCCTATTCACATCCAGGGGAACACCCACATCCTCTTCAGCCGGGCCCTGGCCTCCCAGCAGCAGCAGGGCGTTACTGTTCTTCTCATAGTAGCACTTGATCTCCAGGAGTTCCTTGTACCTCTCACACTCCTCCTCGGTCAGCCCAGGCATCATCATCATCATCCTCACAGGATCTGCTGTGTAGCCCACTCTCTCCACTCTCTCTACCTGCTCCAGCCCTCCGCCGCTAACACAGTCCAGCCCTAGCAGGGAGTCAGTACTGAACTGGAGGTCCCGGGAGTGCAGCAAGGGTGGGGTGTCCCCGCGGCCAGACAAGAACTTGCGCATGCTTCCGGGTGTATTGGTGGCATTGGTGTTGGAGGCACTGGTGTGGTCGTCTCCCAGAAGGTCGTGCTCTGAAGACTCCTCGTAGCGTGTGCTCTCGTCGGTGCGGCCCACCCCACTGTCCAGTTCCTGGCTGTTGCTCAGCACCGTCTGTAGCAGGTCAGGTGAATCCCTGTTCAGGGAGCGACCGCGCCCACCCAGCACACCGCCACCAGCAATACCCCCTGCTCCAGCACCCAGGATGGAGGCGCTGTTCCTCAGTCTGTGGCTGCTGGGCAGATGGATGGCATTGTCCAGTGGCTCCAGTTCCAGCTCATCTGGGTCCAGCTGGTTGTCATTCTGACAAGTAAAATGTGTATCATGCACAGGTTGGTGGAGGTGGAGGTGTTGAGTTGAATGTTCAAGGGACAAAGAAAGACAGAGGAAAATGCATTAGAATGTTATAAATGTTTAATCCTATATATAACAAGGCATTCAGACAAAACAAAGAGCCATGATTAATCTTCACTGCATTTTTTGCATTGACAGTATAAAGTTGTGTCGATTTGTATCACTAGATGGAGCCAGAGCCATGTGAGATTTTAACACCATTTTGAGGCATTTTGCTATATCCTGGCTTGTCTCCACTGACTGAACTGTTTAGAGGAAAGAGAAATCACTATAATCACACGTAGTCTAGAACATGAGGTGCCTGAATTCAAATTTTTGTAGCTTTTAAGTTTAGGTAGCAGAGGGTGAAATGTTAATTTAGAAAGATCCAAGCTTTGAAGGGTGGCTAACAACACTTGATATTTCATAAGAACTGTTTTTGCTGTTTCTAATTTGTTTACTTTGCCATTTTGATTGACAATCCCTGAGAAGCTGATCAAATGTAATGCAAATACTTGAGCTTAACTGGGTAAACAATTCAACCCTCAGAGTTGAGTTGATCTTGTCTAATTGATTTGCTTTTAATGTGAATTGCTCTCAGACTGCGAGACGGGAGTATTGATTATCTTCATCTTCATTCTTATTCTAACAGCCCTTTTTATTTAATCTCTGCTCCTGCATTTCCCTCTGATGATTCTCTACTCTCTCACTCTGATTCTTATTGTGGGACCATGCCTTACCAATATAAATCTTGTCAATCTTTCACAGGTGGTACTTGTGCTCATCTCTCTAAATACAAGGGCATATTTAAACGGAGGAGAGGTGATTTGTTTGTGTGAGTGTGTGTGTGTGTGTGTGTGTGTGTATGTGTGTGTGTATGTGTGGGTGGGTTGTGTGGGTTTGTGCGTGTCTTTGACTGAGACCATTTTAATGAGTGCTCCTTAAATCTGCCCTCCTAGCTCCTTCTGTACAAATGTGGCCAGCATACAGATTTTTATATTCTTGGTGTTCATATGCGCATATTGTTGCATGTGTGTCTGTGAGCTCTCTGCAGCCCAGTTTTACAATGGTAAACAACGACAATCCATTTGGCTGTGTGCATGTGTGTCAAGTGTGTGTTTACAAGTCATTCGTCAGAGGTGTGTATTGTGTGGCGTCCTGCGTTACTAGGTCCTCATTATCAGCTAGCATCGTGACCTTGAGGGAAACAAAGCAGTGCCACATTAGCACTTTGAGTCCAAGCACTATCTCCCTTTGCCTCTCCTCATGTTCTCTATCTCTCTCTCTCCTGGCGCTGTTCAGCACTATCTGTGTTCTCATCATGTGTTTTCACCTCTTACCTTCCCTGCCTCCTTACACAAGCAGTAAGGAAGGAAAACAGCAGAGCACCATGCTGTTTCCTGTGTCCCCATTTTCTTTTCTCTCTGTTTTAATATGACTGTGTCCTTTCTCCCTCCCAATCTCATGATAATGACTATATGTTAATATACAGTCGGATACTATTTTCACATATCCAGCCATGTAAGATCATTTCTTGGTGTATAAATAGGGAAAGGGGGGGAGGGAATGCATTTTTAAAGTGAGTATTCAGATTGAGCCTTGCAGCACTCTCCCCAAAGGCCACATATCCACTTTCCTCACCTCTATCTCGGGCCGTGCGAGGAGCAGGGAGATATTAGTGCTATCCTCCCTGGTGAGAATAGCTACCGCCTCCTCTCTGTTCTGGATGTCCACTCCATTTATCTGACAGAGAATGAGGAGAAGAAAATTTAGCTAATGTCAGATAGCGCCAGACCCTTTAGACCAGGGCTACGTTCAATTAAATTTCAATTGAGTTGATTCAGGAAATGGATTTTCTTCCGAATTCAAATGCTGAAAAATGTCTCACATTAGCCAAATATCATGGGTTGTGATATTCAGCCTCATAGGAAAAGATTGAGAATAGAAACACTATCAGCAAGCAAATTGCCGTTTCTGTTAACATTTGAATATGATTGAATTAAAAGTGAGTTGACCACAGCTCTGTTTGGAACCAAGAGTCATCTGAGGATGTTTTCATTCACTTTAGTGCATACATACAATAATTAGGTAATTATACAAAGTGGAAAATTGGGTGTAGATGCATATATTAAGTCTGTTAAGGTGTAGGAAGGCTCCATAGGCGCTGTATATTGATGTTTCGTTGGTTTGGCTGTTGTGAAGAATAATAACCCAATAATACAATGTTCATTTCATTCGAACAACAATCAATTGATATTTATCAGGGTTGGACTGCTTGCTCAAGCATACTGTTTAGGAAACATGTACCTGTAGTATTCTATCTCCCTCACGGATGCGTCCATCTATTGCAGCAATGCTGTTTGGGTTCACCTGGAAAAAGGTGGGGGGGGTTTATCACTCAGATAATAGGATAGAGTATGAGGGGATGGGAAAGTTTTATTGCAAACAAACACAAAGACAAAAGTCATTATAAAGAACAGTGATAGCAGTTAGTCAGGTCTAGCTCATCTCTGTATTTATCATCTTCACCTCTCCTACATAGATGCCCAGGTCCTCCTCATCATCGGTTCTGTAGCACACTGTCAGCCCAAGCTTATCCTGCTGACGAGACTTATACAACTCCACCTCCTGGTGGAGTTACATAAAAGTTAGAGGAGGACAGATAGGGAACAGTGGGGCTGGCGTTATCGTGCAGTTAATAGAGCTTTCTGTACCAGAATTTGAAGAGCAAGTGGGTTCTCACCTCGTATTCCAGCTCATCCTGTCTGTCCACTTCATGCTGAGTGATATCGAAGTAGTCATTGGGGTCGTAGTATTCAGGCTCTATAAGACTGTGAATGAGGATATTCAGGAGATAATATTTCAGCAATTGGGGCAGTTTTAGGCTTCAGTTCTATCAACAGAATGGGATGAAACAAGACAGCAGCTGAATTCTAGCTGTTGACATATTACAGTTAGACATGCTGCAATGCAATTAGTCATACATATTCTCTCTCTCTCTCTCTCTCTCTCCCCCTCCTCCCACTCACAGTTCATTGAGCAGATAGGGCTCTAGCAGCGGGGGTAGCGGAGGGGACGGGGGAGGGTCGGGAGGGGGCGGCGCTCCACAGGGATGCTGGTTGCTCTTGCCCAGAGTCAGCATATGCTGGAAGCTGATGTCTGTTTGGGTGCAGCTGTCTACACAGTCGGCCATCCCCATGGTCACGGCCCCTAACCCTCCGGGGGCTCCCGCCAGGCCCGCCCTTCTGCGGGCCCCCCTCCGCAGGATGTTGGACAGCACGGGGTCCCGTATGTCCAGAGTGGGATCCCCGGAGAGACGGGACAGCTCCTTCCCATTCACCTGGAAAACACAGTGCAGCAGAGATCACACAGTGCAGGAGCAAGAGGGGAAGAGGAAGGGGGAGAGGAGAAGTGGAGTAAATGGACTAAAGGAAAATGGGTGCAGGGAGAAAGATAAAGATAGATTTTCTACATGTAGTTTACACACACACACACACACCAAGAGAAACAAGAGAAGTATACAAGAAACAAAAACAGATATGGAAAATGCGTGGCAACTTTGGAGAGTGTGAGGGTTTTAGATAGTGAAGAGATGAACTAGATAGCTGCTGACATGAATAACAGAGAGAGAGAGGAAGAAAGGAAGACAGACTGACCCACATCAGCAGTTTTTATCAGAAAGGCAAGGTTAGTTCACAGTAGTAAAGCCGGCTCACAAAAACACACAGAGCACAGCGGAGGGAACTATACTGCCGCAACACAACAGACACACACCTAAAACAGAGATCTACTGAGGGAGTGTTAGTCAGCCAACAGAAAACTAGAAAAATACACTTCAGCATACATATAAGGTTGGGTTTCTGCAGGCACACAAAAAGCTATTAAAAAAAAAGAGTTAGATTTCTAAAAGATTCAGACACCACATCACACTGAGTAGCAGAGTGGAAAGCCGTATACTGAGACCTTTAATCGACCGTCGGCGTCAAAAGAGCACAGCATGTTGCTTATGTGACCCTTCTGTGGAGAGAAGGAAAGAGGGCAGGAGAAATGGCGCTGTTAGAAAGTAAGTACGACTGTGAAGGGTTTGGAGAACGGCAAGGGGTCCCCATGAAAGCAAAATACTAGAAACATAAAGAGGAGGAGAACCACTTCTAATGCAAAAAGGAAAGTAATTATTCAAGTTAACACACAGATAAAAATGTGTTTCCTTTGAGTGTTAGAAGTAGTTCTCCTCCCCTTATTCCCCCTTTCTTCTTGTATTTTGTCTTCCTGGAAACCTTTACCCCTTTAAAAAACATTTGTACCTGAACCATGTGATTTCAAGAAGTTGTTTCCTTTTTGAATTAGAAGTGGTTCCCCTCCAAATATATTTCCAGTATTTCTAAAAGTGATGTAATGGAGGACAAAACCACATACAACCAGTTTACTCACCTTTATATTGTGAAATTAGTTTACCCACCTTTTTGAGCCATATGATACACATGTTTTAGGATATAAATTCATAATTTACATTGTAGTAAGTAGGATCAGACTGATGTGAGGTTAGCTATTTGAAGATATTTTCAAGTAAAATAATAGTATTCTGAAAAAAATGCTGGGGGGGAATTCATAGGTTACGCATTTCATTTAATAGCAAAACATCACAGAAAATGATTGAACATTGCTGTGAGGTGAAATGTGGTGGAACATCAAATTCACTCTGATTTAAAGTCAGTCATATTGATATGGGGAATCAGATCATTTTCTAGCTGAGATAGTGTATATGGTTGATAATCCTCCTCTCTCTCTCTCTCTGCAGGCATTGACACAGTTCATACAGATAGTCCACACACACAAGCACCCCTCCATGTGCTATACTGCCGCTCCGGTTCTGCTCAAAGCCAAATCCTGTGGCGTATGAAATATCTCCCCCCCTCTCTTTGTGTTTCCGTCTCCGAGATGTCACCCCCTGCTGGTTTGTACAGTGAGAGGAGGAGAAAGGGTGGGTGAAAGTTAGAGATTATGGAGAATAAATCTGCTCAAGAAATCTGATTAAACCAGTTTTGGCTCCGGGCCGACTGAACCCCACTGATCATGGTTAAATCAAGCGGGACCTCCCACATTAAACCTGTGCACTAAAGGGGGAAAGATTCAACCAGTATTCATGCCAGTTTTAACTGAAGGTGGGGGGTATATTATATTATAGGATCCACTGGGGGATTTAAATGAGCACATATTTCTAGATTTTCAGATGAACATGTCACAACAAATCCCAGCCATTTTCTAGATTACATTAGGTATGAGGCAGACAGTCACATGATGATGATGTTTGTGTGCCTGAGTGTCATAGACAGTTTCTGAGCCAGACAGCCATTGTGTAAAGCGCATTCATGGTGCGCACACTGACCTTGGCTGTCTGCGACTCTCCACATCTTTACCACCCTGCCTCACATTCTCTCGCTCCCTCTCTCTTTTCTCGTCCCCCTCCAGTAATTGCATGTCAAATCAATGTTCCCCTGTGCAGCCAAGCACAAAAACTTTGTTGCCACATTCAGCTCCCGTTCCTTTTTTTTCTTTTTTTTTATTTGGTTCTCTTTCTCGTGCCTTTACAATCCTCCCCCCGCCGGTCTGTCTCCTCTCCCCCTCCATATCACCGTGTTTCCCCACTCACATTTATTTCCAATTTTCTTTCCCTTTCTGTTCTCTGCCTCTCGCCCTGCCCTCTCTCCATGCTCCATCCTCCTCTCTCATGTTCTCCAGACGCGGGTTTTCTTCTTCCTCCATGCTGCCTCAGCAGTTCTGCCTGCCCAGCCCCTTCCCTGGAGATGACAAAACACGCTCCTCTATTTCAGCCCTTCCTTCTCCTTGCGTGTTTGTCCTTCCTCACTCTAATGGCCCTTCATAAATCTTGCTGTCTCTCTTCCCCCTCTCCTAATGAGTTGCTTCACCTGGAAACAAATAAGAAACTTCCTCTCTACATGGCCTATCAGTGACAGGGAATGAACACTGCGTAGTTTGTGTGTTCGTCTGCAGTGTGATGCCTAATTAAAAGGAAACACACCTTACTCCAGAATACATCTTTAGATTAGTTCTCCACAGTCTGTACCCCTCTCTCTCTCTCTCCCTGATTCTGTCTCTATCACAAAACAGGAGGTATCTATTGTTCCCTCTGTCCACAGGATGAGTGGGGTGCTGTGTGCTCATGACAACACGGCTCCATTCCCCAGCACCAGAGTGAGAGGTAGAGGCTATTAGGAAATAGCTCTGTGGTCATGAGTGACAGGTCTGAATACTGAGAGAGAGAGAGAGAGAGAGAGAGAGAGAGAGAGAGAGAGAGAGAGAGGGAGAGAGGGGAGTCTCATTCATTATCAATGAGAGGTGCTGAGATTGCTTTGAAGATGACTTCATACAGGGTAATGGTTGTTGTGTGTTAGACAGCTATTCTGTCCTGACTTAATGGGGAATCCATTACACGCTTACCATGAGCTGTTCCCTATTATCTCTAGGTTAGTAGGTCATTACATACAACTACTGCTCTATAAGCTAGATAAACTACGCAACACTACGTAGCCCAGGGCGTGTGCACATCCCCACACTCCAGACTCCTACTGTACATTTGTGTCTAGAATGGGACTGAAATGCATAAAAGCTGTTCTCTTATAGTGGAGCCTCCAAGAATTCGTAGTTGCACAGTAGGGGGTGGGCGGTGGCGGCTGCGGAGCCGAGGGTGGGGGTGATATGGATAGAGATGAAAGAGAAGCAAAGAGTTCAAAGTGGTGAGTGAAAAAGCGAAGGAGAGACAGTGAAGGAGTGCACAGGGAGCGAGGAGGAAGGGAGGTGAGGAGGGAGTAATGAAGCCGGAGACACGGGGAAAACAAGCTTTCAAGAAATTGCCGTGATGAATGTAAATAGCGAGCGAGCCTGGCTCAGGGTTCAGCACTTGTATGTAAACACACACACACAATGGAAACCCATGGGAAATAACTAAGTGGTTGATGCATAATTAGTTCTTATCTGAAAGCCTTTTAAAGAGCAAATTAATCTCATATGTACTGTACAACAGGCTGAGAGAAAAAATAAGGGGGAAGACAAAGACTAAGCAGTGAGCTCACAGTAATATACATAGCCTTCAGTGTGTGGAAAAATACACAAACAATCATGGACTTAATCTGCAATGTACTTTTATAAACTGTTTTTTATGGTGAATCTTTTTCTCCCAGCATCACCAATTTTTTTTTTCCCAAGCCTGGAATTATGAACATTTCCACAGCGTTCATGTTGAAGCTCCTGCATGACCGAGATTTGCCCCCCACATATTGAATTCCACTTGTTCGGTAATTGATTTTTCTCATCTCCCATGCTTTGAAGGGTGCAGCAGCCACCTCCTCACAAAATCAATTAATCCGGAGACGTAGTTGACCTACTCCGGTGCTAACCCCCGGTTGTTTGATATATTTAAATAGACAAGCAGGGAATGTGGGTATAAACTCATAACAGTGAGAAGCTATTGATTTAAAAGACGGCTCAAGCGCTCTTTGAAATAATGGGGAAGTTAACAAGCCTCAGTGGGAATATATATATTTTTTGTAAATACCTTCATCAATTTGAACAAAAGATGAATTATCAGCAGAATTTCTGTTGGTGCTGGTGGGAAAAGGGGGGGAGCAGATCAGAGGAGGAGAGGTGAACTTTAAAGATAAGAGGAAGTGAAACGTATGAGATGAAACTTCAGTGATCCTCAATGGGGAAATGGCAGCATGTCACAGATTGGATTTTGTACAACCTTACATGTGCTTCACCTTCTCCCTCCCCCTCTTTTTTTTCCCATCACTCCTGTCCTTGTTAAGTGAGAGATGGGACTGACTAGACATGCAAGCCATAAACATGTTCTCCATCTGCCTCCTCCCTGTCTGGCCTCCATGTCAGTCACACGCCTGACAACTCTGAGGGTGAAAGAACAGGGACTGAGTACACAAACACACACACACACACACACACACACACACACACACACACATGCACACACAGACACCGTATGCTCACTAGCCTACACTTCACCTGAGAAAACAGACACACTCCCGACAAAAAGAAGCTGACAAGCCAAAAGATAATGAGTGGGCTGTCAGGTGAGGTAATTACTGAGCGCTAACGGGTATTTTTGCTCCATTTGAGACATTTAATAGGACAAACAAACACTGAGCAGTCATGTGAGATTACATGCTGAGGTAGTTGTAACTGAGACGACTAGACACTTAGATGTTTTAGACCCAGGATAGAAATCACATAAGGGGAAAAGCAATGAAAGGGAACAGATCAAATTAAGGGAGTGATAGGAAGAAGGGTGATGGGTAAAGCAATATTTGGCAATATGATACCAGAGCAAAAGAGTGCACTGCCTGTATGCATATATGCATATATGTATGTTCATGCATGCATATGTTATATGCACACGCATGCAGGCCTGCTTGTGCATGCGCATGTGCGTGCATGCAAGCATACATTTATTCAACTAATGTCAGTCGGTCATTGATATGTATTGATTCCCATCTGTTTGCCCAGTGTGAATGTCAGCATGTTTCTTCATGTCATTGTGAAAAAGAAAAAAAAATCACGCACATTAGGCTTGTTTAATGACTTAAGTTGCCATGGAAACAGTCTCCCTTTGAAACCTGCTTTACAGTGATGGGGAGAGAAAAGGGAGGGAGAGGCTGGAGGGCTCCGGGGCAGAGGTTTAGTGTGTGTGTGTGTGTGTGTGTGTGTGTGTGTGTGTGGGTCAGGTGCATGGTAAAATGGATATGTAAAACGGAAAACCTTGCTAGAGTGGTCGGTGTGCACTAGGATCTACAGCTGACTTTGTAATTCATCAACTGCTCTACAATAAATCCCATTACTTGAGGCTGTGGAGGCAAAATTGATCAGACATGCCAATGGGTGTGTACCAACCACCACTGTGCAGCGTATGTGTAGCACAGGCCCGATGTATAATGCATGAGATATATTCCTTTGGCAAGAGAGCCAAGTGTTTTGATACAGACAAATTTAACAGCCTGGTTTTCCAGCCTGATGTAAACGTAAGCTGTTTAACGTCGTATTTATTGTCTGAAAAACACAATTATTCAGTGGACTGCGTCTAATTTGGAAGTGTAATTACGCATGTTCGTTAAGGAAAACAGCACAAAGCTAGGGACCTCAAAAGAGACTAGAATAGCGTGCAAAGCCATGAAATGTGGAGAAAATGTAATTGCATGTTGCTTTTTTTATGATGAGACACTGCATACCTACATATTTTCTTTGGCATGGTGTTTGGATTAATCAGCCATCTGCACAGCAAGAGACACTGTTTTTCTCATCATTCCAAGCAATAACACAGATTGAATTTTATGGAAAAAATCAGCATGAAGACTGTGATTACTTCAGAGCTTCAAAATTCTTGCACCCTGCAATTTTACCTGGAAATGTGTAGGCTACTCTTGGTATTTTGGATGGTTTGCTTCACACTTCTTTTACGTTTACTTCTTTTTATTTCATAGACTATGGCTTATGCTTCATGTGTGAGACCTCCAGGTTTAAGTCGATATACGTTCAAACCAATATACCCCTTGAACGCCAGTCCAAGCGCTGGCGCTGGTTCAGTACTCCATCTACATTTTCCCTCTGTCTCATGCTTCTCTGCTCTCAGCCAAGAATGTAGTTTCAGGCTTATCAGACCACAATATACGCAGACATGCTGCTCCACCACACCAAGGTATCTGCTCCTCTCGCACAACCGCTGATCACACAGTAGCCCTGTATACAACATGACACCCTCTATGCAGAATTACCATGCTCCAGTTCATGGGACATGTCTCCTGCCTCGCTCCCCAGGAATCACTGTTAACCCCCACTCCCCACCGCACCCATCTGGAAACCACAAGGTTGTATTCCAGTGGATCTGCACTGCCTGTCGGAGCTGAAAACATCTCCGGGGTTGCTGGAGTGACAGACACCCAGGGGCGCAACCTCTGGGCACGCTTGACTTCACATTGGCTGATCAGCAGAGTTATTTGATTTCCACTTTCAAAGACTTTGACCTGCATATGGTCAGTGTCATTACTGCTGACCCCTGTTATATGGGGGTCACTGATTATGGAATGCATCGCCTCTAGTCTGGCTCTTATCATATCCCAGACTACACACACTCGCAGCCTCTCTAGCACTCCACCCCAGGGATATGTGAAGTCACTCAAGCCTCTATATTCATCCCTGCTCTATGAAGCGCTCAAATCAATTACTTCTGTCGTCTGAGGGCAAACAGCAGAAAAATAGCCCTCTCCATCTCTGACTCTCCCTCCCCCTTTCATTTTCCTATTCCAGTCCTTCCCCTCCTTGACTCATTACTGTGCCCCTGTCTGGGCTCAGTCTCTCCCCCTGTTGTTTTCTCTGTTGGCATTGCCTCGGGCACCAGATGCAGCCTAGTTAACTGGCCCAGACCCCGACTCCAACGTGCAACAGAGACTTAACTGAGGCTTCTGGTGCCACAGATACTAAAAATGTTGCACTGCATACCCGCGAATGCTGAGCAGTTTTTATGTCTAGTAAGCACGGGACTTATTTTGGTATCACATGTATCATCGAGTCACCAAGCAGAAGCTTCCTTAGGCGCTGCACAGCCAGATGAGCTTACTCACGTACAGTCTGTGGTCCCAGTTGGCCAGTGGTACTGAGGCAGTAACCGTGGCAACCCCTCTCTCCCATAACTCTTTAGCCCAGCTATAACAATCCATCCATCCTCTCTCTCGCTCTCTGCACCACTCTACTTTCTGCATCCCAGCGTATCTCTCTATCTTATGCAATTTAGCTCAGCTCTACTCTCTTTGATCATAATTATTATAATCAGCATGAAGTGTGGTTATCATAATTATCAGTATTATCACTGCATGATTATTTGAATACAGCAACTAATAGGCTTGCTGAAGAGGTACAAAATGATTTACATTTACACATCCTTTTCTAGATTAATTTCTGTACTATTAGAAATATACACTAAACGGAATACTTGTCCAATTAGAAAGTAGGAAAATATCTCTGCAGAGGTAAGATGTGTCACATGTTGTAGTGGAGCATTCTATTTACTTTTTTTTATACTTTATAGGTGGGAATTTCTAGCTTGAAAACTAAACAAATTAGTTTTTAATTTAATTACCTCATATAATATGTCACCATGGTTTTAATTACATGTTTCACTTTGAATAATTGAGGAATTACCTGATGATTTTTTCCTTGATATTTCCATCAATACCTTTAATACCTGTAGTTAATATATGCATGATTTGTTTGGGATTTTAAAACCGCTGGAGGTTAAGAATTCATATGTGGACTGTTTGAGTTAAATGAGTGTGTCAACATGATGAGGTCCTGTTAATTACTGTGTCCATTTCCACAGATAATAGTGCATGACATCATCACAACAGCTACTTCATGATTGAAATGTCATTATTAAGGCACAGCGGCATCAGTGTGAGAAAGGGACAAGTTTAGAGTAGAGATTTTAAAGAGGAAAGACAAACAAATACTACTGAAAGGGAGAGAGAGAAAGAGAGAGAGAGAAAGAGACAGGAAAGGAGAGAGAGCGCTCACCTGGAACATGACCCTGTATTGTTCCTCAGGCTTTTGAACCACACACATGTTGCACCCCATTGTGGCGTTTGACCTGGTGCTGGACTGTGCAGGTCCAGAACCGCCCCAGCAGACCAGATCCCACACCAGCACTCTCTCTTCCTCGCTCTCTCTCTCTCTCTCAAGGCCTTTGTCTGTGGCAGTGGGAGAGCCCCACCCTCATTCGCAGGGCTGGTGGTATATTACACTATTCCCTCTTCAGAAAAATAGACAATGCATCCCTCCCAGGGAAGGTTAGAGAGAAATACACAGACGAGTTTAACTGGCTGTGTCACTGTTCTCCTCTTCTCATCTGTTTCATTTGAAATTCAAGTGTCATAATCCAGAGGAAATTCAAATGTGTAGATAATAGTCTCAGAGTCAAAAGTCCATCCGTCTGTTTCTGTCTCCATCGCAGGCAAAAATTGCTTGTTTCAGTTCATGTGCTTGGTGTAGGTTCAGTTTATATATAAAACCACACCATAATATTTATCTTTGGACTGTTGTGTAAGAGGAGGGATGAGAGCAGAGTGAATGAGATGACAGAACCGGGGAGTTGGAGAAAGGATGCGTGCAATCGTTCTGCTGCTTTGTGCTGTAGTGTCATTAAATAGATTCGACAGTTACCTCAGACAATTCGATGCTGATCCTATGAGTTGTCAAACATGATCACACAGCATGCGTGGTCTACCCTCCCTTGCGCGCTCTTTGAAGTCGAAACCTGTGCCGAGGATACAGCAGGTTTTCCCAGCAGAACTCTAGCTGAACTCGCCCACGCTGCTCCCGAGTTTTTACACTCGGAGCGCTAATCCTCCCAACAGCACTCTTTCACCGAAGCACTTTGAAAGTTTCAGATACAAACAGCGCAGCTATCAAAGAACTCGCCTTGGTCCTGTTTTTCTTCCCCCTCTCTCTCTCCCTCACTCCCACTCCAAGCTTCCCACCTGCTACTCCTCTGCTTTCCAGGTTCGCCGAGTCTGGCTGCTGAGATAACTTCAACCACACAAAAGCCCTGTCAGGACACTCTTGTCCCACTCTGGTCCTTCACCTCAGGATCAATGCCTGCTCCTTAATGTTTGGGGTCATAGGCATTTCCTAATTTAACTCCATTGATGCTCGCCAAGCGGAGAGGTGGGGAAGGTTGGGCGGGGAAAGGTGGTGGTGGTGGTGGTTGCCCACTGAACCATTAAGCAGGATCTTTAAGCCCTTGCTGTGGAGCTAAGATAAGCTGTGTGCCAGGGAGACAAGACCAAAAAAACACGCACACCTGCACAAGCATCAATGAATGGCAACAACACACGCTTCTTTCAACTACAAGGCCTGCTACACACCCAACCTGCCAAACGCTCCGTATCTGTCAGCAGAACTGCCACCAGTAGTCGTTTTTCACACCGCATGTCCAAATACAAACGACATGTGAGTAAAATATTATTAGATGGTCTGACAGGATGTTTGGGGAAGGCAAACGCCCGTGTAAAGCCTGTTGAAACGGATTGCAGGCTTTATCTGATCTGTTGTCAGATATCATGACATGTTTAAGATCATTGATTCTCTAAGTCGCAGCATTTCCAATCATCCCTACACCTCTGGCCTATTGCTCTAGGGTGTGACTGAATGAAGGATTATAATTAAATTAGTGACCTCTTAAAGCAGACATCAGACAACCCTCTAACCTTTCCATGTGCAGAAATCAATATCAAACCAACTCATGGATCTACTGCATGGTGTGTATTGGGGAAAGATTGTTTATCATCAATACCACCAGTGTTTGCCTATTACAAATCCTAAGATGCTTTCAAAATGAATGATTTCATTCATGTACACAAGTTATATGTCCTGTGTTTTCAGCCTGAGCCTCTCACACAAGCACATTCTCTCCTATTTCGACCCTCTGCTTTTATTGTCCTTCGGCACTTACAAATGGCCTCAGTCTATTGATATGGAACGGCTACTCGCTCTATGACTAGCCTCATTCTGCGTCCCTCAAGGATACCTCCTATTAGCAAGGACACAAAATCGTACCCTAACTTCCTCCGGTGCCAGTCCCTCCCCTTTCCTCCCCCCCCCTGAGTCTTGTCGCCTTGGTTAAACCTTTATCTTTAATCCTCTGGTGAGAGCTGCCAGTCCGGTCACAGCTGGAGAGTCGTGTCTGAGAGCTCTATCCCTGTGTCTGTGCTGCCAGCAACAAGGTGTTACAGCTGCTAATCCTCATTCAAGCCTCCACTACACCTGCATACTTTCCAGAGGCAGTGTAATCCCAAACGCTGGCTCCTAACACACTCACACAAACAGCACACACACTCACAGTCACATACTCACACACACACACACACACACACACACACACACACAAGGTATCTCCAGTCAAGCCTCCTCAATGAGAAACATACCCATGAAAAAGTGGGAAAAGACTACAACCTGATAAGCAGTTAACACCGTAAGCACTGGAGAGCACACACATTAGCCAGTCAAGCTACAGTGAAGTGTCAGACGGGCTCAGCAGGCGTGTCAACTGCTCCAACTGTTCATCTCCTCTCTCCATCTCCACCTCCTGTCCATCACCCTGTAGATGGGTCTGACAGATAGGAGCCACATAGAAATATGGTATGAAATGAGAAATGATTCTGTCTGAAAAATGCCTATATTCTTGAGAAGATGCCAGTTATTCTGAGTCCTCACAGGCACGAAATGCACCTGAAAAAGTTAGTCCATCTTCAGTCTGCGGAGAGGAAGATTAGAAATGAAAGAATAGCAGGCGTTAAGTCCGTTTTAATCCCCCTTTTGTCTGCTGGTCATTCTATTCTGAAAAACAAAATCCACAGGAGGGTATTTGTGTTTAAGGAGAGAGAGAAAAAAAAAGCATGGTGAGTAGTCCAGGTGGTTTGTGTGTTGAGCAGAGTGCAGCGCCTGTCTCAGGTCAGTGATAAATCACCATCAGCAGCCTCACAAGATGAGAGAAATCGCTGATGGCTGATTGGAGGATACTTCTTGGCTTCTCCCCTTAGGCGCGACGGTAAATGCACTCCCCCACTGCAGCGGGGAACACAAAGGCGGTTCTTCCCAGCGGTAAGGAGCCTGCTGATCTGTACGCCACGCCACTACTAAAGCTGAATTCTTCTGGATTCTACACTGTATCATTTCTTTCTCTCTCTCTCTCTCTCTCTCCCCTCCCTCCCTCTCTCCCCCTCCCTCTCTCTCTCTCTCCCTCTCTCTCTTTCCAGGGCTGGGCTACTGCTCTCTCCTAGTCCCCCATAATTTTTACCCACACCTCATTTGCTAACCTCTCCCCCCCCCTCCTTCTTCTATCCTCTCTCCTGCCCCTCTCTTTTTCTTTTAGTCTGCTTGTCTGCAGGCAAGGGAGCAAACACTGGCAAGCCTGTGTATATGTGCAGGACGGGGAGAAATAACCACCAAAGCTACATAAAAGTGAATGAAATATCAAGGTATTCATGCATAGCACTATCATGACACACAGACAAGCAGGGGAATAGGATCATACATCTTATGGCATACAAGCAATTCTGTGTCACTTTGAGTTCCCGTGAGTGGTATCTATAGCTTAGATGATATGAGAAGGAATAGGATGGCTGCACATTGAAATGCCCAAAGCAGGTAGGGAGCCCATGACTGGCTGTGCATTTAGATGAGGTGCTGCACTGCCACAAAGAAGGAGAGAAAAGAAAGAGAGGGTGGTGGGGGGAGAGAGAGAGAAAACAAGCGGATAACAGGTGTGACAGGATGAATTTAGAGATGTGGAAGAGAGCCAAGAGATAAAATGCAAATGACTGTGTGGGAGAGCAGTCAGGAAGAGGGGATGGGGTGGAGCGCTGCTTTTCTGCAGTGATGAAAATGACCCGCTGAGGGGGACAGGGACAGGGACAGAGGCATGTGGAGGCAGCGCATTTTACACATCTGCTCAGCATGGGCGATGTGTGTGTGTGTGTGTGTGTGTGTGTGTGAGCCGTGTCCCCCCTTTTCCTCCCTCTTTTCCTCCCTGTGTAACCCCACGCACACGGATAATACCACTCGCTAGTTAATTTTCAATTTAAAAAAAAAAAAAAAGCTTTGCTGGCACATTTACTGCAGTGTCACTGCCAAGTATCAGAGCTGGAGAAGTGAGACCGTCCATGGGGCGGAGAGGATTAGAGTATAGATGATACCAACCGGCTGAGGAGAATGTTGTTTACAGCACACAGCAACAACTCAGGGTTGGTTCTTGACCTTTTCTATGGGGATGTTGTCATTTTCTACCTGCCAGCTTCCCATTTTTCTATCTTTATCTGCTCTAACTCTCTCTCCTGCTGCACCAGAGAGAGTCATTTATCAGCTGGCCAAGGACTAAAGAACAACTCCTGCAAGCATGCTGTGTTGTGTCAGTTAGTGTGTTCTTCTCTCCCTCACACACATATACACACACACACACACACACACACACACACATTTTCGACCACTCCTATTGGGATACTTGCTATAAGCCCTGTTCTGGAGCCAGTTTGAAACAGGATTTCACGGTGGCTGTGTCTGGTTCAATGGTTCAACAAGCTTACAGACATTTTGGCCCATTTGAGAATGCTGCAGAGCCTCTAATACTGAACACACCCCACATACATACGCTCGCACACGCATGCATGCACACATCTGCTTGTCTCCTTATCTGTTGCACTCATGCATCACTCTGCCCCAGTATATTTGTCTGCTTTAGATCTCTATCTCAACGCAAAAGGTCAGAATAGCGTCTAGAAATAGCCTGAAATATCAACTGCCTGTTCCACGAGACAGAGAACACTAGAGATCGGACCGATCCGCCTTGTACGGCTCACATGTCACGGTCTGTTTCCAGCTTAAATACCAGCTCTTGCCATTTCACATTATCCACCACTCCTCCTTGCACCTCCTTCACTCTCATGTGTACAAAGGCCAGGTAGCCTGGAGGGCAGCACTTGTATTTCTCTACTGACCTCTGCCTTAGGGCTGACTCTTTGAGCTTACTTCACTTTCATAGTCCACAAGTCTCCATAAGTGATGACGGGGGAGTACAAACGCAAAGCAAATGTTGGGAGATGTTCACGTCTCAGTGTTCCTGTAATATTCTACAAATTCGCACAGTCAATGTGTTACGTTCCGCAAGTTGCGCATCGCCAAAATGCATTACAGGGAAGAATCGTGAGCTCTTGTCTAGCAAAATGTTAATGGGAAATATTATGCATGCATGAGTGAGGAAAAAAGAGGGTAGGAAGAGCAGTGTTTGACAGACACTCAGCAGAGAGGAAGTTTTTGTTGTTCAGGCTGAGTAAAAGAAATAAGTAAAGGAGTGAGGGATGTACAGGAGGAGAGATTAAAGAGTGGGAGGAATACAAATATGTAAGAAAAAAAAGAAAAGAAAACAGGCTCTATCTTTCCAGTGAAGCCTTTTCTTTAGAGAGAGGCAGAGCAGGGAAGCATGGGGCTGATATCAGGAGAGCAATGGAATACCGGTAGAATTTTAACAATGTTCTCATAATTTATTTACTGCTCTGAGGAAAAGGCTGCCAGATAATACACTGCAGCGAGAACCATAGTTTTGTGTTTTTGGGATATATAGTCTATACGTCTGTGTGTGTGTGTGTGTGTGTGTGTGTGTGTGTGCGCGTGTGTGTGCGTGTGTGTGTGCGTGTGCATGCACGCTCATGTGTGACGTGATCGCCATATCATAGAGAGCCCAAGTTAGGGGCGTGACGGCGGTGGAGAGGTACGGGGGGAAAACGACGCCTCACAGCAGCTTCATTCACATTCCGGAGAACTCACTCTGTGTGAAAGCCATTTCACAGTGCAAGAGATGAGGGCCAGCAGGCTCAAAGCGACGCTGAGACGGCATGAGATGAGGACTCAGATAGAGGCGGCGAGAGAGGGATAAAGGGAGGGAGGGATGAAAGCAGGGGAAAGGCAGTGTGTGGATGGAGAGGGGAGCCGGCACTAGGGAGGAGCGCTCAGTACCTGGGTTTCATCCTGTACTTCAGTGGAGGGAACTTTGGACAGTAGAAGGGAAAATGTTAAATAAATGGCTGAGATTTAAAATAGACTTAAGATTGGAATCAATTGTGATGCATTTCAAGAGAAACTAAACATCTCTTAAAATACAATCTATCCCAAATGTGTCCTTAACCTAAAACACTCAATATGAAATACTCAAATCACAATATGACAATATGGTGCAATATGGGCCCATTTAGTGAAAATTTTGACTTTTCACATTTGACTTTTCCAAAAAGGGAGATTTTTTTGGAGTATGTAAATAATAATATGTAGTATTTTTTAATTAGAGGAGACTAAGAGAGAAAGCAGGATTGAGAGAGACAAAGAGAGACTCACTAGAGAGGTGTTGAGCAGTGTAAAAAATAGGATTATTTGTCTATCACAGGAGGCTGACTGTTGTGTGGGTCATGTAAGTGCTCTTACACACAAATTAATGGCTTTTCATGGCAGTCAGGGAGCTGGAGAGGGGTGGGGGGGGGTAATTCCCTACTGTCAGCCCATCACTGTTCTCAAATCCTCACTCATCACAACTCTATATCCTCTATTCCCAATTCCCACCTCGTTCTCCTATCGTGTCACAACAGACTTAACATAGAGCAGGGACGGGGCAGAAAGAGGAGCAGAGGGGAGTAACGGGGGAGATAAGGGGTAAAAGAGAGGGGGGGGGGCGAGGGATTGTACAATACCATATAACCTTTAAAGAATAGATGTGAGGCGGGCAGACAGAGACTAAAGAGATTTCGGCGCGTATAATCCGACTTGCTGTTGGACCACCTTCCCCTTAATGAGGATCCTGCTGAGAACTGCTTGTGGCATCTTAGCAATGAAGAGAAAGAGTTGAACAAAGGGAGAAAAATGGAGAGACCGTAAGAGTTTGGAAGCGGAGGAGGTGAGGCGAGGGTGAAGGGAGCATGAGAGAAAAGCCGGGTGGAGGAGGAGATGGGTTCGACTGCAGTAGCGGGTGGAGAGACAGTAATCGTGGAGGGCAAAGATTGCGCGGCTTGAGAAACAAAGGGATCGAGAGAGGGAAAACACAAGTGTGTGCAGTGGGTGTTGCTTTGAATTTTCCAAAGGGGAAGGTGATTACCACAATACCGTAGGGGAGGATGAAGGCTTAGAGAGAATGGCCTAATTAATTTGAGTGCTAATACAGGGACTACAATATGGAGTCTTTATCTCCTTCGCCTGGATGATTCCTCTCTCGAACCTCTGTCTCAACCTGTAGTCGTATTACACAGAAAATCAGGTGCATCCACATAGAGAGAAGCCAGGCTTGGCATTAACACAACAGGAGGGGTGAAGGCAGGTAGAACATTGAATTAACAAAGACTAAATTAATATATTTATCTGTGAATATTAAATGGATATGATTTAAAACCAGCTGGCTATTATGATGATTCCAGCTGTGTGATTCCAGATTATTCCCAGGCAGAGTCTCCCTACAAATAGCCTAATGCTTTATCTTCATTGACTCTCTATATCAATAAAGACTGTATCATTCAGCTATGAGCAAAGTATTTGATAATCAATACTCTGGAACAATATCAATATCTTTTGCACACTCGCACAGGCGCATGCACACATATACGTACACACACACACATCATGCACACCTTGATGCATTATGAAGAGAGAACCTGGAGAATCCCATTAATCCCCTCCCCCCCCCCCCCCCCTCCTCCCTCCTCCTCCCCCTCTCTCTCACCCCCCTTAGGTGATCTCACCTAATGTGGTCCCCAGTGGCCGTGCGCTTTTCTAAACGCCTGCTTTCACCGGCAGAAGCTTTGATATTATTCTGGTCCTGCTCAGCGCTGTGGCTTGACAGCTGAGCAATCATTTTTTTTATAACATTAAAAAAACAAATTACGATTCCCTTCGCCCTGTTCTTTAGATCCGAATACTACAGTACAACGCTGAGATGTAAATAAAGTGTTATTGTGTAAGCATGCATAATACAAACCCCCTTCTTAAGGTGCTTAAAGACATTTGTGAGCTGTGACTCTCCTACTCCCACACATTCATACTTATGTGCCCCAGGCTCTACCAAATCAATATATCATTAGCCAGTCTCTCCTTCACCCCCCATTCCTCATTCAGGAGAGCCCTGCTCAGAGATCTCAAAGCTTTCCCTCCATCTCTCAACTCTGTCCCCCCCCCCTCACATTTCACACTATTTCATGCTGTTTTCCCCTCCCTTTACCTCGCCTCTCATCTTCATCCCTTTGGCCTATACCTCCCCATACTCTCGCTCCACCTCTGTTTCTGTGCTTTGTGTATTTCTCTGAGCCCACCGTTGACACTGCGAAAGAGGGCAAAATAGGAGGGGGGGGGGGGGGGGGGGATAAAAGGTATAGGGGAGGTATTTGAGCCGTATCAGGTAGAGATGGAGGTGGATGAGGGCAGGAATACGGGGAGGATTTCTGTGTGCAGCGGAGGAAGAAAGAGCAGAGCGAAGCAGGGGATGGAGCGAGGCGAGGAGAGGCGAGGCGAGGCGAGGGAGGAGGGGACGGGGAGCGGGGGGAGGGGAGGCTGGCTGGCTGGCTGGCTGGCTGGCTGGGTGAAATGAATGTGTAATTGCGTTGTAGTGGCTCAACCCCTTCACCAGACAACTGAGTGATGGCAGCGCAGACAAGCCCCAACCCTCCCGGTGGATGCGGCGGAGCCTGTGGGCCGCGGTGCTGCTGTGTGTAAACAGAGGAGGCTGTCAGCATCAGTGTACAGTCACCAGTACTACCAGGTGGCAACACACCCATCCCCACACTGCAAAGTGTCAAACATGGGATGTGGGTATAACGAGCGTGCATGGGTCAGGGAGACATGAATACTGGTCATTTTGATCAGTGAATGAGGAAAAGAGGAAGTGGAAATGGAAAATAGGAAAAGGAAATGGAAACTATTCTGTGTATCTCAGCTGTGAAAAAGCAGAGATTGTATTAGTGGCTTGCCTTGTGAACAATGGCATGGAGAGAATGGCTGGTATGTCTCTCTCTCTCTCTCTCTCTCTCTCTCTCTCTCTCTCTCTCTCTCTCAAATTCAAATATGCTTTATTGGCATGACAGGAAAAAAAACTCAATGTTGCCAAAGAAGTACAGTATTTCTAATGGGGTAAGATTGCAACATTTACTAATATTTAATAATGAATAAACAGTTCACTCCAATTTAGCAATACTGGAAAGAGAAGAAGTCTTTTGAAAGAGTAAATAGATATAAAGGGAAAAGGAAAGGAGGGTAAATCTGGAACAGACAATACATTTTCAACACGTAGCTGATGGCATTTATTAACAAACTGAGCTGCTAGTTCTACAGTTTTTACATTTTACTCTCTCTCTCTCTCTCTCCTCTTCCCCACCACTCTACCTTCACCCCAAAACAGGCCACCCATTCACTCACAGCCCACCCTCCTTCACATTTTTTTTTTTTTATTCTCTCCCCAGTCTCTTCTTTTTTCTTTCCCTCCCTCCTTCCCTCCACTTAGATTGATGCGAGGCGGGGTGACGATGAGGCTAATTAAAACGGCGACGCTGTGCAGTGAAATGAAGGAAACACCACATCTCCCCATAACCGCAAAAAAATGAGAGATGTCATGTGAATGGAACGCCACCTTGGAAGTGGCATGAGTGACGCTGATGTAAAACAGATGCAGGGTGATGTCAGGCTACAGGGCCGGGTGCTGGAAATGGGGAAACACAGGGGAACATATCATTTCAGATGTCCTTTACATCTCTGTGTTAAATGCAGTCCAGAAATAGCCGACTGAGATGACCCACCTTCCCCCCTCTCTCTCTCTCTCTCTCTCTCTCTCTCTCTCTCACACACACACACACACACACACAGAGAGAGAGACACACACAAGGAACAAAGCAGCCTTGTTTGATGTGCATTTCTCTGGGACAACTGATGAAACAAACAGGTGAACTACTGACAGCTCCAAAAGGGGCGGGAATCCGATTCTAGTGACTGTACCATGGTTACTGCAGAGATCTTTAAAGAGGGATTGGCAAGACCAGGGAGGGTGCAGATGGAGGAGTCACCTTGAGGGAGAAGGGGGGGAGGGAGAGAGGGGCAATGCCAAGTTATTTATTTTCAGGTCATAAGCTTGTGGATATTGAGGCATGCACTTGATAAGCAATGAAGTCAGATTCTAAGATATAAGAGGGGTATGAAATTGATAATTGTAAAAAAAAAAAAAAAAGGATTGTAAATATATAAAAAGTACAGAGAAAATGCTGTGGGGAGGACATCATTTACACCACACAAGACCTCAGCAGGTGTCAGTTCCTGTCTGCCTTCATGTGTGTGTGTCAGCGCCACATAACAGTGGGAGCGTGCTCAGTGTTGACGAAACACACTCAAAGACCGGAGCCGCTGGGAGTCTGGTCTTTCTCTCAGCTGAGGCGCAGGTGGAAATGAAATAATATTGATTTAACTCTCAGAAGCAGCATGACAGATCAATTTTCATGCTTGAATCTGAGTGCAGTCCACGAGAAGTCCAAGTGGCATTTATTCCACAACAGCGCTGCAGTAAAGCTCACCTCAGGCACCCCAGGGTGTTTATCTGGGGTGTTTATGGTAACAACTGGCCTCTCACATGTACAGACTCTTGATTCTGGCTCTGTAGTGACATACTGGGGCAGGACTCCAACAGGCCGAGGAGGCGGGGCGGGTTCATCGTAGGATTTGTAATACATTGGAAATTGTAAAGTAAAATATTGCCTAAATGATGACATGATTTAAAAGAGTTTGTAACAGCCAAAACTATATTTGCATATAATGGTTTCAAATGGCTCTTTTGTAAAATGGTATTAGGCGTTGCTGTGGGTTATTTTCCTAAAACTGAAGAGGATTCCAATTCCCCACATTAAACAACAGTGACATCTATTGGTGGTTGAGAAACTAATTTATTGACTCGGGAACTTAGGGTTGTCCAGCTCCATTAAGTCAGCAGGGAATAAAACGTATGGATGAGCAATTTTGCCTGGAGAAAATGTGATGCAATATGCCAGTTTTGGGGAGAAAAAAAAAAAGAATAAGTATATATTGTTTTGGGAGATTCAGAACGAGAAAAAAACTTCCACACTGGAAATTAAGTGTAATTCGACCTGTTGAACAGATACAAACAGGATAATATGGTATAATATTGAATGCTATTTACTGATTAAATAGGGCCTTATGGAATAGCCACTCAAAGGCTTAAGAAAAGACATTGTATGTGATGAGGCAGACACAAAAAAATATATACCAAAACACTTGGAATTATACTTACTATCTTAAGAAATCCATTTCAGTCCTAACCCTTGGCTCACTGATTCTGAATGGCTGTTTAATGAGGCTGCAGAATCCAGTCTCAAGACAGCAGGAATAAGAGCCTGTGTTTAACAGACGATGACTTAAATACAAAACCCTGTGGTTTACACTATTTGGTAGTCTTTATATGTTGGTGTTCTATCTTTATTTATTCTGTTAATTCATCTTGATATGACATGTTTTCCCCTTTTTAATCTTGAGATGTAGCCTACGTGTTCCAGGATACATGTTTCTAAAAGCTGTTTCATGTGTCAATTAAATGTTAGCCTATTGATTAGAATAACTTTTTCCACATTGTTGATTGCTGATTTTGATTTTCTTGCATGAAATGTTATGAGATGTTGGTCACTGAATCTTGATGCCATGGAGGATATTACAATTGAGATTTGTGTTGAATAATGGACAACACTGAGACTGATGAATTGTGTTATCTATTTTCTGATAATGGATTTTTTAGAATTGGGCCTCGCTCTCCATCTATCATCAGTCGCTATTAGGAATGTCTCTCCAGCCCTGATCCCAATAGGTGCCTTGCATATAACAGTTTGATTATTTGTCAAGTGCATTGTAGTATTGTTTTTGAAAAGTGATAAAGCAAATGTAATTGTTTCAGACCTGTCTCATGGTGTGTGTGTGTGTGTGTGTGTGTGTGTGTGTGTGTGTAGGTGCATCAGCGTCAGTGGGAATCTTCTGAGGCTGCCATTACCCCTCTTTCAGAAACCATACAAATACGATCTTTTGTATTATTATGCTGAAAAATAAGTCAGTCCCCACTGTTTAGTTTCATGACGGACCAGCTCAAAGTGAAGGTATCCTACTCAGGAAAATGTTGTATACATTACTGTATGCCTTGCATATGCATGTATAGCCTACTGTAGGCCACTGCATAGACTGCCATGTTATTATTTAACCACAAGATGGAAACAAAAGATCAGACAATGTCACTGATACCAAGATGAGTTCTCCTTTATGTTTTGACATAGCTATAATGCTGAGAAAATGCCCTGCTGCATTTGCTTACATACCAATAACAAAGTGCATTAAGTTTGTATTATTCATTCATTCTTTTTTGCTACCTGCTCAACCTTGGGTTGGTGGTGCAGTGGAAGAGCTAAATGTTATACTGCAACCTGTCATACCATTTTAGTGCGTGAGAAGGTAAGGAGCTTGTAGGCCTATGTGTCTCATTCATCATTATCACAAGGCATGAGAAACTGATCAGTTTGAGAAATTAAACCTTACAGTTACCCAAGGGTCGTAATTTTTAGTATAAGCCACTTAGTATACAGCTTTAACAATACACTGTGACATGACAAACAAAATCTAGGCTGTCTACTGTTTAAATATGGTAAGCATGGATGTCACTGATAAATGGAGGGCATTCATTCAATGCAAGTTTTAAATCACACACACTGTGCTCTTTTCTGTTCACTAAATAATATATTGGTATATTTCATATACTTATGAAACAAGACAAAAGTTTAAAGGTATGGTGTGAAATTTTTCAAAACCCCCTAATCAAATGTAGACCACAACTACTGACACTTAAATAGCCTACATGCTTGTTTATTCGATTTTCTCCAGCAATGTCCTACTTCATGCTCACAGTTACACACATTCACACCTGACAGCTCCACAGGAACAGTTGAGGGTTAAGTGCCTTGCTCAAGGGCCTTCTCTAACCTCCTTATCAAATTTGTCAATCTGCTTTATTTTCACCCATAAAGAATTGTAATTACTCAAATTATCTTTATCATTGTACATTTTATACACCTTGTTGTCATGTCCTCAATTTTCTATTTTGTCTTTTAAAAAAAGTATATTTTGACAAATAGTTGACATGAACTTGTTTGAGAATTTAATGACTAGGGGACATGGTGCTCACTGCCATATAGTTCTGTATTTAGCCTGCAGCAAGGGCCTTTTGTTTTCACAAGGAGGTTTTATAGTGGCTACATTTATTCCTATACTAATTAATTTACAGCATTTTCCTTTTTTGTCGAGGCTTGTATTTTTCAGGCGGGAACAACAGTGACATCCATCGGTAGAGCTGTGACAGTGAATACAGACAGGCGCTTCTCAGTCAATATGTGGGAACCTCTCTTTGTCATACCTGTTTCGACCGGACCTGAACTCTGCTACACAACACACAGTTGTTTTCAACCTCCTCGCTTGTTTTGGTTTTGGAGAGTGAGTGCGCGAGCGTTCGAACTCAGAAAGTGTAACTACACAGTACTCCAACAAGATTTACTTTTGTTTTTGATTTTCTAAATGATTAACACACATAACAACAGGGAGGTTGTTGTTCAGTGTTGGATGATGGTTTAATGCTTAAGTATATTAGGTCAACGTATCGCAAACGTAACTACATGTTTATAAACTTGTTTCGCCGATGCCTTCATGAATGTGCGCGCGCGGTTTGGCAACGGAAATAGTGATTTTCTGCAGAGATACGCAGAATTAACTTAATCTAAACACTTAATCCCAACTCTTGTAAAGCAAAAATGTCCGCTTGTTGCGTGACCGGCTGTAAAAATCGCTATTCGAATACTAGCAAAGTCAATTTTTACGGAATACCATCTGGGTCACAGCCGTTTCAGAGCTACCGGAGGCGTTTATGGTTGCAAGCCATCAAACCTGTGAAATGTACAGAGGAAGCCTTAGAAAATGTTCGCATATGTGGTGCTCACTTTATATCAGGTAAGATGGACAGCTCGTTTTCATTTCACCACATTCTGTAACTTGGTTTAAATGTTAACACAGACATTTGGAGTGTCTGGAAGATGTGATGTAAGTTGATGTGATGTAAGGTAAAGTTGTCTAATTACTGTGTGTGTGTGTGTGTGCGTGTCTTGCAGGTGAGGCGTCCACGGACTTCAAGAGTGCAGATTATGTGCCTTCTGTGTTTGCATGCTCTACACAGAGCCAGATCCCCAGGGCAAAACTGCAAAGGTAAGAAATGTAATGTTGTTATCTCTAGAGTCCATGTTAGTTCAATATAACCTCAATTTGTCAGCTATCTAGCAATCTATAGCCATTGTCACAGCTGCTGGCATTGAGATGCATATCAATTATGAGTTTTACAGATAAGAGCCCTTTCTCATAAGATGACAAGCCCTGTACTGTGCTGGCTAGCAAACCAACAACAAAAAAGTAAACAATATTACAAACAAGCCTACCCTGCCATGCACTTACAAGTCCATGTTAGGACATAGTTTCCTTGCTTGTGTATTACAACCTAAGCCTCGTACAGCGGAGTCTTGTTTCCTTGTCTTTGGCTGGGGAGGACATCTGACTTCAAGACTCGGAACTCAGGGTTTATTTCATGTTACTTAACATTTTGTGCACGACTGCAGATAACATAGTCATGCACATCTAATAACACAGATGCTTGAAATGTGTCTTTGCTAGGTTTCTCCACCATCAAACTGTAAAAAAGTCTATACAACTGCAGTTCTCCAGGAATATTCACATTTTTTTTCATGTCCTAAAATATAAACCTACACAACAACGTATAGATTGTTGTTCAATGTTGTGTCATTGTTTAATGCTAAACTGTAAAGCATTAGGTCGATGAATTTCAACAGTTACTGGATAATTATATACTTGTGATACTTTACTTTATCTTTATTTGAAGTTGCTGAGGGCAAACTTTTCCACACTTTACACACTTTAAGATTAGATATGATGTTCTCCATTTAATTGCTTTTTCACGATTTCTTCTAAGGTTTTACCCTCCCCCAAAAAAGCACCGGCCCCTCCGCACCGTCCATGTGGACCCGACAGTAAAAAGGAATCGGTCTCGAGGCCGATCTCGAGTTGATTTCAGTCCTAAGATCCTCCAATCCTCTATTCCGATGGAAACCACTGACAGTGAACTCTCAGAAGTGGCACCATCAGCTTTAACGGTAGCAGTAATGATCTGTTATTCTGCCGTGTGGTTTTATGTTTTAGGAAAGGCCATGTCTCACATTTGAAAGGACAGAGCAGGACTATAATATGTAGTCAGCAATATCTTTATCAATACAGAAGTTGTTAGATCAGCGAAAGTATCTGAAGTAGAACTGATGCCAGTATCGCCCTCCACTTCAACAGTAGTAGCAAAGACCTATTATCTATAGTTTTATACTCTCTAAGAAAGAGAACTTGTCACATCATTTGAGCTGGCAAGATGCAACAGTATTCATTAAGTGGTCTATGTAATTTCTCTGCCATTACATGAGTCAGCAATCTAAGATGTTTTTTGTTTTATTTTATTCATTATTTTTTTTGAGTTTGCCTCTCCTTCTCAGTCTATCCTTCTTTGTGTGTGTGTGTTTTCTAGGAAGGAGAAACATCGACTGAAGAGACCGGGACTAAAACGGCAGCTTACCAAAAAAGCAGCAAACCAAAAAAATCATCCAAACGAAAGAAAGCTTTGCCGTCATTCAAGGTACCAGCAGGCATTCCAAAACCGTCCAAAAGGAGTCCGGTTGCGCTCATGCCACCTGCCGTCCCCCGGCCAGGTGGGTATCAGTGCGAGGTGTGCAATCAGAACTTCTCCCTTTTCCCACAGCTTGTAAGACACAAGCAGGTTCATGATGAAGAAAGGCGTTTTCGCTGTGAAACTTGCGGAAGGCGCTTCATGACCCGCAGCCACTTTAACGAGCACCAGCGCGTCCACACGGGGGAGAGGCCCTTTGCCTGCGAGCTCTGCAGCTGGTCTTTCACGACGAACCACAACCTCAAGCGCCATCTACTTCTCCACACCAAAGAGGACATGTACCGCTGCCGGGAGTGCGGCGTGCTGTTCTGCCAGCGCCACGAGCAGAATGCCATGCAGCCAATGTTCGAGTCGGAAGACGAGGCCGAGCTTGGGCCCTCTGTCGCCGCGCCTCCAAATCCGAGCGATAATTCGACATCAGAAACCGATCATCAGCGGGAGTCTGAGGAGGAGCTGACTGAGGAGGAGCTGACTGAGGAGGAGCTGACTGAGGAGGAGCTGACTGAGGAGGAGCTGAGCGGCGCCACCGCTGCACCCACGCTCACACCTGCTGCCCAGACTGTGTCACCCGCATCCCCGAACCCTGGACCTTCACCCCAGGCCGCCGAGCCCCTAGCGATGTTCCCCTACACTATAGTCTTACTACAAACCTCAGCGCCCCCGCCACCAGACCCCTTGCCCTCCTTTCAGCCCCGGCCACCCCCACCTCCGTATCCCAGCACCCAGCCCCAGCCCCGCCCACCCCCACCTCCACCTCCACCTCCGTACCCAAGCACCCAGCGCAGTCTCCCGAGATCCTCACTGCAGCTCTTTTCACCCAAATATCTCACATCAGCATTACTTGAGGTTAAAAGGAATTATTTATTTAGGGAAGCAAGTGGTGTCGACAAGAAAAAGGATGAGCAAAATCATGGGCGAAAGAATAAACGGGAAACAATTGCGTATGACATAGAGGTTGTGCTGTGATCTCAACGGTTGGGGGAAATATTTCATTTTTTAAAACAGAAAATGAATTTGCCCCTCACCTTCTACCCTCAGAATGGCCCACTTGCCTCAGCCTTAATATTCCACAGTGCCACTGCTGTGTGTCAGCGACTCCTGCTTTTTATCACAAAGCTATTAAGCTGTTCTCTCTTGCACATCAGTGTGCTTGGTAAATCCCAACAGAACTACACCCTGAGCAGATTGGACTCACTTGGATGGACAGCAGCCTTTTTAGTATGCCATGCTTTTTGCCTTATGATATGAAATGGTAGCATGTTTACTGTTTCTATGTCTACTGTAAATGTATAACTACACACTTCTCTTCAATACCCCTTTTTCTAAACCTGTTTCAACACACTACGTTATTTGCGTCACTTTGCTGTGAGTTGCTGTCACTTTTGAAGTATTACTGGAGAGGTGGGATTTGTTTCACCGTTGTTGCTAAGTAAATGTTACTGTTTTATAGGTAGGATCTTAAATGTAACCGACCTGGATTGTAAAATTGTTTGTTAGTTGCTATATGTATGTACTACAGCTATATTCTGTACTGGCAATTTGTGGAGCGATATCGGTTGATGCTGTGAACAAATGCACAGCGCTGTAGACTGGAAGTGGATGTGAATATCATTATACAGCATATTATCTCTGAAGAGTCACTGGATTCAATTTTCCTAACTACCTCGACTACTTCAGCTACCTCGAGCAGAGAAAATGTTTTTGTTGTTTTGTATTGTATGAATATATCTCTATGGAATGTACACCAATATAGTAATTATTTGGGATACGCAAGTATTACAAGGGTGCTGTTCTGTAACTGACCCTGACCTCCGACCTCCCTGTGGAGCAAGACAAGTGAAAAGAGTATTTCTCTAATGAAGTATCACATTATAGTCACATTAAGCTATATGAAGTATCATAAATGGCTGTAACATAACTTCTTGGCAACTGGCTGGTTATAATCTTAAATTTTATCTTTTTGGTCAACTTCGGCTCAGTTTCTGTCCCTTTTTGTACAATCACTGAATGAACATGTATATCAGAATTAATAAATATGTTAAAGATGATGGCTTATTGTGTGGTCTGTAAGCTATCTTTGTGCAGGAAAACAAAAAGTTGAAGGTTTGATTTACATGTTTCCAGATTCTTTTCTTTGCCAGGTGTCAACGCCTCTGTGAGCTTTTGGATCATGCAGCAGTGACACTGAAACTCTTCATTGAAAACGATACAAATTAAATCCTTTTGTTGGTGGCTCCGCTTCATCTACTCAGTGGTTTCAGTGTTATGCAATATTGGGGGAAACCTAAAACTACTTTTTAGAAGTAGCTCACATGCATCCAAACTACATTGTGGAAAACTGTCAAATCTTGGTTGTGATATCAGGTAAATTCTCACTTGGGGAACAGAGCAAAATTTCTAAGGTGAAATGTAGTCTGTAATAGAAAATGTGACAAGAAGCATTTAACCACTGAGAGAACTACAAGGTTTGATCTTTACCACCCAAATTCTACAAAATGTATTAAAACTAGTAACTGTCGTAGGGCATTAAGTAAATCTGTACTGAAGTTCGATCAGTAGGGTGCAACTCAGTCCACTGCAAAGTTAGCTGCATACTGCAGGGGGTGGGCAAAATAAAAACACCTAACAACATAACTATGAATATCAAGTTCCCAACAAAGAGTAGGGTTTGCCTTCAGAACTGCTCCAATCCTTGAACCCTGAACTGTGTGTAGTGGGATATTGGACAATTCTTCAACTTGGAAAACCTCCAGTTCTTTTGAGAGATGAAGAGGCTGGAAATCAAAAAGGTTTAATGATGTTTAGATCCTACTGTTGAAGGACAAAGGGTAAAAAACAACTCATCAGGCCATATTAATTTTTCCATTGTTCGGGGGTCAGATTTTATGCAGGTTATGTGTGTTATGTGTTGACCTTGGATACGAATGGTAGTCCTGCCATAAATACTCTGTCACAGAGATGTTGATTCAACTCTGTAGTAATTTCTGAGGCTGTAGTTTTGTTTTGTTCAGCTGCTATCCTGTTCAGTGTCCGTCTATCCACGAAGAGTTGCTGCAACTGTGTAATAGCTCAATGCCTCTCGCCAAAGTTGTCAATATTGTTACCAAACAGGGAATTATGTGAGTAGATCAGAAGTGAATGCTAATGTTGTTTGATGCTGACTAAATCCAACTCTTCCACAGTGGTGAGGCAACAAATCCATCACCAGTGAGAATGAAGTTGAGGTTTTGCTGGCAAGCTCATCAACTCATCTGTGCAGTCCAGACCAGTATGAAGCTCAGAGTTGCAGCTTTACAAGCTGAATCCAGATGGGAGTTCTCCCAATGAACCAGAATGGCAGGGGAACTTGTATTTATGCAAGGAGAAAGGCCTGGAATATAGCCTTGATGTTCATATCCACTGTCCTGCATGACACTGTATTGGTTGTGGCTCCAAAGGGTATTTTGACCTGAACTGCTGCACAGTTCTGAAGTAGAACAAAATGAGGCCCTCGCTCATCGGCATAGTTAAAAGCAGACAGAAGCCTGTAGATTAATTGGGTTACTCAGTTGTATAGGTCACTTATGATTATAATTTCAGGGCAAATGAATAAAATATATTTCCTATTCATAGCTACATCTCTGCGCAACCTCCTGTTATGATTACTCCAGAGGAGACTGACATTCCCACGTCTGTTTCCATCTGCACTTTATATTCGCTGTACGCAGCCTATTGGTCCAAAGACACCGGTAATGGTGGCTGCCATTTTTGATAGGCCGTGTCGATTGTCACTCTACGCAAACGACAGTAATGATTGGCTGACGTCGACGGACCCACGCAGCTCATTGGCTGATATTTCTTCGCATGGCTGCATCAGTGACAGAAGCGAGTGGTGCTGATGCTGTGACAATGGGAGTCATCCAGATAAGCATCATCTGGACCGAGTGTGCATAAAACACAGAGGCAGCAAACACGGTGTAATTCATTGTGAGGGACGGATAACCAGCTAGCTAGGAGCACGTGGCGGAGCCTGCAGCTGCTGTTTGGAGAGGGTAAGGCTTTTCCCCTGGAAAGATAAAAGTGAAATGCCTGAGGTGTTGAGTTAGCTGTTTCTAACGCGGGGGGTAGCTCGTTAGCGTGTTAGAGTGTTGGTAAGATGGTAAACCCCGCTAGCGAGGTTAAACAAGGTTAGCAGCGAATCGCAGCTGTCTGGTCAACAACAATTCGCTCATTAAATTTTAGGAGCTTTCTGACAAGTTAAGTTGCACAGCGCTGCGCATAGGAGCAGCGGCTGGTTGTAGGAAGGGAGCTGTGAGTCGACTCGTCCCGGGGTCGACTGCATTGCGGAGAGAGCATGCCTTGCAGAATAGCATATGTGCATAATATTCACCATACTGCCCAGTAAATAAGCTTTCAATATATCAGTACAGCGGTCGATAGGCCTGACAGCATGTTATTGTACCGTGGTGTGGTCTCTGCACCTCAGTTTGTTCGCATCCAGAGAACCAGAGATTTCATTCCAACACATTCATTCATCATTCTCATGGTTCCATACGTTTGATGTATTTGTTATAAATTAAAAAAATATATTAATAAAGTTTATACTTATTAAAAAAGTCTAAATCGAAATAAAACTGTTTTACCCATCATCATCATGATTACTGAGCCCTGACAGCTATTGCATGGATTTGCACAGATTTGTAGTGCGTTGCTATGTATGCTGGGATTTGAAGTTTGAAGAGGTTTTGCTTGTGAGTGAGTGAGTGAGTGAGTGAGTGAGTGAGTGAGTGAGTGAGTGAGTGAGTGAGTTAGTGAAGGTATGGATGGCTGAGTCTGTGCATGCCCCCAAGTGTGCATGTGTGTGCGTAAGTGCTAGATATGCTGACACCGGGGATACAGATACCCTTTTTTCCCACTTTAACCTTGCAATGTTTGCCTCCTCTGCTTCTGAAGCGTAGTGATGGGAGGCTTCAGTCGACAGGAGTTTTTCCAGGAGCTCGCCCATGGCTGCCTGCTGCCCACCGCCCAGCAGGGCCTGGAGCAGGTGTGGCAGCTGCTGGTCATCTGCCTGCTGTGTCGGCTCCTCTGGATGTTGGGTGAGAGTAATTTGTGAGAGTCAGTGTTGTTCACCCTCAGTATCGCCTGCCTCATCATAATCACTACCACTGTTTTGTAGCCTTTATTTCTTTATCTCACTTACGCCAGGCCTCCCGTCTTTTGTGAAACACCTGAGCACGGTGGCGGGAGGTTTCTACACCCTCTACCTGTTCTTCGAGCTCCACATGATCTGGGTGGTCCTTCTCAGCCTTCTCTGCTACCTCATCCTCTTCCTGTGCCGTCACTCCAGCATCCGGGGCACCTTCCTCTCCATCACTGTCCTCATCTATCTGCTGCTGGGGTAAGACGGTTCTCCTCTGATACCAGACGGCCCTGCACACATCAAGTATCTGCTTAAAGTGAAGGCTTTTGATGAAACGTAGTTCAAAGTCAGTGCTGCGGTGGTTTTTAAAATGTTTCACTTGAGGTGAGAAGCGCATCAAAAGTGAGACTGTTCTTCTTTTCTAATTTTATCAGAGAGCTCCACATGATGGACACTACCACCTGGCACAAGATGAGAGGTACGTTAGTTAAGAGTTAAGATAAAAGCAGCAAATGTAATTGCTCTTGATATCACCTGATATCCAGCAGTGATAATAATTTAATCTTGGATTAAGCACGGCTGCTGTTGTCCAGGTTCACAGATGGTGGTTGCCATGAAAGCTATCTCTCTGGCCTTCGATTTGGACAGAGGTGTGGTGACCAGTGTGCCCTCACCCATTGAGTTTATGGGCTATATTTACTTTGTGGGCACAGTCATCTTTGGGCCCTGGATCAGTTTCAACAGCTACAAAGATTCTCTAGAAGGGCGTAAACTGGTAAGCTTGATATCTTTAAGTATGGGGAAAGGTGTGGGTGAGGATTATTCAAAAGAAATATCCTGAGACTGGCTGCTAACTGTTTAAAAACCTTGCTTCTTCTTCCTCATCAGAGCTTCTCGTGGTTTTTAAAAGTGTCCATTAGCTGGGTGAAGAGCCAGATCTGCCTTGTTATTTCCAACTGTGTGGCACCCTACCTCTTTCCTTATTTCATACCTGTCTATGGAGACAAGCTGCTACGAAGGTGAGTGGATCATGTACTGCTGAAACTACTCAAATTTCCTGGTTATTATTTGGCATGGATTACTTATGACTTGTCTGTTTTCTTCTACCTACTACATGCTTTGTTCACAGCAAAAAGAGGAGGAAGATCAGGTAATTCATTATCCACCATGACATATTTTGTCCCGTTCCCTGCATGCTCATTTCCTGTTTACCAGCAGTGACACACCCTCACCTGCACGCCTGCACCCACATCACACCCCCTCACTGTGCATCCACATCTATACCTGGACACCAGTCTCACCCTCTCCTTTACCACCACTGTTTCACCATCTTGGAAACCATGGTGAGATATAATCACATGTCAAGTCAAAAAAAGCATTTGTATAAATTCATTGTAATCGCTGAAATTAACTGTTCCAACTTCTCTCTTCTATCCACTTGCTTCTCAGAGGTTCTGTGGCAAGGTAGGTCTCTCAAACGTCCGAACAATGGTGTTGATGTTGTTGTTGTCCAGAGATTTGAATGTAACTACTTATCTTTTTTATCTTAGGTGGCTGCTGGCGTATGAGAACGCAGTCTCTTTCCACTTCAGCAATTACTTTGTTGGTTATTTGAGTGAGACCACGACTACTCTGGCTGGAGCGGGCTTCACCGAGGAGAAAGATAACCTCAAATGGTCAGAGTTAAATGCTGCAACCATAACATTAAAGTCTCATTATTCAGACTCTGTTAAACAGGCCTCCCTTACCTTGTGTCTTTTGATTCGTAGGGACATGACCGTAGCCAAGCCGCTGGATGTCGAG
Organism: Centroberyx gerrardi; assembly: GCF_048128805.1. Classification (NCBI taxonomy): domain Eukaryota; kingdom Metazoa; phylum Chordata; class Actinopteri; order Beryciformes; family Berycidae; genus Centroberyx; species Centroberyx gerrardi. The sequence goes on along the minus strand of NC_136010.1, from coordinate 19,164,857 downwards.
CTTCCCAGGTCGATGGTGGAGGTGGTGACATCATGGAATCTGCCCATGTCTCGCTTTCTCCACACCTGTGAGTTATAATGTTAACATTGATGCCTTGTGGCAGCAGCTGTTTTTGCTTTTCTCTCCCACTATGAATGGGATGACAATGGCTCAGTTAAACAGACACTCTCAAGCAAGCTGATGCTCTCATTTCGCAGATGTTTTTAAGAGCGCTCTGAAATTTGGAACGTTTTCTGCGATCCTGGTGACATACACAGCCAGTTCCCTCCTGCATGTGAGTACCATGTCGAAGTCGTACACAAGCAGTCGTCACAGCTCCTCTGTATTTCTGTCTGTGTCAATGAGTGAATGAGTGGATTTCTTTGTTTCTAACTCTTGCGACTGGTAGGGTTTGAGTTTCCATCTGGGTGCAGTACTAATATCTCTGGGGTTCATCACGTACATTGAGCACGGTAAGAGTCTGCCTAACGTCGTCTCTTTTCCAAATGAGAACCTGTCCATTTAGAGAAGGTGCTTAGCTTTGCAGTAATGGTTAATTGCACCCAGTACTGCACTCTGTTTCTGTTCGCTGCAGTGCTGTAATTTACCTCTTCCTCTTGTTTCATTTTAATGTTATGGTGTTGTTCTGTTTCAGTGTTGCGGAAGAGGCTTGCAGCCATTTTTAACGCATGTATACTGTCAAAGAAATGTCAGCCAAACTGCACTCACCAAAACAAAAAGGTAAAGTGCACTGGTCTCTTTTTCCTTTTTTGAGATAAGGTTCTTTATTGCCATTCATTTAGCATTACCAGTGGGTTTTTCAGTGCAGTTTGTATGAGTATTACCAAAGACACAAACCAGATATTCCAATCTCTTGGAAAGTATTTCTTCAATTTTTATATAGTTTTAGATTTTTGTTATCAATTTCAGTTTAGTTTTAGTATTTACATACTGCACATAAACAAAAATATGAACATTAAAAGCAATTCATGTATATATTTTTATTTCATTTTAGTTAGTTTACAAGGAGTCAAGATAGTTTCAGTTCAGTTTTAGTTTTTTCAGTCTAGTTTTTATTTTTATTTCAGGTTATGACAATGTTTTCTTAGTCATACTTTAATAACCTTGCTTATAGGCAAACGTGACTATCACATTTAAAAAAAACCAATAGAAATATTGTCTAAAGATGCTGTGAGTAAGATTTACTTGTAAAAAGATTCAATGTATTGTGAAATAATTGAGACGTCAGGTTCTAATGCCTGCAAGAAAAGAAAAAAACACAACTGCTGCAGTTAAAAAACAGGAGCCCGGCCCCAGTGATCTGCCTTGTGCTGTCAAGTGATACATTTTGGGAGTTCTCTGGCATGATGCCCAGCAAAAACCCTTATGTTAGATTGGTTACACATCAAGAGCAGCAGGGAGGGGAAATAATGAATCATGCCAATAGAAAGCAGCCCACAGGCACTGTTCAACATTGTGCTGATAGTTGTTATCACAATTCATTAGACAATGATATATTTAGAGAAAATTCCACACAGGTTACTGTGAAAAGGAAATGCGTGAAACTGCCTGAAGTTATGATTGATGAAGTTCTGAAATGATCTGACATTCTTGCAGAATTCTATTTTCTTTTTGTTTTGATGTTGCAGTCTTGTGAATATAAATAGAACTTGGTGTTTTGTTCCTACAAAATTGCCTGTCCCCCCCTCTGCAGGCGCTATGGGTGTATATGATTAATACAGCATTCAGCGCCTTGGCAGTCCTCCACCTGACATACCTGGGCTCGGTGTTCAACTCCAGTGTGGACTACATGGACGAGGATGAGGTGAGGTCGCAGCACGTCTCCGAGGTTATACGCGACTATGTTTACGCACACTGCACTCACATACAGTTTACAGTACAGTATGTGACATGCGAATGAGCAAAACGCTATGTAAGAACGTAACCGCAGCCGGGGTATTTTTAGAGAAGTGTACTGTCATCGAGCTTACATGTGTATCGCCCCCTACAGGACGATGTGACCCATCATACCATTCAGAAGTGGTCCGAGCTGAGCTGGACCAGCCACTGGGTCACGTTTGGATGCTGGGTATTGTACCGCCTCATTCTCTAATGATGAGAGAGAGAGAGAGAAGGAAGCAATAATGAGAGATGTAAGGCTGGTTCTCCACTCCTGCACTGTGACCTGATCATGCACCGGACTGAAGAGAACAGAATCAACCTATATACAGTAAAAGAAAACCAACATGTCAGCACCGACATGCAGTGCTTGCTCTGTTGCCTGGGTACGTATTATTATAACCTGCTGGGGACTATTTTTGATACACATGAAATGACGGCCCGCCCCTCCCTCCTTTTCTCCGCACCGCACCCTTTTATCTGAGCCGCAGTTGTCAGCCCCTCATGTTGTGACAGCAGCTACTGATGTCTCACTGCGAGTCGCAATCAATACCTATCAGCATGGTGGTGATCGGCTGCTCCTTTCTCTGGACAGTTCATAGAGCCCATTATCTAGCTTTCAGAATCAACTGGTGAAGATGCCCTTCAGGTCTGCTCTTTCTTCGCCTCGAGTGTTTTACAATCATATCTTTAGGTCTAACACAACTTATCTCTTGAGCATGTGTAAGGAAACAAAGAGTTTACTTTTGAATGGAAAGAGCACAGATTATGGATATAGGGCTGCAATTTTATTGTTGCCAGTAATGATTTCCCTTTTTGTGAATTTTAGATAAAGAAAATTAATTGATGACTCTTTATGAATGAATTCAATGATAGAATTTCATAATGGTGTTTGTATTATGATTTGTGTTATTTTTATCCTTTTCCCATAATTTGATCCCTTGATTCCTTAGAGATGATCTTATTTGTATTTGTGAACGTCTGAAACACACACGTCATTATTAAAAATAAAAGTTTATAATCAGGGTATTTCATACGTGTTGCTGTAAACCAACAATGTTAAAACTGAACTTTAGATTGCAGATTCAAGATGCCATTCTACATAATACTGAATATTCATCCTCAAGTAAGGATTCAGGATTGTATTTTGACTATTATTCTGGTATTACACTGCTGCTTTTAATAATATGCTTTTATGTAATTCATGATTACTTGATGAAAAAAATCACCATGAGCTTCTGTGTATCAGATTGTGTTCAGTTTGTGTTTATACTTTTGTTACATCTAGAACATCTCTAGATGTATCAAGGATTTGCCTCTTGGTTACAATCCAAAGCTGTAGCGTTTTAGATTACTGAGCCTGAATGATCTTTCATGCCTGAGAACAAGTGCTCAGTCTTAGCTGACCTAATTCCACAAAATCCCCCCAGTATTTGAAATATTGAACTGATTTTCACTTTAAGCAAACTTTTTCTCCCTGTAAATGTGAAGCCACTGAAACACCTGTGATCTTTTTTTTATAAAATTTTTTACATGAAACCTGGATGGCGGTCTTTGTTTAATTTAAAGTGGGAAAAATAAGCCAAGTAGACGCTGTCTTGCAAAGTGTGAAACATTAAGATATCAGGTGAAAGCACAAGTCAAATACATACTGGACTGCTGTAAGAAATAGTCGTTTATTTGAATATTTATTTACAAGAAGAATGTATGGACTGTTAGACAGCCAATCTTGGTATGGAGTTTCAGGAAAGAGGGTTGAGTTAGGAAAGGACTGTAAAAAGGTAACGGTCTTCAGTTTTTTTTGCTTAAAGCATTGGCCTGGGTCAACCTTGTGTCCGTTTCCGAGCGTCCGACAGGCCCGAGCAGGCGGTGTGGGGAGGGGGACAGAAAAGCAGAGGGGGAGAGGGGAAAGGGAACGGAGTTTGGACAACAGATGCTGATGGATGGAGATGGAGATCAGGTTCACTTTCTGCCTCAGACGCCACACAGCCGCCCTATCTGCAGGCCCGGGGGGGAAGAGGGGAGGGGAGGGGAGGTGCGCTCAGCCCTGCCTGCCCCGAGGACCCCCATGCTTACGACGGCAGGACCCCAGCAGTGTCTCCAAAGCCATCTTCACAAATGCCTGGAAGTTATTGCTTCTCTCCCTTCGGCTGTCCTGCGAGGGGATGAAACAGACAGATACCTTCACTGGGGACACACAGCAATCACAGCGCCTCATTTCCATATTAAGTTGAGTGGTTCCCAAAGTATTTAAATTCTGTAGATGATTTTTTATTTTTTATTTTACAGGAAAATCATGTAGTCTACACACACATTTGATTTGTCTGGTTAAAAAAAAACATTCCTCTCACAAAAGGTCAAGAATTTTTTTTTTCATATAAATGCTTACCTCCTTGCTTCTTGTTATCATCTCCTTTCTGATCACCTTTCTTCGGCTGCTCCTTAGGACTCTGAGGTTGCTGTGAAATTAAAACAAACATAAATGAACAGAATCAACAAAAAAAATAGAATTTAAAGATTGAGTGAAACCAAATGATGATGCTTTTGGAAAAGTACAGGAACCATTTTCCTACCTTGGTAGCTGACTTCTTGTCCGATTTATTACCTGAAAATAGTGGAAACATTCAGACTTATTCTTATTCTATTCAGACTAATCTTTTGGACACAAACTAACTTTTCTTCCATTTTAACTGCTTCCAAATGAATTATCTATATTTTTAACCTTCAACAGCTAGGTGTTGTGGGATACAGATAAATAAAACAAAATACTTTGTGGAAATGAAAATTTTTTCTTCCACATACCTTTTGTTCCTGGCATTTTGGCTGTGCTCCAAAGTCCGTGCTCACTTGAAAATGCAGTGCTTAATGTGGTGTTCAACTCGCTCATTTATGGCCTGAGGTCGTGAATGGGGCCGTCAGTGGGGCCCCTTCGAGAAAGAGCACCATGAACAAGCAAAGAGCCCCGTCAGCTGAGCAGCAGGCCCCACAGTCCTGCGGGCCTTTGCTGAGCCAGGCGAAACCTCAGAGCTGACCTTATAATACCACCATTGTGAACCCACTGGAACTGTGCGCTCATCTATTGTCCATGACAAGACAGCATTTTCATCATGTTATTGATGCCATTAATGGCATAACAGAAAGGTGATGGTGTATTATATTTAAAATGTGTTCTACTGGGTCAGGGATTCCCAAACTTTGTTATGTCAAGGATCCAAATTAGACCATGGACCTTAACCTGATATGATTTTGTCCCCAGAAACCCCATCTGACAAGATTTTTTGGTTAGATATGACTTCATTCAGGATTTCATAATTGTCTGCGGTACTGTAGAGGTGGAGGTTAACAGCAGGGACTGCAAAACCAGTTATCAAAATAATCATCCGAATGCATTCTTTCATTGTGCAGACTTCTAGGTTGAAAAGCAATGGTGATTTTAATCAATTCATTGTTCTGCTGTGACCCCTGGGACCCCTCAATGACCCCTGGTGGCCCCCTGGCTCCAATTTAGGAACAAGGTAATTGGTTAGGTAATTGTAAGGTGTAAATATGTGTGTATTGTGCTTGTGTGTAGGGGAGAGGGAGAATGGAAAATTGAATGCTTTCGTAACATTGCAAGCTTTGATGGAAAGTTAATGTAAAAAAATACATTTGTTGCCTATGAAACCAGGGTAGTAGCTATAGCAAATCAAGTCACTAGGTGTCTGTTTCTAGGCTCGTTGTTTTCCATAGGCGTTGGAAAAATGTTTCTTATGGAAACATTGTGGTTTGTTGCATATTCTAAGTTATAAAATATATGGTCAGTTGGTCATGTTAGGATCTAAAAAGGATATAAATCTTAAAGTTAAATCCTATAATATCCTGTGAACCATCAGGATTCATTTACACATCAGTACACCAGTGGGCAGGTTACAGTGTGTCATGTGACATGGCAGAAAAAGCAGCGATGGAGAAAAGCTAAGGAAGGTGAGCCGTTTTGGACTGTATTTCTCTGTATTTCTTTACTGTATTGTCACATTGAACGTCTCACTATATCTATACATTTGTTAAGTTGTAGAGTAGCTATGTACATCGAAGAATGTCTCGAAAATAGTTGTTTATGCAAGGACATCGCAGATGATGTACAGGCTAACTTGCTAATTGCTAGCTAGCTAGCTAGCTAGCTAGCTGCCAGCTCGGCTGGCCTTTCCTGTTTGTCTACCCAGCGCTACTTGCTACACATACACTTAATACTAAGACAAACCCATTCACTCTATAACTGCACTTGCCTCTTTCGGGTCAGTTCAACACATATTTGCTGGTTTCTACTTTACGTACCAACCAGCAACTCAGTAGCTATCTCTCTTCCCTGTGGTTGCATTAGATTCTTCAGCATCATCACTTGACTCAATGTATCATTTGCTGTGGTGGGGATGGGGGGGTTGACATGATGATGCCTTAGTTAAAACTATATGAATGCAAGTAACAATGTAAAATGTTGTTTACTTTGTCAGGAATCTGCCCTGGCAGTGGCTTCCTCTCTACCCAGAGTGCTTGTGGAATGGCAGCAGTTTGGCAGCAGGTTTTGGCAGTGGACGCAAGGTGAGCCTCAGTCAGGCAGCAGGGTTTTATTATCTAAACTGATGAAGAGACTGTTCAGATGTGTAATGGCTTATAGATCAGTTGTGAATTATTGCGTGTGCTTGTCACCTCTCTCCCTCCCCAGGTACAATGCTTACCGCACGCCTACGTTCCCACAGTTCCGCACGCAATACATCCGCCGGCGCAGCCAGCTGCTCAGAGAGAACGCCAAGTGTGGCTTTGAGCCAGGGCTGCGCAGGCAGTACCTGAGGCTGCGCAGTCAGCTGCTGGCCCTGCGCTACGGGCCCCTGTCCGAGCAGAGCAGCTTCAGGGCCAGCAGTGTGCGCAGCTCCCGCACCACACTGGACCGCATGGAGGTCAGACCCAAAGAAATGGAGAAAGGAGAGGGACGGTGAAAGAGATAGACTAGAAGAGGGATGCCGGTACTGAGTTTGGCTCTCATCCTAACTCGGATGAGAGCCGTGTGGGCGATTGGACTCATCACGTAACAACTTAGACGCACAACACTTTGGTTGTCCATGCATACTAAGCTGAGCAGCTTGCTTGAAATGGCTGGCATTGCCCATGTGTAAAGAAACACGGGATATACTATTAACTTAAAAATTCATGGTAGTTAAGTTTTTCCTCAGACTATGATGGGGTATTATGTTTGAACTGCGTGTGTTATTTGTGATCTGTAGTTCTATTCACTTGTGCTCACTCCACGAGGGTCTGTCTCTCCCTGTGGCTCCCCTCCCTCCCCCCTCTTCTTGACAGGACTTCGAGGAGGACCCCCGCACCCAGGGGGCTCGTGGTCACCGCCGGTCCGTCAGCAGAGGCTCCTACCAGCTACAGGCCCAGATGAACAGAGCCGTCTACGATGAGAGGTAGCCAGAAGAACGCCTCACAGACATCCCCAACTTGCCTCCAACAACTTCTCACTTCTTCTTTGAGCAATTGCATTCTCTTAGATTTATTTCCCCTTTGAGCAGTTGCGTTCTGTTAGATTTATTGGCTGTAATTCTAGTTTGGTTGTATTGAGTAATGATCAAATCTCTCATATTGAGTTGGCAGCTTCAGGCCATGGTTGTGAGGTGTGTCGTATTGATTAAATGCTTGCGTGGTTGTTTTTATTTCTGGCTGCAGGCCTCCGGGCAGCTTGGTGCCCACCTCAGTGGCAGAGGCAAGTCGTGCCATGGCGGGGGACACTACTTTGAGCGAAAACTATGCTTTCGCTGGCATGCATCACATATTTGACCAACATGTGGACTCTGCTGGTAAGTAAATGTTTTTTTTTTAATGTATAATCATCAGTTTAGAAAAATTAAGCTTGAATGTTTTTTCACTTTATCCTTTTTTTCCCTCTTTTCCTTCTGTAGTTCCACGGTTGCAGTTTGCCAATGATGACAAGCACCTCCTTGCCTGCTGCTCATTGGATGGCACCCTGTCCATCATGACTCTGTCCCCGCCTCCACCCAGTGTCAAGGTGACTCTGAAAGGCCATGGAGGCCCTGTCACAGACTTTGCTTGGTCCCTCAGCAATGACATCATTGTGTCGACGTCACTGGATGGGACTCTGCGTATCTGGAATACAGAGGATGGGCGGTGCATCCGGGAGGTCAGAGACCCAGAATCCAGCGAGCTGCTCTGCTGCACCTTCCAGCCCATGAATAATAACCTTACTGTGGTGAGTCCCTTTTGAGACCGGCTGTCGTTTTTATATGCTCTAGTGCCAATTGTCCCAAAAACCCATGGGCAAGGAAGTTGAACTCAATTACAGCGAGCCGCATTGAGAAATCCCTAAGAAGTCATAAATTGGACTCATGCAAGACTAGAAAGAAGTGCTCTGTGAAAAGATCCCTACCTAACTGACCATTTTGTTTATTTTTTTATTTTTTTTTATTTATTCATAAACTAAATATAGTATACTTCAGGCTGCATTTCTTTCTGTGCCCTTGACTTGGAAATTGTTGAACATGAGGAGGCATCTGCTATTGGGTTATCGTAGTTATCACCAATTTCACAGATTTTGAAGTAAAATATCATTATATTTCAAATAGTTTCCTTTTCACTTGCAGTTTTATGAGAGGTGTGTGTGTATCTACAATTTTCATAGTGCCAATTCAGCGACATCATTAGAGGATAATACAGTGGTTGTGTATTAGAGGTCTGTGCAAGCCAGATATCTTCACCCTGCACCTGTCAGCTCCTGCTAATATGTTTGCTGCACCGGCAATCACCATCATGCACCTACCCTCATTCCTTATTGATTAAAAAAAACAATAATGTGCCATGTCCCAAATAGTAATGACTGACAGTCATACAGTCAAAATTCAATCAAGTGAATTCACCAAACTTCACATACAGAAACAAATTCTCCCTGTCTTTGGAAAATGTCGAGTTCAGTACGCTGTTTTGTTGGTAAATAATTGATTAGCAGAAAGTAAAATGAAAGAGAAAGAGACTTGCTCACAAGAGTGTCCTATTATGCCTCATTAAATGTAACATTAAGGAGATTGATATTATTTGTTCTTCAACTGACGATCAATACCTACAATGAGGTATACTAATTAAGGGAGGGAGAAATGTGTTATTTGTGCGTTATTTATGGCACAGACTTTGAAATCTGGCTTGTACAAGTTTAATTGGGCTCTCTGTCAGAGCAGCCATGTATTGGCTACAAGAATTCTGCCTCATGCTACAAGAATTCTGTTGGATTACACATTATGTATATTTATTCACGTAACACACATAATATTATGTATATTTCTATTCAAAACACATGGCACATTTGTATATTTATATTTAATCTCTTGTTATTTAGGGTAACCAAGGGTAACATTGATGTGAGTGACAGAGATAGATGTTAGACATCATGATTGTTTTTTACCCCCTGTGTTCTCTCTCTCTGCTACACATATTGCTCCTCTCTTCCTTATAATAATCCATAGTGTTTCCAACAGCGTTCAAAGAAGAAAATGCTTAACATGCAGAGTGCAAAGCACTAGAACTAAAAATTATATTTCATCTTTTAGCAAGAGTGCCCTGCTTCACTGGTTTGCAAAAGTCTCATTGCACCAGCAACAGCCACAACCAATGCTTCTTCCAAGCATCTCCTCAACGCTGCTAGGTACAAACAAAGAGGGCCTTCACTCCCAATTCTGTCATGCAGGTGGGAAACAGCAAGCACCACCTGCAGGTGGTGAACATCTCCACTGGGAAGAAGGTGAAGGGGGGCTCCAGTAAGCTGACAGGACGGGTGCTGTCTCTCTCCTTTGATGCTCCAGGGAGGATCCTTTGGGCTGGTGACGACAGGGGAAGCATTTTCTCCTTCCTGTTTGACATGGCCACAGGTACAGTAACAAAACATCCACTTGGTAGAGAGCACAGGAGGTGTGTACTGGCTGAATCACAAATTCTAATCTATTTTTGTCTCATGCACTAAATAGTGTCTCTGGTTGAGAGAGAATGAGGTTGAACTGTTTCTGCTGGGCTCTGCTGTTTCTGACTGCCTCCACACAGGGAAGCTGACCAAAGCCAAGCGTCTGGTGGTGAGTGAAGGCAGCTCCATCTGCAGCATATCTGCTCGGTCCTGGATTAGCCGAGAGGCCAGGGACCCCTCCCTGCTGGTCAACGCCTGTGTCAACAAGCTACTGCTGTACAGGTCAGTCCGGCAGAGAGGAAGTCACAGTTTGGTAAAAGGCAGTTCTGTCTCTGCTGTGCTAAAATAGTGTTTTAAGATAGACTTGTGTATTTGCAGTTTGACTTTTTCAGTTTCAGTGTATTCATGCTGTTGAATTTGATTGGTTATTTCACTATGCATTGGCAGGGTTGTGGACAATGAGGGCACGCTACAGCTGAAGAGAAGCTTCCCAATCCAGCACGGCTCCCAGCACGTTCATAGCATCTTCTGCCCCCTCATGTCCTTCAGACAGGGGGCCTGTGTAGGTAAGGAGTCTCTCACACTGCTCCTGCTGTTAGAAGGGAACAGGTGCATCAAAGAGCTCTGCCAATTGGTTTGAGATAATTAGTCCACAGTTCATTACATGCAGCCGGCCATCTCGTGTGCTAGGTAGCTTGCTAGTGTCAAAAATGCTGCATTTAATTAAAATGACATACAATTTGTCCACAATTCCATCAATTGGAGTGAAACTTTGTGCAAAAAATAGCATGACACTAGCCTCAAGACTCTTTTCAGATTTGCCACTCTACTCAGAACTTGACCTTACTTTACTTGCATGCTGTCTTTGCTGTCATGTTGTGAGCCTTCATAAACTGTTTATATACTATTTGAGCTGAATACTTGTTAGCGTTTTAGTATCAGGTTGTGTTTAGTTTGTGGCTCCCATTGGCTGTGATGGATCTCAAACCCATCTAAAATGCCTTCAAGAATCTCCAGTTAAGTGTGTTTTGTAATTCCATCATTACAAAACTTAAACCACTGATGTTTTGCAACATGGTTACTTACATTTTTTTAAAAAGGATGTGAAGTAACCAGCAGTTAAGGCAACCTGGGATTTGCCTTTACTTTAACTCCTTGTCTTAGGCGGTTGCAGCAAAACTGACCTCATATCAGCGTCTCTAGAGTGTTGTGAGGCATCTCCAAATTCTTTTTCCTGCAATAAATCTGAAGGGTGTATTCTACATATAAATGATCGCGTGGTTGTCACAATAATAGATCATTTTTCATCTGTACAATTTATGTCTCTGGAGAGTGTTTAGAGGCATTGTGAGCTATGAAGTTACAAATTTTCAATCCAAAATTTCCACTGAAGCAGTGGATTGAACTGAAGTCGGGGAGATAGAAAGTCGTCGCTCAAGATCTTAATTATGCTGATACTATCCCTTTTAATGAGGATTGCTTCAATTTCCCTCATTTATTTAGCTAGGTTTCCTTGTAATGCCTTTTCAGCATGTTATTTGTTGTTTTTTTGATTCTCTCTCTAACAGTGACTGGCAGTGAGGACGCCTGTGTCTACTTCTTTGATGTGGAGCGCAATACCAAGGCTATAGTGAACAAACTGCAGGGTCACGGGGGACCAGTGCTGGACGTCAGCTTCAACTGCGACGAGAGTTTACTGGCATCTGCTGATTCCACTGGCATGGTCATCATCTGGAGGCGGGAGCAGAAGTGACTGGCCCACCAATAAAATGCTTCCATGCACTGCATACAAAAGCCTGCCGCTCGTTATCCATCCTATAAGTCCGTAGATTTTTACTCGGAATGTAACAGGCTACATTAAACATTTAATGTAATTAAACTTAAGTGCAATGAGATAGAGCACCATGTTGTGTAGGTGGTTGGGATGTTTTAGGAATTCAGCGGGAGGGGGAATACTCCTACAACGGCATCTGAGAAATTGCTTTTCAACCTTCAAAAAGAGAGCACTACTCCCATGCATGTGTCATGGCTTATCTCTGACAGTTAGGGATATCATTGAATTCATGTGAAGAGAATGAAATGTAATCTTCCAGAGAAACCAGTTCCAACACGTTCTATCGCAAGACACTGACAGTCCCTCTGGCATAGATCTAGTTTACTATTTATGTAACTGTTAATCAGGCAGTGTAATCAAGTGTAGTAGACCGCCTTATTTCCTTTCAATTCTGCAGTTGCCTGTTTGCCTTTTAGACAACCATTTCCCTTTTTATGTTTGGTGGTGTATAATGATGTGCATGGCATTGAACCCTGAACCAGCCAGTACTGGCATATCAAATTGACCATCAGAAAAGAAACAAGTGTGTGTGTTAATGTGTGTTTGTACTTGCCTGTATGTGAGTGTTATTCAACTCATGCTGGTTGCAGATTAATATAATTTATTAAATGCACATACTGAATAAATAAACTACTGTAACTCGGTAATCTTTTGTTCATTATCACAAGCTCTATTATTAAAAAAATAAGATGATCAAGTGATGTGATTATCATTGGAAGTACTAGTCATCGTAGTAGGCTCAGATCAGGTCAACAGTGTAGTAAATTAATTTTGGTCTGCATTGCGTGGACCTTGAAGGTCCCTCCAAGGATTCTGCCTACATCAGTGACTAGAAGGCCTGTAAAAACTTGCCAATTTTTGCAGATACTGTGATGAATGTCACTTATTAAAAAGCCACTATATAGATTGCATCCACATAATAAAGCTCCTACAGCTCCTACGAAATTCATGAAATGTGAAAATTTTTATTTCCCAGGCCTAGAGACGCAATGAAAATGATATATAATTGTCTGGAAACATGGAAATTGGTTGAAAACATGACCTGGATCATTCGAGTTGCACTACATGTCATGGAAAAAGCATGGGGTGTGTAGGAATCCTGTAATTGTATCATTTGCCAGTTTTTGTTTTTGAAAATTTGCAGTGTATGACTTTAACGTCTTCATATTTGATGGTCGATTGTTTCCTCTCTGCAAGGTTGGTGAGGGTATCGTGACACAGTGTGGCTGTCTGGCTGTGTGGATGAGAGTGCAGAGTGAATGGTCGCTGTCCAGGAAAGTCAGGCCACGGCTTTGTCTAAAACAGGCAGGACAGGTGCCGATAAAAACAAGGGGAACCTGTCCAGGAGCGCAACAAATACAGCTCCTACAAACCTGAATGCCCTAATAGTGCAGCACAACAATGGATTCAGCACACCTTTGCATCTTCAGAACATACAGTGGGTGAAGATAAGGAATTTGCACCAATGAGCGCATCAAGAAGACAGCTTTTGTTGTGTATCTTGGAGGTAGGAAGAAAACTAAAAATAAGTACTTGGATGAATCAGTGCAGTGGGCATGTACTTTACCTGTTGTGACTGTCAGGCTACTAAAATTTGCATTTGTTATAGTGTCATGCTTTATTTTTCTGTGTCTTTGCCGAATGAAAAACTGTTGGATGTGTTTGTGCGCCGCCTTTCAGAACATCTCTTCTGAGGAGGGAGGCAAGGCCACACACATGACAGACAGCGCTCAGTGAACCTGTTAAACCTGGACTGTTCAGAAGATGTTTACACAGTTGATGCCGCTCGCTATGGAAACATCTCCCACTTCATCAGCCACAGCGTGAGTGCACAAATACAAAGACACTCAATGGAAATTATCATTCATTGAAATTCAAAATATAGGCCAATTAATTACCAAGAGAATACACAATCATATGATGGCTGGAATTGAATCAGGCTCTAATTAAGATTGAAAAATATTTCTGTCTCCGACCCCCCTCCACACACACACACACACACACACACACCCCTCCCCCCTCCCCCACCTCATTTTGTTTTGAATGCCAGAAGCATAATCATTTAGTATATGGGAGTCTTTTTGTTTGCCGTGTCAATGAAATCCATGTTATTTGTTCTTCCAGTTGGGAAAAGGAGAATTAGTAAATGAAGTGTTTTATTTAATTGCTCTGCCTTCTCCTGTCCTGGTGTGACCCGAACCTTCAGGTTTGCAAGGTGTTATAAACCACCTGCACCATATGCTCCCACACCTAGACGTCTTTTCAACATGTAGCATCAAGCCTGGAGAGGAGCTAACAACAACATGGAAAATACATTTCATTTTATGTTTTATGTTTTTTGGATATGGTCCTGTGAAAGTGTGAAATATTCTATCGCAGTTTAATACTAATAAAATGATCTTCCATTCATCCAGATATCTCGGTATAAATACATGTGAGCTTTAACCATCCTTTGTAATAACATTGATTTTTCAGGATTATTTATTTACAATAAATCTATTCCTTGGAGGCTTCCAGGGCTGCCACTTGAAAAATCTGCTATAGAATATCAGTTCTTTGTATTGATTTTCACATTTTACAATCACCACTACTGGATTTTGTTTGCAATTAAATGTTCTCTTCTAGGATACCTCAGTTGTCCTGGTGATGAAAAACGCTCGATATCATGTGTCAGGTTGTTTCTGTTATGGAGCATCAAGATATGGTATTGTTAGTTGTGTTTCTTCTAATTCTACTCTATTGATGCCTGTCTGAACTTAGTACATCTCTACAGTTTGCACATTACTGTGCATTATGTATGATATGTTTATGCTTGAATCCTCACATTAAGTGTTTGAATCCTATTATTCTGTTATCCTCATTGTCTGCTGCATGAATTTACAACACATTATATTGGAATACGTTTTTTTCATAAGCATCAAAATGTAGATTATTCATAACTAAAAGTATTGCTGTTTTATTGTGGCTGCGAAGTATTAGTAGGTTTTACACCATTAACTCACTGTGTGAGCCTTCAGAATTGTACTTGGTAGATCAATCCACGTTTTATGTTCCCACACTGAGTTGTTCAGTTCAAGCCCTGTATTACAATTCTAAACCCTAGATGTCTCTTCACTCTTTTGTGTATTTGTGCACTTGCCTCCATAGATTTAAAAGGTTAGTACTGGAGTAAAAGCATCGTTGTATACATCCTTTTAACTCCATAGAGGTTGTTTGGTCAATGCACAGTGGAGGGAAAAGGGTCCAGAAGATTTATTTTTTTTCCATTTGACGCATTGAAGTAAATAAAGCTAGACTGTTGTTTTACAGTTTTAGCTATTTTGTATCATGATTTTATTTTTTGAACCAAATCTTTTGAACCAAACATGTACATAGTATGTGATTTCTGTTGTAGTGTTTTGCGGTAGTGTCTACTTCCTGTGACCCTACAACATCCAGTCAGGTCAAAACTCAAAACGCATCAAAAGTAGAGTCTTTATTGATGAGTGGGCAAAAGAACCACCTCAGTTTAACTGTACAGATACAGAATATCATCTTGCGAAGGAATGCCAGACGCAAAAATCATGGACCTCATTTCACTTTTCACTTTGTCTTTCCACATCAACATCTGTACAATTTTTAATCCCCAGTCTTGGATCTATGAAATGCAGTGGAATGCATGCTAATACAGAATGCTGTGCAAGTGTCCACATTTAGAAAATTGACTGCACAAATATGCATATACCTATGCCTAACATAGGTCAGACATTTTCATTACATGAATCTTAATTTGGAGAGTCAACTTGGTGTAGTCTAAGCCTATTTCCATACACCAAACATCTCTCAAGTCGTGTCCCGCCCCGAAACATAATTGAACGCACTGTGACCCAGACACTCAAATGGTGACATTTATGCTGAAGGGAAATATAGGGGAGCCTGGTCACATTCAAGTTTCCTTCATGATAAGTGCCACTTCATTTCTTGAACCAAAACCATACTTTGGAAGCATTCCTAAGCTCATCATTTGCAAATAAATGTTTGAGTTATTTGCAAATGATTTTTTTTAAACGTCACATACATCATCATTCAAGTCATTAAATCCCAGGATCTATGTTTGCAATGCACAAGTGATGTTTTCTAATTATTCTGTCCTCTTACTCATTATCCATCTGTATTTCAAATTTGCTTGTACATTGCCATCAAAATCAAAATACATTATTGTCAGTTGCAGCAATCTCTTCAAAGGATAAATTTCCATAAGATAACTGCTCGATTTGTCATGGTTTTAAGACTAGAAAATGAGGTTGCTTTCATATTGACTCAATATTACTGGAACCTATTCTATCATCATTATTTCTCTCTCCTTTCTCTCTCTCTCTCTCTGTCTTTCACTCTCTCTCCCTCCCCCTCCCTCTCTCCCTCCTCTTCATATCTCTCTCTTTATCTCTCTCTCTCTCACACACACGCACACACACAAATGCTATATAAAAACACACAAGCAGGAATATATTTTCCTGTACAGTCTATACAATATGAAATCAAGTCATATTTCAAAATAGTGTCATCTGCTTAACATGTATTGTTTACAAATAAAGGAAAACAGGCAATTTTTATGATACAAATAAACCTGACACGCCCTAAATCAAGTCCAAAAAATCAAGCATGTTAGGGGTTTGGGTTCACAACAGCTATTTAAATGTATCCAAGGGTTTCGTGTCCGCTTGATATTTTGCAGTCTCCTCTGAATCACATGAAAAGGCGTCCAGGGTCGTCTAACAATCCATTCAGACCCTTTGAGTCCCTTGATGAGTTTCGAAGTTAGTCACACACTGAACAACATTCTCTATCAATAGTCCACCAGTACATTTCCGCAAGGATTTCAACCCTCTGTGTATCTGTTTTATGTCTCATGTGACACAAAAGCTAATTCTCAGTAGAAAGCTCTAGGGCGTGTCCCTCTGAAATAAGGCAACATTATTTTAAAATGGCATCTGTCATACTTACTTGGTGTGGTGATTGTTGTGATCGTTCCTACCTATTAACCATACAGTACATGAACAGAAACACAATCCATAAAAAGTGTTACCAGGACTTCTCTTATTGCCCTGTTCAAACCTTCTCACCTGCCGCAGAAGAGAAACTGTCGGACATTTTCATTCAAATATCAACATTCTTAATCAAATGGCACTGCGCCTGCATTCGTTGGCAAACTTTCATTTTGTTGTGTGAGACAACAAAACACACATTGACACTTAATCAAGGTGCATTACATTACTTCTACTCTCCAAATGTCCCTTCTAAACATGAAACATTCCCCTCATTAAGATCGTCGCTAAGCCAGCCCGTACGTTATCACATGATGCAGTAGGCCTCATCCTGGGGCAGGTGTTGTTTAGTCCTCCAGTAGGTGGGCAGGTGGGCTCTCAGCACTTTCCTCAGGTCCTCGTTGAGCAGGAGGCAGAAGATGGGGTTGACTCCAGCCTGGGCAAAGCTCATCCACACCGTGATGGACAGGTACCTGTGGGGGATGGTGCAGGACTTGACGAACACCCTCCAGAAGCATGCCACTATGTAGGGAGCCCAGAGCACCAGGAAGAGCAGGGTGATGGTGTAGAACATCCTGCCCAGCCTCCTCTCTGACCTGACCTCTTCCATCCCCAGCAGCCGCCGGTGTTGGTTGTGTAAATTTTGCCTGATGCCCAATAGGGTGGGTGGCATGGGACCACGGCCGAACCCTGCAATCCAGTTAGCTGCGGCCTGACCTGTGGCCCCGGGACCATGGAAAGTCCAGTTCTGGCTGATAGCTGGCACCAGCTGGACAGGTTTCATCTTGCGGTGCCGGTACTCAAACAGCAGCAGCTTGGCGTAGAAGCCGTGGGTGGCCAGGACCACCACAGCCAGCATGAGCATGAAGCCCAGGGTGTCGTTGGTCTTCAGGTAGCGGTGTTCGAAAATGCACTGATCCTCATCGCGGATGAACTTGTATGTCCCCACATCAAAGACGGGCGGGAACGCCATGGCAACGGCCAGAGTCCACACCATGCAAATGATGGCAGCGCAGGTCCAGATGGTCATGCGCTTGGCGTAGAATCGGTGGTGGGCGATGGCCAGGTAGCGGGTAACAGCCACACAGAACAGCATGAAGGCAGCGTGAAAACAAAATAGCACAGCCATGAAAGCCACCACTTTACAACTCAAGGCACTGTAAGTCCAGGCCGAGCTGTTGTGGACGGAAACCAGGACAAAGGGGAAGCAGGCAGCAGAGCGAACCGCATCGGCCAGGCACAGGTCCAGGAGGAAGAAGTAGGGGGCCTTGTGGAGGGCCCGGTCTCGTAGGACCAGGAGGGAGACTAAGAGGTTGCCTGCAAGGCTGACGCAGATGATCAAACCCAAGAAGACCAGCTTAAAGTAGGCAGACACATCTGAGGCAGAGATTCCTCCACTGTTGCTGCTGCCGCTACTGCTGCTGCTGCTGCCGCCTCTTGCCAGTCCGCTCTGTGAGGCCAGCACAGCCAGCAAACTGCCAGGGCCATCGATGGCAAAGCTCTGGTTAGCCATTCTACCACCTTCCACCGGAGCTGCGGTTAGGGCCCTTTATCAACACCACTGATCCTCCTACAGCCGTCGTGTCCCACGGCTCTCTCTTCTTACAAGGAGAGGCCGTGAGGATCTATTCTACATGACAGACTCATCTTTCCTCTTTGTCCACAACCTCACCACCTGTGAATAGAGACACACATTGTGAGGGCTGCCACTTGAGTGAAAAGCAAGATGTCTGACATGTTTGTTAGGTCTGAAACAATCCACTGACAGAAACAAAACTTGGAACCAAAGGCATGGCTGCAGAAGTGGTGTGTTGGGCAACACTGTGGAAATCTCTGCCTTCCTGTTTCTCTAAGGCTGGGATCAGATCAGCAGCTCTACAGCATGCCAGCTCCTTGGCTCTCTCAGTAATTACCTTGCCCGTTGCTAAGATACAACAGCTCACATACTTTGTGCAAGTGTGGGTGTTTGAGTGAATGCATGGGGGTGTACAGGGGGATGGAGCAGACACAGTACAACCAACACTAGGCATGCCCAACAAACAGAGATGTTGTAAATGAGCAAAGAACATTTTATGCTTTCTCTCTGTTGCTGTGTGCGTGTGTGTGTGCGTGTGTGTGTCAGTTAAAGAGCGGAGGGTGTAATCTGTAGGATTCACAGCATATAACAAATATGAGAATACAATGCCAGGGAGGCAGCCATTTGGTTTTACCGTGCATGAAGTGTTAGACATTGAAAATTCACTCAACATGAAGTGGAAATGTTCACTGTGATTCATATAACCATAGCTCATTCTTGATGTATTTGCAAGGAACATGAAAACACCCTTGTTTTGAAGAAAGGATTAAAAAGAATAATGACATTTTAGTCAATTGAAAACCAAATACAAGACATAACCTTTGTACACACCTCACCTAAAAATCCCTTTGTAGCCATAAGGCAACGATATGAGGTGTAACACATAACTGTGCTTGTCTGGGTGGGCGCTATGTAGGCCATGAAATGCAATATGATTTGACGTGAATGGCCTTATATTTTCCACATGTAACAGACTTCTACCACCTTGACAAATGGCATTTCACCTGATTTGATGGCTGTCCTGTCAGCTAGGCCTGAACCATGTATAGCCTAAAGTGAAAAACAGATGAACAGGTGTCACAATCACCTCTACTGTGTGTGTGTGTGTGTGTGTGTGTGTGTGTGTGTGTGTGTGTGTGTGTGTGTGTGTGTGTGCGTGTGTGTGCGTGTGTGTAACCTACCTTTCATCCTTTCATGTTTGGATTTATTCTTCTCACACGTTTAGAATTGATCCGAGTCGCTTTGTTTCACTATTTGTTAAATTGAGAGAAAAAACATTATGAAGCCTCATGCTCTTGCTGTGCTGTCAAGCTCAAACAACACCTGTTATGCATAAATCCATCGCAAGGAAATCGAATTGAGCAACATATAATAAACATAACACATTACAGGCTATCTAATAATCAATAGCTGATCAAATAATCCAGGATGAGGACTCTAGGGTTAAGCCACAGTTAAGGTATACAAAAAAAATATTCACTGCCACCCTTTTACAGTTTCATAGAGAGAAGGATGTGTTCATTTTGTCTCTGTCTGAAAATCATCCGAGAAAACAGATTTTATGTTGCATCACGTCGAAGATGGATTTCCAGAAGACTAGAACAGACGCGAAAAAATATCTTGTTCTGTTCATATATCCAAATGATGTCAGATTTTCAATGCTTATAATAACCCACCCACAAACGTTAGAGAGAAAAAAAAAAGATCGCGCATCCCCTCAATGAATATCGTCTTGGCATGTATATTGGCTAATGGCACCCGAACAATTAGTCCACATAGACATCAGCCTCGATACATTTCTTTTTTTTCATCTTTGAGTCGAAAGGCTATTTATTTACCCTGAACAGTAATATGCAGTCTTTGTTTTGCTGTCCAGCGAAGGTAGACTACAGCTCAATAGTCCATAATAAAAGCCTCCATCACAGAAAAATACATTTTTGAACAAATCCGGCATTGCCTCTTGAAATTCACATCGCAAACACTGTCGAAATCACGATAAAAATCAAAAATAACACGGCTGGATTAGGCGAATTATTCCTGAATAATCCCAATTATGGCTGCTTGCAAGGAGGCAGCTCGCATATTCGCGGAATCTGTCGGTTTTGTTCGGAGAGCGAGAGAGAGGCAGAGAGAGAGAGAGAGAGAGAGAGAGAGACAGAGAGAGAGAGAGAGAGACATAGAGAGAGAGAAGCAGAGAGAGAGAGAGAGAGAGAGGCAGAGAGAGAGAGAGAGAAGCAGAGAGAGAGAGAGAGAGAGAGACAGAGAGAGAGAGAGAGAGAGAGAGAGAAGCAGAGAGAGAGAGGCAGGAGAGAGAGAGAGAGAGAGAGAGAGAGAGAGAGAGAGAGAGAGAGAGAAGCAGAGAGAGAGAGGCAGGGAGAGAGAGAGAGAGAGAGAGAGAGAGAGAGAGGGAGAGGCTGAACTGTGGAACATTGTAGGCCATAACATTAAAGTGATGTTTTATTCTAATCCTCTCTGAAATGATAGGCGCATCATGCATGACACGTGCTTTCCATTATGTAGAAATGTGGAGCTCGAGCTGTCAACAAACTTTCGCATGTCCTCCGTTGGTTTTCTTTTTTCCTTGGAGAGAAACTGGGCTGATGGACCCATAACGACACAGACAGGCCTGGTCCCTAACCACCGTTATGAAATTTATGAATTATGAAACGGATGGTCCCAGGCCTCACATCTGATTGGCTGAGTCACCCTCCAAGTCGTTGTAAAATACCCAATAAACGCAGTTAAACAGTTAATTTCAATATCAATGTGCTAACCGAAAATCACCACTCATAGTTTACCGGTACTTATTTGTTGCTTAGCAACCAAGTTGTTTAGTTACTGTTCAAGATATTGCTTGGCGAAAGAATAATATTTAACTATTATTAGGCTACCATTAAATTATTATCGTTAAATGTCCAATAAATGCAGTAAAAAAGTTAATTAAAATATTAATATTAGTAATTGTGTTTACCAGGTTTTTAAACTACTGTTCAACATAGGCCCATTGCATGGAAAAATAATAGCCTAATATTTAACTACTAGGTCTATTATAATAAAATCATTAGCTATATTGATTCAAGTTAAATGGTTTTTTAATATAATGGTGTGTCACTGCTGTTTGGTGTCATGCCTTGCAACGCCTAGCTCTTCTAAAATCACTGTTAAACATGGCTCTCAATGACTTATTGCTTAAATATGATGATTATTTCGAAGTGAGCCTCTGTTGTAGAATCAGTGTTAGCCACACAAAGAAATAGATCCCCACCCTTTTCCCTGCAGTTGTCTATTAAATGCAACAGTATTATTAATATATCATAGTAATATTTGTTTTAAGGCCAGATATATAATCCAAGCATAATCATAAGAATACCTGACACTAGGGAGGTATTCAAGGACTGATATAGAGACGGCAATGGGTTTTGAATGCTGTGTTTCTTAAGTTAAATATAAGCTATGATGGGTTGATTCAGCAGAGAAATGCTTATTTTGCACCTTGAAGTATATAACTCTTCAAGAATACTGTATATTTGTACACACGATTTGTATGCTCACAAAAGTATAGACTAGGTCTTTAAGAAATGAGCCTACCATAAGGGAATGATCAGAAATAGTCAACAAATCATCAGTCAACTATGTAGCATCTGAGGAGGCTTCCCTGGGAATTGTCAGCATCCAAATAACACTGATCTCGGTTTACAATTGCCGCTCTGCGCTGTACTGTAGCACGACACCATGACTTCAGTGCAATGCATGACCTTTGGCTTATATCTGCAGCTCATGTTGCCTCTGTGTATTTCCACTTGATGCAAAGCAGGACATGCTCCAGAGATGGAGGGGCTAAAACCTCTGATGATATTTTAGTGGTCTGTCAAACTATATTTACAAAATGTCCATTGCAGTGCCATTGCTGTGCATGCAACTGTTGTATACACATTTCTAAAGTGCAGGTGAAAGAAAGAAAGAAAGAAAGAAAGAAAGAAAGAAAGAAAGAAAAAGACACACAGGGCTTCAGAGTATACGACCATATTTTATGGTAATACACTGGAAAAACTTTCATCACTTCAAACATGTCATACAGTGGTTCAGTCTGTCTGTGAGGTTGTCAAAGTAGTGCTATAGGATCGAGTGTTGTGCAACAACAATGTGGGTTAACAAGCATGAATTGTCACTTACTCTTTGCAAACAGAACAGTAGGAACGTGTATTAAATGACAGGTGCAGTAGCCAGGAGGCAGATATTCTCTAAAATAAAAATATCACTGCCATATGTCATACAGGGCAGTTTTCCACTTGTTTGTTTTATCCCTTCTCCAGCAGGATCCATTTCAAAACTAATGTTTAGGCAACTACTAAAGGTCATTAAGTCATCATTTTTTAAACACTAAGACAAAATACTGTGCATAACCATGCTTTACAAATTCCATTTGTATAACAAACCTCATTACTGAGAAATTGTGGCTTTTCAGAGTGTTCCGCTATGGAATTTCTTTTTTTGCCCCTCAATAATGACAAATAATTACACATAGAGTTAACTTTGGCAGTGTGGTTAGACTTCAGTTATTCTGATACAACCTCAGCTACATTCACAACAAAAAAATCTACTGCAATATAGTACTGAGTGTATTGGAATATGACACCAGGTACACAGTATCTCCACATAGCAAGAAGAAAGTAATTGCAAAGTACTTGCAAACAAACATCTGTTATAATACAGATGACAGTGTGATCACAATGCTGTTGTAGAAGTGGCTCAATTAACCAATTTATCCAGACCTTTATACCTTTTTTCAGTTATTGTGCATTGAAAATATTTTCAAGTTCTCATGTAGTCTGTACTATATTATGAGGTGTTTGACAGAATGCATGAGAAACATCACACTGTAAATTTGACCAATTACTTTCTCCTCGCATTGGACATTGTATTGACATTGAAAATATTCACAAATGGAACACCATATCTTTTTCTTTTGATTGAAATCGCACATACATCTACACTCACACAGGGACACCTAGAAACAGCAGCAGCAACGACGACTAGAACAAGAACCGCATGTGCTTATTTTGGAATCATGAAAAGGCACTTAACTGGAAGAACAAAGTTAGATCAGTGTAGGAGAAGGAACTACTCTGCCACAATCAGAAACAAAGCGAACCAAAAAAATAGTCCCACGAAGAAGAGGGCACTGGGTTCCTGCAACTCTACGGAGAGAAAGATGACTCCGCTGAGGAAGACGATGGATGGTATCAGATTCCTGTCCAAATCACGCTCAGACTGGGGCTTTAATGGCTTGGCAACCTCCGACAAGGTGTTTGGTAGATTCACTAATAATGTGTCAGGGGAAACCTGGAGAGAGTGCTGCTTCTCTTTCCTGGCCTGGGTAGAATTAGGAGGTAAGTTCTGGCTCACCTCGGTGACACCTGTAATCACTGAGGTGTTGTCTGTGAGTGCAGGTGATGGTGCAGCTTCACCTTCAGCTCCCAGAGACACCTGGCTCTCGAGAGACAAGAGGGCAGCTGGACTGTTTTCATCATGCGGTGCAGAGCTGGTTGAATCTTCTGATAACCCCGCAGCCAGTTCCCTCGATCTGACTACAACCCTTCGCCTAAAGCGCCGAGGAGTCACACTGGGAAAAGACTCATGGTCAGCGGGCGGCTCAGGAGAAGGGTGACCGGCGAGGCTGCGGGACAGTCCGTCCTCTCCGGTTGGCCCAAGGTTTGTCTCTATGGTAGGTGGCCACATACTCGAGGCCACTGAACAAAGGATTCCCTCTCCAGCAGCCTGGGAGCTGTCCGATCTCGGCCTTCTCTCAGTCAGTAGGTCTGCCGTATCACACTCTTTGCGTCTAGCAGCAGTGTCTCTCTCTTGGACTTGAAGGGACTCTTCCTCCTCCTCTGTGTTCTCATTACTAGGGCTTGCCTCTTCAATGACCTGGGAGATGGCTAGGCTTGCCCTTGTTAGCAGGACTTCCTCACCACTCTCTAGGGATGCAACATCCGTGTCATCCATTAATGCCCATCTCTCAGACACTTCAGCGTAGGATGAAGAAATCTCTGTTTGTGGGCTAGTGAACGAATCTGAACGATCTGCTGAGGGACTACTCAAGGCAGTGAGTGGCTTCTCGGTGTGGATGGAAAAGTCTTGCTCCTTCTCTCTATCTGTGCTGATCAATTCCTCTTGCTTCAAACTTTCACATTCTTCAACTGAACCCATCGTCGCCTCCACCAGAGACGGCTCAGTTGTTTCAAGACGTTTGCTGCATTCGGATGCAATAAATAATTCTTCATCAATGGTTTGTGGTTTGATTTTGGAAGACACGTAGGGCGATTGCTCACTCGGAATCACAGTGGCAGTGGGCAGCGTGTTAGTGGTCGATGGACGGAAAATGTCTGGAATACCAACTTCCTCTCCAATGGCCTTTAATTTTATCTTTGAGTCGGTCTGTAAGGCTCCCTCTTCATTTTTTTGGAATCCAGGATCAGCCTCAATGTCATCGAGTGATGTCTTCTTCTCAAAAGAAGCTGGACGGACCAGGGAAATCTCTGTTTGAGAGCTACTTTTGGAGCTTGTGCTACATATCGGTAGGTGTGGTAGGGAAGGGGTTGAGGCAGGCGGCAGTGCGGAGGGACGACTGCCTTCGGGCTGCTCTGAGATTTGGTTGCTTGATTCACAGTGGAGTCTGGGTAAAGGCTGTGACTTATTTGGCTGAACTGGTTCGCTGGCTTGGAGTATAAAGGATATCTCTTCATCATCAGTG
The DNA here is from genome assembly GCF_048128805.1 of Centroberyx gerrardi. Taxonomy (NCBI): domain Eukaryota; kingdom Metazoa; phylum Chordata; class Actinopteri; order Beryciformes; family Berycidae; genus Centroberyx; species Centroberyx gerrardi. The sequence continues at coordinate 19,139,852 of NC_136010.1, read as the reverse complement.
TGCAACATGGTTTCGGAAGACATAGAAGGGAACTGGTCACCTGGGGATACGGGGGTAGTGGACAGTGTGCCATCAACAGATGGAGGCTCTTGGTTGGGTGGGACTGGGGGACCAGGGGGGTGATCTGCAATCTGTAAAAGGAAAAAGTGGAGACAGCAGTGACAGCCAGGAGAGTATCAAGACAAAGGGGAAAAAACAAAATTCACATTAACATTGCACACAAAAAGAAGAAAAGCATTTTACCGCATACTAATGCTTTTCTGTGAAATGGATTCCATGCTGACAGTGTAATTGTGGAGAAATGCAAACAAAACAAGAGCAGTGTGATGGGATTAGCCGACATTTTTACACCTAAAACGTTGGCAAAAACGTACATTGTAATGTTTTGACTTCCCCTGACATGAGTACAAAATGCTGTGAAGAGATCTTTCCTCTGTGGTATGGCAGTCTGAGGTGAATCAAAGATGCTTTCAGTTAACTGGAGTCCATACAATTGGAGTGCATCCAAAGGAGAAGAAAAACTGTATTAATACATTTTTTTCTTAAGTCAAGTCAAGTGAAGTCAAGTTTATTTATATAGCCCTTCATCACAAACCATGTCTCTCTCAAAGGTCTTTACAGAGTATGACATAATAACTATTTTACTGTGGAATTCAATATAAAATTGACAGGTGCAACTCCACTGAAAATGTACTTACTGTATTTTCATATATAGATCTGAGGCGGTGATAACTTTTTTTTGTGTTTTTTTGTTTTTTAAACATCAGGAATTGGATGCTAATGCCATCCTGAAAAGAATCAGATAATCTATGCTATTCTCATGTTTTCAGAGTCCAGCCTAAAATCCCACTGAGATGTTGAAGGGACCTGATATCAGCGTTGTGGGCAAAAAAGAAATACAGAATTACTAACATTTTGAAAAAGTCCTACAACCAAAACAATATAAAGTTTAAGTAACATATGATATTAAATGCTCGACAAATATTTGTCATTGACACAATTTACCACAAATGAAACAAGAGGTATGTATAATTTTGCATGCTGAATTTTTCTTTTATTGTAATTTCATGCCTCATAGGTTTTTACACCACATACTTTCCTAGAAGATTGTTTTCACTTTGACAGAACAGAGTACTTTGTGATCTCAGACAAAAAAAGTCAATTTAGAAAGTATTTCATGCAGAACAAAATGAGTAAAAACCAAAGGGGACCCAAACCTTTGCCCATGACCGAATGCTCAGAAAGTAAACTATGGAAACTGTGGATACTGGCTAGCAAAAATTAATTATACTGACACCTTTTCACTTGAAAATGATGACCCTAAATATCTAAACATTGGTTGCAGTTGATGTTGATAGTTGACCATGGCTATGGACTCACCTTAAATTCTAATGTTCTACCAAAATGAAAGATGGCTTTAAGTGACATTATACATGTGAAATATTGATCTAAAAGAAACATAGACAAGCTAGATAAGTACAGGCCTAACAGGAAGATATCTGCGTAGTATCAGTCAGATAGGTGGAAATTTTGCCAGCACCTCAGCCCAGTAAAACCTGACCACATGCTATCAATCCTATGCTGCTAGAAGGTGGGCTATAATAAAAGATCCAGCGCAGTGATTTCAACTAAGTCAGGAAAAGTTTAATGTTGATTTCTAACACAATGAGCATCATTTTTTCAGTTTTTGATGATTAGATGGTACAAAGCTTGTAGGACTGAGTGAGATAATATTTCTATCTTTGGTGAACAATTATCCAGTGTTTGCCACTCAGCAACAATGGAGGCACAGAGATTTTGGCTAGTTTGGCAAGTAGCTGGCTGGCTATTGTCTGACAGACTATGGGGCACCTCATCTACTACACATGCTGTCGACCAATCAGAGCATTCATTAAAACCTGAGTGCAGGTGACAGCATTTGCACCAGGAAGTAGATTGGAATTCTAAATCTGTTTGATTCTGTTGACAACCAGAGTTTTTCTAAGGACGTCAGTCAAATTTCCACAATGGTGAAATTTAGAATATTTTGGGTAACTTCACATTAACAGGTCCTTTGTTAAGTTATACCATGAAATTGAGAAATGCAATTCTCATTGCACTGACCTTTAATGCCCAACTATAGGCTGTCTGAGGTAGTTTAATCAACTTTATGCAGACCAACTGTAACTTTCCTCTTCTGCTGAAATAATATATTTTTTTCCACTTTGATGTGATTTATGTATGGAACCAATCCAAAATCATCTGTTGGTTGCCAAAATGCTAATGCCAGCCCCCTGGTAATCCCAGTTTTAAGCAGCTCAACAGTTCGCTCTCCCACCCTCTTATTAGAAAAATAATGGAACATTGCAAAACCTTTTACACTTTAAAATGCTACAGCTTACTATTTCTTTGGTAAGCCAAAGGTTCAATTCAATCACTGAATTGTACTTAGCACTTCTTTGGAAGTTAGTGTTTACACATGGCAATGCTACATGCAAGCTTGCTGCGGGGTCATGGTGGGAGAATTGTGCTTTTCTTCAAAGAGTTGTGCAACACTGTGCGGTCTGAAACAACCGTTTTTATAATTGCAAGTTTGGGATCTTGACATAAATCCCACTAAAAATGTAATTTAAATTAATAATTGATTTAAAATTTTTAAATCAATCTTTGTTCAGTGGAATCAACCAAGATCGGGGGCCGTTTCAAATGAATCACTAACATACAAAATGGCCGCCTTTGCACCAAGATTGTTGAGTCTAATCAAAGCAAATAACAATTCAACAAAACATTCTCTCCACCTTGACTATAGCACATTATGGGTGGACACCACTACTATAATCAATAATGATGCAAACATACAGTGGATTAGACAGGTTGTAAATGATGTTAGTCACTTGAATCACTTAAAATTGAAAAAAGGCCATAAATCCAAATTAAATGGACCCATGACGGGGGACAAGAAAGCAAAGGGGACAAAAACAAGAACACCATGCATGCTGATGTGAATACAGTAAGAAGCTGACAGTGCAAGTAGCATAAGACTCGTGCTGTAGCAGGGAGGAGCAAGACATTACCTAAGTTGTGGCGGAAGCTTCAATGAGCTGTGAACAATATAAACAACCAAGCCAATGATAAAAATTTTATATTTTTTTTAAAGTTATAAAAGTTTAAAAGAAATGTTTGTTATGTTTTATTAGGCACATGGCTTGCATAAAGGGATAAAGCACTTAGCCTGCTTGTTAAATGTGATTGTATCAACAACTGCATGCAAATCAAGATAATTTGGACATAATCCAGCTAGTCATTTGCTAAATGTTTGTCCTCTGTTGGCAAGTAAGCCAACAAGCTATTCTGTTCCAAACATGAAGGACTTATTTCAACTTTTACAGGTCACAGAAAGTTCAAAGAAGATAAATATCCCCAATGAAACCTCTATTAGTTTATGATTTATTCCATTAGAAACGGTTGGTGGAGAATCCCTTCTTACCCAGTCTTCATATTTTACCCTTACCTCTATGTCGATCTCTGGCTGTATGATGATTGGGCAGACGGGTGTAGGCCGAAAAGGTTGGGACTTGGAGGGGCCTGGGTCCTCTGAAAATGAGAAAAGGATAAATATGCTGAGAGAGGATGATTCGTCTGTACAGAAGAAGCCTATGACTTAGTTTCAAAGAAGAGAACTGCCAATATTATCTGCATTTGTTAAGTATAAATAAATGGATCAATTATACATCTCTACAAATGTCATGCAATACCATCATATCGAATTACCCATTATATTAATATTGGCATGTTCTCAGATAGTGAAACATGTCTGGTGGTGATATTGCATGACAGCATTCATATTGTACCTTCATCCCTGTCTGACTCGTCGTCATAATCGTAATCATCGTCCATACTGAAAGAGACGGAAGATTTAGGTTATGAGACAATAAACTCATAAAGACAAAGCCACTCAAAAGTACATTCTATAAAACAATCAAGCATCTCTATGATTTTACAAATGTAAATATTACCCAAGACATAATTGAAACCTCACAGAGGGATCTTGTGCTTAGATAATAACATTGTAATAACAGTGCAGTATTTGAGGCCTAATAACAATTAAAATACTCTCAGTGGCCTGTATTCATTTGTTGAGCTGACTGCACCATGTGAGGAAGCAGCAGACAGACATATGAAAGAAAGAAGCTTAGATATACTGAGTTTGCAGCTGAGGCTGAACAGTGAGACCAGAAAGGCAGGTCCACCCTGTGGAAGTTGGGTATCATGGATTTGTAGCCTCATCCACTACCAGTTAATTCAGGAGTAAGTGGTCCTGTCTGAAATAAAAGGACACCACATTTTGGATCCAAAGATGGAAATCTATCTCATGTTTAAAATAGGAGTTCATGTATATATGAAGGCGGCAGAAGTGGGTGGTCATACTACACCATCCTCAGCTCCTGTCACTGTTTGTTTTGCATACTTAAGCTTATTGTTTGCTGATGCAATTCAACTCCTTAACTGCTGAATCAGCTGTTTCAAACTAGCACGGTCAGCCGTCCCTTTGGCCAGACAGTACTGGTACAATTCAGTTTCTGAACTGCTGAGCAGGCTGAGCAGGGCGTTTCAAGCCAAAAGGGTCAGCCATGATCCATTCCATTGGCCTATTGCTGTTGAGATCAATGGTGAGGTCAGATATTACTGGGTGAGATATTGTAGGCTGAGGGTGAGCGTCAGTGTAAGTGCAAATACAATGTAAGTCTGTGCAAGTGCAATATCGTGTGTAGATGATGTATCAATGAGTATAGGTCTGATCAATGGGATGACTGAGACATGGGCCTAATTCAACTAAATGTATTTCTCTTGATGACATACATGCTCTCATCCACCACCCCACGTTCCTCTAACATCCAACACAGGTGTTTATGTGCTCACCCTAAACAGAGAAAGGGAAGTTACATCAGATCCCAAGTATATGTAAATTCAGGAACATTAATAAACAATTTTCAATAAAATGGAGATTGAAGGGGCTTCCTAGTGGCCCAGTGGAAGGAGCGTACCATGTAGGAGCGACGTCCTGGGTTCAAATCTGGCCCAGGACCTTTGTAGCATGTCATCACCCTCTCTCTCCCAGTCTTTCCTGTCTCTCTACTTTGAACAAATAAGGTTGGAATAAGGGGAGAATTGATAAAATATAGTAATGATCCATGTTTTTGAAATTGTCTTCAAAAGCATGACGCTGCCTAGAAACTGTAGAAAAGTTTTCTGTCATATAGGCACATCCCTTCCCAAGAGGGGAGGGGGAACATTGGCAAGAGTCCACCCAAAGGATGCCAAATGAAATAAAGGTCAAGAAGTGTGATGAGCATGTGACAAGAGCTACGCAAATAGAGTGGAAAAAAACTGCCATGCTGTTGATGCTCCCTATGCTTACTGCACTTCCAGTTTTGTGTCAGTGGGGCGGATGTGTCTTCAAATCTGACAGACATCAGACAAAAATCTTGCGGTGATACATTTGTGGTGACATGCAGTTGCCCAATTCACTTTTTGCTAAGCCCCGCCCCCCTACTGTTGCTATGCCCGTCAAGCTTTCTTACTCCATCAGGGCAAGCACTCCTCAACAATAACATTAGGTGCACTACCAAGAGAAATCCTTAGTAATTTTTGTAAAAATGGTCCTATGATTTTAGAAAGAAGCAGACTTAAAGGTCTTCAGATGCATTTGAAGGTTGCAAACATGATGTCAGCCTGACTCAGCAGTGAGCTGATGTAAAAAAGATTAAGATTGAGCCATATGCCCACCGGTCCCACTGCAAAAGTCAGCAACCTCATCACTTGGCGATCAAGGCAGATGACATTGAAATAAAGGACCTGCAGACAATCTTAGCTACAGTCATATAAGACAAAAACAGACTGTGTACATTCAGTATCAGCTGTAGCTCGCTGGCTAGCAATATCTATGTTTACCTGAGGTGGATACAGTTTGGTTAAACATTTGCTACTCCAACAGAACTTCAAATCAGGAACTGGAACTATGTCTCAGTTGGAGTCATATATTTTATAGATTTTGGCACCTGGGACTCTCTGCACCCCATAGTTACCTGCTACCAATACATACTAACCCTGTAAACATGTGAAACTCAAATTATCAGTCAACTTCAAAAGCCCTTAATGAATCTGGAATGGTCGCTGTGGTGGTGTGTTGGGTCTGCACTCCCCAAACTCTCCTTTTTTAATCAGTGACTCATCCATCCTTAACAACCCATCTGACCCCGTCCTATTTCCCAAGGCCTGCGGTGGAATGAAGACCCACATGACAGCTAGATCAGTTTATATCCTGAACCCTCAAACAACCATCCCTTTTATGGGTCCTTAAGCTGGGGGGACTTTTCCTTATGTCCTCTGCCTGTGTCACTACGCACTGTGCGATTCATCATGTGCTTTCATGTTGATGTAACAATAAATCACGCATTTAAATAGTCCTCTCTGCTATTATCTGACGTTAATGCAGTAAAGGAGGAAGCGAAGGGGGTGTGTGTGCAAGACTCAGAATACGCAAGGGAAAGGGGCCAATCTATTCCATTGAAATTGGATTGGTCTGATGTCAGCTGTGGTTTCTCTAAGGCTCTGATAGAAAAGGTCAGAGGTAAATCTTAGTGCAGGGAAACGCCAGGGCTGAAAATGACACCTGCCCTTTGCCTATTTTGATCACCCACACACACCACTGGATGATTGGCATTCTGCGAGGGGTGTGTACTCTCTCCAAAACACCTCTCTCCAACACTGCAAAGGCTGAGGACAGCAGCCTGTATAAAAATCAGTCTGTCCCACATGCAGCATTGTGTCCTAAACAAACTTTACGAACACTTTACCAGGCGGCTTCAGTACTTGTCCTGTGTCCTCATTATGTAACAGAGTGTGTGGCTGTGGCTCTTAACACCCTGCTTTACTTCAGACTTGGGTTCTTATTATGCCAAAGACAGTCTCAGGCAGAGCCACTGAACAAAGCTGAATGCCCATTTCACCCAGACAAGTCACAGCTTGGCCTCAGCAGGGTGTGACTAGGCCTCTGGAGCTCTGCAGTTGTATAGCACACCGCCCACATCTTGTGCTTTTGTCATTTTGTTGACATCTATCTCTTTATGAGTAGATGGACAATATGGTCCCTAAACTAAAATCAGGCTAATGCTTGGGTCGCTGAATCAGAGCCCCCCTCCACCTCCCCTCTGCCTTAGAGAATTGTAGTTTTTCCCTGATCAAAAGGATGTATGTATGGTTTGCAAGACAGCAGGAGACTCATGTTTGACCTCCAGTAATTAGCTGCGTGGTGATCTCTCTGTGAAGGTCAGAGATCAAAGGAATATCTCAGGGGAACAGAATATTGCTCCGTCCCGAAACTAGCACACATGCCCTGCGAAAATCATCCTCATCCCATGTTCTCTGCTTGACAGTGGAATGCACACACGACAGGAAATTTACCTGTACATTTTTGGAGGTTTCAGGATACCTCTTATGTCTTGAGTGTCAGTGCTGGTTTGAGCCGAATCGTCTTCGTAGGACAGGAGGAGAGTCACCACGTAATTCATTTGTGAGTTATTAGCCCAGTAATCACCATCAGAGGTTTCATAGCGAACAACAAACTCAATGCGGGAGCCGTGTGTGTTATAAGGTGGTGCGAAAGACAACTTGAAGGAAAACTTGTCAGTGTCCCCGTCGTGAGAGCCCTGCACATAGTCAGCTGGGTAATCAAAATAGGAAGCCCAGTTGTCCATGGTGGATCTGATATAAACTGCTTTGTGGAAAGAGATGTTCAGGACTCGAATTATCCCACTGACGGCAAGTGGCTCGTTCTCTACTGGAGACAGCAGCTCAACCTCCACTTTATTAGTGTGCACTGCCTGCAGCAGGACACTGTCGGCGGGCGCCTGAAACTCTGGGTTCACATGATAGGTCGGTTCCCGCTCTGGCTTCCGATACCTTGCCTGCTCTTCCTCCCACCTCGCATCATCCTCTTCATCGTCCGAATCGAAGGCAACAAATTCCTTCACGTCGGTCAGATCCCCACCTGTTGTATCGGCGAATGACACTCTCCTCCTGGCGGCAGGCAACGCCGAGTGGATCCGCATATACTCGGCGGTCTCGTCAAAGATCGACTGGCCTCGCTTTCTGGGCACCGGGGAGCATCTTGGGATGAGACGGACGTCCTCGGTATCATCATCTTCATCATCATCGTCCACGGGGGACTTACACTCTCCTTCCTCGGCTGACTTGCCAGTTTTGATCGTGGTGAAAAGGCCCTCTTGACTTGGGATGGCTAAAAAAGACATTTCTGCAGTTGTTTACTGTCAGGGAAGCTGTGCGCTGAAGAGAGCACATATGGCGTCTCCAAAACACTACCAAATATTTCAGATTTGCGCAGCAGTGGCCCGTATAGATCCAGCGCTGTTCCTGCGTTACGCACAGAGCCTCCTCAGTCAACGTGGAGCGTTAAATGTCACTCATGGAAACCTTGTCTTTACTGCCAGCCCTTGTGATAGACTATCCCTCTGGTTTACATGACTTTAGTATGCATCGCAGTTTAGCTGCTGTTGCGGAAGGAACAACCTCTAATTTTAGCCCTGACCCAACGGCACTCCGTGCCCCAAATGTGTCTTTTAAGTTGGTATAATCCTGCGACTCCCCCTTGTTTCGTTTGGTTCGGGCAGGCTACACGCCCACTTTAATATTACATCAACTGGAAATGCGATATAACATATCTAGGTTATAGTATCTTTTTGGAAATATTGCAAGTCTTAGTAAGGCATTTAGACACCCTCCTCAACAAAGGACACCCTCAAAATAGTTTTGGTATAACCTGCAGACATGCGCCTATCAGATGGAAATCTATCAGTGCACCTTACTATTATTTTAGGATGTCGCCCATTTCATCACCATAATTTCATGGTCAAACACGCCCCAAACACGTCAGGTTATGACAAATACATTTATCTCTTTCATCCATATTATAATTTAGACTTGGATCGATGCTCATGTAGGCCACTATTCATATGCTATGCTATAGGACAGTGATTCTCAACCTTTTTCATATCAAGGACCCCTAAATGAATACACATTAGGGCAACGGACCCCCATGAGATTATATCTCTCGGACCCAAATCTGAGAATAATTTTATTGTTAGATGATTTTATCCAGAATTCCATGACTATCGGTAGAGAGATAACAGTGAAACTATGATCAAAACAGTCATTCTTCTGTGTTCTCCAATTGTCTAATTGTGCTAACTTCTTGTAAATGAAATACTAGTTAAGTTTAACAATTCATCAATTTGCTGGGGACCCCCTGGAACTCCCTCAAGGACCCCTGGTGGTCCCCAGACCCGACGTTGAGAACCACTGCTATAGAACCTACAATTCCACTTAATTCCCTTGCCTATAAGCAAACCAAGTCTTTCAAGGGCTTCCCAGCCTCTGTGCCTTGGTTTGTATCTATTAGACTGTTTATGCACATAAGACCTTAACTCCTCTGATGAAAAAGATGTCATCCTGCTCTGCTGTATCTCACCTAGAAGAACGGCAAAGACAGCATTTGAATGTTTTATGAATAGTTAACGAAAACAAAAATGATTTTTGATCTTGCCTTTTTGCCAAAAAGGTGTTTTGTTTTTATTGTAGGCTACACCTCATCCTGGTTGACCCCTCTGTTTTTCTATGGTGGGATCTCAGTCCAGAGATTCTGGTGCTGAAGTAAAACGGATAGGTGTCGGTTACAAAATCTATTTATTTAAAGGCCCAACCAAAATTACAAAAATTGTGCAAGCAGCAGAGCAAAATAAACTATTATGCCTAAGCAAGCAATAGAAAACAAACACTGTTGCTAAGTGAAATAAACGCTGCAAGGTTTATAAGCCTGGCTCTTGGCCTGCTGGTGCGTCCTAATTGCTATCTTGCATGGGACAGATCAACACTGCTGCATTTTTCTGATGATCTTATCAAAGGTATAACATAGGCCACTGTCTGTCTACGCACAAAGCACGTTGCACTCCGCCTCCTTTCACACCCAATAACAACTGCTCGGTTTCATCTGGCTTGACGTTTGAGATCTTGAACCCTCTGTATATGAATATAATAAAAAATAATAATAAATAAATAAATAAATAATTGTAACGTCGCCTGTTTCACTTACTCCTACAAGACGACCCCGTAAAAAGTAAAAATTGTTTTAATCTACAAAATTTTTCCAATAATGTTTGACGAACTCAATAGCATGGTATTTGTACGTCTTATTAACATCAGAATCATCTCGTGACTACAACAGCTGCACTTGCGCGCTGCGCAGTTGTCCCTACTCTGGTAGAGCTGATCCATGTAAACAAACCCTTGTAAATGATTGGTGGAGAGCTTTTAGCGCGGCGTACCGTAGCCAATCAGAGAAATGTTTTTCTGTCACGTCGCTGCACGAATAGTAAGCTAAAGGGAGAGGGCAAATATAAACAAATATAAAGCATACTGGTTTTAAACAAAGCGCTAGTTTTGCATAGCACGGATATTTTGGATTATTTCTACAGACTCTTGCTTGTTGGACTTTTACTCGAGAAAATGGGGTACAGCCATGATTCGAAGGACACACGAAGTGGGTAACAGTAGCTAACGTTAGCTAGTTGTAGCAACGTTAGCCAAAGCCAGCTAATTGTCACGCAAGGCCGCGGAAAAACAAGAGAGCTGCTTCCTATATTAGCTTCATTAAATATGTATATTGTCATCTGAGGAACAGAATCGCAGTGGTTAACTAACTAACTAGCTTAGTGGTGTCTAATCGATTTAGTTAAGTTTGTTTTAGTTACGCTAGCTGGCTAACTAGCTGGTTAGCTATTTTGGCTAGCTAGCTAGCATGAGTGAATTGACGGACTGCAAGCAGTCCGCTGACTCTGCGTCGAGGAAACGATGTCCATCACCCGACCAGGATGAAAGCAGCACGATTCCCAGCAAGTCTACCAAAGTAAGTGACGCATCAAATGAAACGCTTTCGACTTCACAAAGTTGCAAAAATAGTGAAGCGGAAAGTAAAGAGACTGGGAGAGGGAACCAAGCAAAAGATAGCGAGGGAGAACCGGCTGTTGTGCAAAGGGAACATGGTTCTGACAACACTGATAGCGCCAATGTCCTGCCTATCAACAACTCAACCAAGGCTGATCGTCATGATGCCAGCGGCACCGAAAAACCACAGTCCTCAGATGCACAGGGATCTGGTGACGCAAAAGTAGATGCTGAGAAAGATGCTAGAGGAGAGTATCGTCCCTCAACTTCCCTGGACCAATCCGATTCAGCAGCCATAGCAGCTGCTGAAGCACTTGCCAGTCTTACAGGAGGAGATGGGGAAGACAGTGAAGAGACTCCTTGCTCATCTGAAAGAGCTGAACAGGAGAAACGGGGGAGTAAATTTAAACACCGTGGTGGCCACGACTCCTCAAAGGAAAGCTCTAAAACGCAGGCAGCTGCAGCAGATAGCTCCACATCAGTGCATAGTGTTGACAGAGAAGACGCAGAGAACATCCCAGACGCAGATGAGGGAGATGATTCCATACCTGGTTCTTCCTCCACACCAAGCTCCTCTTTTCCATCTGACAACGAGGACAACGATGATGGGGAGTGCGCCATAGTCTCGGTTAAGATGGCCCCGGAGATAAGACAGTCAGTGGCTCTTCTAGCGCAGGTACAGATGAGGCTGGAAGCTCTTGAGAAAAAGAGTGCCCGGCTTCACCAACGGCTGGAGTTGAAGATGAGTCGTCAGCGGCGCCCGCATCTGGACCAGCGCAGCTCCATCACACAATCCATTCCTGGCTTCTGGGTCACGGCAGTATCCTTAAATGATGAAATCTCTATCTCTCTCTCCCTCGCTCTCTCTCTCTCTCCCTCGCTCTCTCTCTATCTCTATAAATCTATCTCTATCCCTCTCCCTCCCTCGTTTGTGTTTGAGTGAGTGAAGTCATGAAAGAGAATCATTTTTGTTTGTTTTTCCTTGACTCCAATGTGACAGCTGTTGAACCATCCTCATCTGTCGGCTCACATCGATGAGACTGATGAAGATGCTCTCAGTTACATGATTGACCTTGAGGTAAAAAAGAAAATTGGGGTTGCATTCTAACAAAGTCAAAGTAGGCTATTTTGCCTGGTAGCAAAATTCAAACATTTTCTCATGTCTTTCTCAGATTGAGTCTTTCAAGAACAACAAACTGGGCTACAGGATCCGCTTCCACTTCAGAAGGAACCCTTACTTCCAGAACAACATCATCATGAAGGAGCTCCACCTTGGGATGGGGGGTGAGAATAAGTCTGTGGAGTTTAATGTCAAGGTGTAGAAAAAATGCATATTTGACAGAAGGGCATGCATCATAGTATCATCATGCACCATATCATGATACAAGAAGTCACAAAATGCATCTTGGAGTTATAAAAGATGTATTGTATAGCTGGGTGACACCTGCATTTTATACCGATAGCAACATTTTCATTTATCATATACATAATATTTATATATTTTAATAATTTAATTGGTTATATTTTTAGTAGGCCTAACTAAAATAAACATGCCTGTCTAAAATCAAACCTAACAAAATGCATTAATAGCCAAACAGGGTATTTGGCAGTTATTTGGTCATATTTTGGGTTTGAAAGAAATTACAAGAAACATCAACCCATTTTCTGCAAGAACTGACAAAAAGTTGTGAGTCTGAGGAGTGTATGGCCAGGAAAACCAAGATGAAGTTCAGCAAGCTTGTCTTCTCATCAACACCCACAATGTAGGAACAGTGCAACTGTACAGTGAATGCTGCAATAACGTAGCTATTGTCACAATATTGGTGTCAAGGACAAGGTATTGTGATATTTGCAAATATTGTTTTAAGAATAATCTGATGAACCTAACTACAATTGGATCACAGAATTTACCAATTCAAATCACAGTTTCACATCAGAGTTTCCAGACAACTTACTCTTTATGATGCACATATATATTTATTTGTCTATGTAAAAAAAAAAAAATAAGTAGCCATAGCAGGCCTAAACTTAATTTGTCATTGGGAAATTGGTATAATATTTACTGCACTTCTGATATTATGACAGTATTGATCTTGAACCTAACATTATGTATCAGTGGTGAGTTGAATATATAATGATGCTTTTATAGAGTGGGCTTCTATCACAAAGGTGTTTTCACTTCAACCCCCCGAATTTCTGTCCCCTATTGAACACTGTACTGGCTGTGTTTACATTTTGAGTTATTTGATCAAATACATTTACTACTGACTGAGTTTTGCTTGTATTTGGAGGCTTTAAAAGGATCGTATACAAAAAGACTTATTTCCCCTGTACAAGTCAAGCTCTAGAATTTGTGAAAATACATAAAATTAATATGGCCGTTTAAATTCAGGATCAGGACGTTTAAATTCTAATGTTGGCTGTTCTGTCTCAGGATCTCCCGTGTCGTTCTCCAACCCCATCCTGTGGCATCGTGGACAGAACCTGACGGCCCACAGTGAACCCAGGAAGTCATCACGTGGGGTCTACCAGACCTTCTTCAGCTGGTTCAGTGACCATAGCAACCCAGGACGAGATGATATAGCACAGGTGAGTGAGACAAGAGTACGTGAATATAGCACACAGAAATGTGGTCCTGTGTAACTCAACAGATATAGCATGGCATTTACACTGCCAGGTTCAGGGGGCCAACCATTCTTAAAATGTACGCACTCATGTACACACAAATCTACGCACTCATTGTACTATAAGGCATTTAGGAAGGTTCAACAATAAGGATTGCTTGATTGCCCAGGGCCAGTAGACATTGATTTGGGCAAGTCAATTGGTCAGACACTGGCCCAGTTGCATCAAGTGTCTGATCTTACTATTTCTAACTCTGTAATAAGCCTGTTATCTTTGCCTCTAGGCTTTTGCCATTGGCCCACTCTTCTCTTTGTTGTGCTTTTTCTGACAAATCAGTTTGTATACCAGCTCAGAACTAGTCAGAGTTGTGTGGAGCCAACATGGTGACAGTGGCTACTTTGAATTATGAAGCAAAAAGTAAAATTTGTTTCTTTTTCGTCATAAAAGCAACAGTTTTTTGGGGTTGAAAATGATGAATCAGTCTGTATCGTTTGTACTGTTTGTCTGCAATTTCCAAGTAATGCAGATCGAGGAGGCTCATTTTTAAAATCACTGACAATATGCAAACACACACTTGATGCCAACAACATGAGCTGGCAGTACCTAGCTTGTATGTTGGCAAAGCGGCTAGCTAGTATGAGTCACTCTAAAATACGCCAAAATACGCATGCTACTGCAGTCATATGTGTCAGGTGTGTGCTCGAAGAGGCCTGTGTAGCAGGTCTGTATATGGTGTATTAAAAGATTTTCAAGAGCATTTTCATCCAAATGTATTGAAAGTAATGTCTATGCCAATGTCTAGATACTTAAGGATGACCTGTACAGAGACCCTCTGAGATACTACCTCACTCCTCTCTGGGAACCCAGGGAGAATGGCAGGTACGTCACACAACCACTTCTCATACCACTTCTCATACCACTTCTCAATGTAGTCAAGCTGCAGAAACAGTGTAATATGTAGTCAGTGGACAAACTGCTTATTAAGGTTATATAGTCCAGAAACGCTTCCAGTTTCCTGAAATTTTGTCTGCTGGGAGGACACCATCAGCCAGGCGGAATGCATGCTGAAGCCGTTAGGGTGTTCATTCTTAACATTAATGTGTGTGTGTGTGTGTGTTTATTTATTTTCCTTCAGTAGTACCAGTGGGGCCAGAGCAGCTGACAACAGTAATGGGGACGAGTGTGTGGTGATCTCAGACTCGGACGATGACCAGGAGCCTGGTGAGGCTGGACAAGGCCACAGCAGGGAGGAGGAGGAGGAAGATGACGATGAGGAAGAGAGGGGGCAAAGTGCAGGTCAGTAACAAGCTGTCATTGGCTTTCATGTTAAAGACAGCTGAAACCCTCGATGGCCCCCGGGGGCCTGTTGGGGTACAAAGGGTTCCCACGGGCCTTGAAAATCCTTGAAAGTTTGTGGATTTGAGAAAAATAACCTAAGGCCTTAAAAGTGTTTGAAAATGAATAGATGGCCTTGAAAGTACTTGATTTTTATGGCCTTGAAAGTACTTGATTTTTATGGCCTTGAAAGTATTTTATTTTTTTTATTTTTTTTATTAAAACATAGCACCCAAATTCATCAATATGTCTCAGCTCTCTGGACCTTGATGCTAGGACCACAAGACTATACATCCTGAGGAAAACCCTGTGATGGATATTTGCGATCATAAGTAGAAAATGAGGCCTCTATGATGTCATATCTTACCCCGAAACATGCCAATTTCAAGTCCTGAATTTGATGTCTATATGAGTGTGGGAACCCTGGGTACAGTTTGCAGTTAATTTTACACACTTATACAGATACACTTAATACATTTAATTGGACTTGATGTTGATACACTAGTATTCTATTACTAATACAGTTTAGGATTTATTTTTAAATCATATGATGGCAAATAGCACCCTTATGAAAGCTGTTATAAAATGATTCCATGTATGAAATCCACAGTGTTTGCCGCTGCTTTATGTTGTGAATGAGAGGCCAAGGGCTTGTCAGCATCAAGCTCAATGGGCTTGTTGTCCTGTAGTTGAAATACAAATGTCTGAGTAATGCAGGCTAAACTGAATAGACAGGCAATATCTCCTCCTCAGATGAGAGCCCAGAGGAGGAGGATGATGGAGAAATTGTGATTGACGGTAAGACATCACCCTCAACAGCAGTGTTGCAAATTCACCTTTATCACAAACAATCAGGGTTTGGGAAATCTTGGGGTGGCGGTGCATTTTGGCTTGTTCTTGTTTCTGTTGCTCTTTCTCTGCTCTTGATTATGCGGTTTTACTTGACAATCTGACAGTGCTCTACATTAACACAAAATCTGATTTGTTTGGGTAGTTATTCTTATATCATTGCCATCCTTGCCCAAAAAGTATCCCTTGAAACATAAACAGTCTTAATTTTGTCCCCCAGGCTCTGATGACAGTGACCAGGAGGCCAGAGAAGATGAGGAGGAGTCCTTTGGGGAGAAGGATGAGGAGGTATACGTCGATGAAGACGAGGAGTCGTCAAGGGAACAGAAGGCCAGAAATCAGGACGATGAAGAGGATATTGAGGTTGACGAAGAGGACGAGAGCAAAGATTGAATCCTTCTTCCCAATGTTGGTCATTTTTTATGCACAGAAGCTCTGTAGTTGTTGTTGTTGTTTTATACCTAAAATGCTTAACAGCATTTTAAATCAGGGTTAACTAATAAAAAAAAGCCAAGGCAGCGTGTTCCCCTCCATTTTATACAGTCTATACTGTGTATTCTAATGTACTCTAATTCACTTTTTGACAGATGTTTTTCTAGAACAGGTTCCTAGGCATATTATGCCGCACAGTACAATTAGTCTTCTATTTAATGGAGAATAAAATATGACAGCCTACCCATAGGTAGGTGAGACTTTATTTGATTGCCTTGACTTGGCTTGTTGGCATTAAATTTGTTTTCATTGAAAGTTCTCCAAACAAATATTACTGAAGCCTTCAATGGCATCAGTGGTCATTTCAAGGTTAACCTTTGCCTGTTGTAGAATATGTGACAAGGTAAAAGCTTTGTTTAAGCTAAATTGAGATAGTGACAGTACATTTCAGATGCACTAAGTACTGAACCAAATTTTGTTCTCAGGGATGATTGTGGCGGTGATTTTATTGAAAGAAACATATTGATTTTGAGACCTTTTTTTTCTCTCCGGTTATTGTTGGCTGTGTATAAGATAGGTGTACTCTACTGTAGTAACTAGAAACAAATATTGTTTGATGTACTGCCTGTGTTTTTCCTCTCCTTCCATTTCCTCAGTGTTGCTGCACACCAACCTTTATCCCCGTTAACACAATTTATCAATTTATAACCATCTATGATGTTTGTTTAAATTCATCGGGTAGTTTATATTTAATCAATACATTGACCTATTTCTGTGGATACCTAAATTTTGTAACATGCTCCTGCTATATGTAGCTGATAGGTTTTTTGCTAAGGTTTTAACTGAATAATACTTTGAATTTGCTTTCTCAAAAGTTTTATTTTTTGTGTTTAGTTTGTATTTGTGTTTTTGTGTTTTTGATTTGTGGTCATTTCTTTTAAAAAGGATGGTATTTATTACATTTTTTTCTACATATTTTCCACTGTACGACATGCCTGTGTGCATGAGACGTAACACAATGATTACATTAGATACATGGCTGTGCTGTTTAGAGGAAATATTTTGCTGTGCTCAAATGTCAGTCATAGATGGGTTAAATTGAGAGCAACAGTACGGGGTGGACAGTAACGAAACTAGTATTTGTATTTACTTACTTTTCTTAGCAGTCGATGATTTGTAAATAATATTTCAACATAGTCTTTTGGATAAGGCAGTAGATCTGTTTAAATGACAAATTTCTCAAATCTGGAATTTTACATAGGAAACATGATCAGAAAGTTATATTTTGTGTGCTGCATTTTATAGAACACTGTAGTTTAAAAATACCTTAATTGTTTCTGGCTTTGTTTTATTTTGTTTGCTTAAAGATAAAATCATGTCCACCTTCTGACTCAGACCTAATAAAATAGCAAATTGTTTCACCTTGTGGTCTGTTGTGTTTTGCGCAGCACTTTGCAACATCACCTCGTATGAACACATATAGGACATTTCAATATTTCCTGTGCACCAGGATTGTGCCTCACTCAACTGGAATTTGTGTACAGCAGAGCCAGAAGATGGCAGTGTAGTTAAGATCATTATCACATCCCACGCTCTAGGTGTGCTGTGAGTTCTGGTTTGGGATGGATATGCTGTATAGTGCTTTGATGCCAGTATTAAAGATTTAGTTTTCCTGTGCCCCAACATAAATGAGGATGATTAGTTGAATCTTGCACAGCTGTTCCTCAAGTCTGTTTTACTAGTGACAACAAATTATGCATGAGGTAGTGAGTGAAAACACTTATGGGATATGTAGGTTGGCTACAACATTAGTTTTCTTGTAGGAAAGAATAAAAAAATTACTGCTGATAGCCTTTAAGGTAAGTGTCAATCTGCAGTTCATCTTTGATATGACGCGGGTATGTGATATGACTTTGACATTTTGCATGTACTCTTAGCACTGCAAATAGCCCCAGGCAAGACATTTTTGGACAGGCCCAGACAAAGGAACAGCAGCGATGTTCCAATGGTACACTTAAACCCTTGATTCCACTTTTAATGCACAGCTATAAATATTCCACTAGCAAAAACCTGTCCTGCTGTAGGCCCAGCACCCAGAGGCATGCAGTTCTAGGATGGGGATATACTATTAATACAGGCAATGGAAACATATTATATAAACATATTATATCCCATCAAATGACAGTGTTTGTCTCCTCTTTGAAGCAGTTTTATTCAGCCCAGTGGGTTAGTGTACCACCTTCGAGCACAACACATGTTTTTATGACTATGAATTAATAATGGAGGTGGTTCCTACAATATTGATCGTGACAAACTATGTACAGATTGCTGAGACAACAAAGTCAGTGTTTGGGCTTGTTTGTGGTCTGAGGGCTTTCTGTGAAGGCTTTGTTATGTATGGGGTGGCAAAAGCCTAAATGGATTCCCTAGTGTAAACTACACTCCCCAGGGTTGAGCCGGTGTTGCTACTGTACACAAATCTTCTTGTCATGCTGCTTGACGCACTCTCAGGTTTCACAAGGTAGTTCCCTGGAACCTGCTCCTCAGATTCACTGCAGAATGAACTCAAATCTAAAAATGAAAAGATAACACACTGGCAACTCGTCCGTCTTCTGTGTGATTGATGTTGACAAGGAGCTTTTCTCCAGGTTAATGACTGTATGGTGTAGAGTATGAGGAAGAAAAGGGCTTGTGTTGCGCTGAGGCTCATCCATGGTAGGCGGGTAATCTGATAGGTTAAAGCGGGGCCCCTGACTGCCATCTACCTGTGTGTGTGTGTGTGTGTGTGCGCGCACATGCATGTAGGCTTGTTTGTGAGAGCGTGCATTCATTTGTGCGCCTACATGCATGCACACACAGACGTTGCCGGTTCCATACATTTTTGCAGGTTTTAAATACCACAGTGTGCACGCATGCCTGTCCTGTCCGCCTGTACAGCTAATCAAGATTAAACACAGCATTTGAACTGTGCCGAGAGAAAATGGAGAGGGATGAGAATGGAGAACGGAGTGAGTATGATTGAGGGAAATAGATGACTGGAGCGATAAGCCGAGCCGCCCAGGCCCTGACAGATACGCGCGGCAGATGGATGACTCTTATCTGGGAGATCACAGAGTGCACAGTGACGCCTAGGCCCAGTTACAGAGAGCCATGATCACACCAGACAGATGAATAGGCCTACCCCCCACCATTCACATCGCACATGCACACACGCACGCGCGCACATACACGTGCACGTGCATGCACACACGTACACACGCAAACCACTTGACAGAATGAACAGATTGCAGCGCTTGTATTACCTACTTGTCTTTGACATTGAAATTCACCTGGAGCCTGGCGTCTCAAGGATGTACGTAGAGAGAAAGAGAGAGGGAGATAGAGGGGGGATGGAGAGAGAGAAAAGGGGAATGATTTTCATTCTAATTGAAGCTGCAGAGCTGTAGCTTGTTGGAGCGAGTGTATGTGTGTATCCATGTCTGTGTGCACATGTGCATGCATATGGGCATATGAATTTGTCTCCAAAAGAGCTATTCAGTGTATTCTCACTTTTTTTTAAGCCTAAAAGGCTTTCCAATGGGATTCTCCATACATATGTAAGTACAAAGGATGTCTGTGATACAGGTTCAGATGGAGTTGAAGTGAAGATCTTAGTGCATACTAAAAACAAAACCATTCTGGACTTTTTAGTGCCTCTAAAACCACAGAATCTATCTTTAATTAGCTAGAACATTCGCACACTCATTTATTCAGCTGGTTCCAAATGCTAATGCAAGAGTGGTGACAGATTTACCTTGCAAGACACAAGCACTGCACTTTCACTCATCTGACACACAAACTCACTATCCCTCTTTTTCTGTGCACCCCCCCACCCCCCCACCCCCCTTTTGTTATTTGGAAGGAGCTATTCTTCAACAGCTGTTGATTCTCCCAGCTGCATTTTATAGTGAGGGAGAGTGCCAGTCTTGTCTTCAAGGCAGATGGTGGCTGGCTGGCCGGCCTGGTGGACACGTGGCATGCTGTACACGGCGCTCCGTCTCCCTGAGCTTCCTTGCTGAAGCTCAGGGAGACCGTCCTCTCTGTAAAAACCTGCAATCTCCCCACTTCCAATACAGTGCGAGGCAAGCAAGCTGCGACTGGAATGTGCGCCACGTATGCGCACCTTCGTGTCAAAGATGTTGTTCTCTTCTTTTGATATTCATTGGCGCGTGAAGTTCATGGATGTCAGTAGCAGCACCTGTTCCCATATCTTTAAGTTTTGGATGTTTACATTTTTTCTGTCCTGTAAGATAATAATTGTAAGCAAAAAAAAAAAAAAAGCTGGGAGAGAAATATTCCTGCAACTGCAAAGTGTTGTGGTTATACATTTTTGGAATAATCCTGATCAATAATATCCTTCATTTTCTCTACCCACTCAATTCCTCTCAGGGTTGCAGGGGGGCTGGAGCCAATCCCAGCATGCATTGGGTGGAAGGCCGGGAGACAGGCCGCCAGTCCATTGCAGGGCTTGTTCAAAGACTCTCAATGTTCAATTCATCAATACAGAAAAGGCCGTCAGTAAGTCAAATAATGGGTTGTTTTTCCTCGGGGGACAATACTCCGCCCTTAGACTTGATGACATGATTGATGTGTCTGAGGGTCAGGGATTCAACTGGAGCCTTCTTGTCCTGCAGGGATGGATGTCTCCCTCACATTTCACATCACCTATCCATTAGACCAGAAGATCCTCCTGACAAAGCTTTTTGTGGACCAGACAGACACAAAGTTTGCTTTCTAACACATGCTGTCTGTCTCTGTAATACCAAATCCATCCATCATGCTGTAGGTAGCAGGCCTATTCGCACCCTTTTGTGTCTGGTCCTTCCACTCACACAGAGTAAAAATGCCCATTCCAGTGTAACGGTGGTGAACACACGGTGGCTCCTATCTCTCTCAGCAAGTTGAGGCAATAGTGGGTGGGTGCTGCTCAGATAAGACCATTGAATGGTGCAGTATCAGAGCCATGGGTGACGTTAGAGGTGCCTGTGAAGCAGTGGGAGCCGGGCAGTGTACTGCTGTCCATGGCCAAACTTGAGAGCACACGGAAACCTGAACTCAGCACACACTCATGACTCATTTCCTCAGCTGGAAAGAGAGGGATGCCTCCCATAGAGCGAGAAACAAAGACCCCCTCCGCTCTAAACCTGGACACATCTTGGAGACACCATTGTAGATCGCATCTGGTTAAAACCCAACATGAATACGCATGAAACCCAAGCATGTTGTCACATAAAGGTCATTTCTGGGAGAGGGAAGTCTGAACTGAAGGTTCCTGAAGTTTGCCAGGAACTGCCCTCCTCTTTGGCTTTTCACACACATTGCTGTCACTGACGCATCGCTTTGCTCCATGTGTTTATTTTATTTTACTGTCTGCAAGGCCACTGCTCACAATATATCCAGCCTCTGCTTTTGTGTCTTCAGTGCACCTACTGCGTCAGAGCTTACCACAAAGCACTCTAGAAGCTGTTTAATTTCGAGCTCGGGGCTGTATTAAGAGGATGGATGTCCTTTACGTCCAGCCCCCCCCCCCCCTCCTGCTGACTTTGTCACTGTTGTCGTGAGCCCAGGAGCCGGCCAAAGAGGAATCCCAGGAATCTTTTTCATCTGTCCCGCTGTAGAGTAATGGTGGCATTTTTCAAGACACAGAACTGGCTCCCCATTAATAGTGAAGCACTGCTCCTGCATTCGTGTGTAAGAATAGCCCTCCTGGTGCATGAGAAAAGCATTTATATAAGACAGTGGGTGTAAGTCCATCACATCAGGTTCCATCAAACTCAATCAAATCCATTGCAAATAAACTTGGCCAAAAAACTATATAGATTAATAATAAATAGTTTCACTTTTACACCTAGAAGCCAGTGTAGATGGAAGCAGTGTGATAAACGCACCAGCAGCAAGAGGGTTAATAATACCCATATGGTGTACCAAGAGGTTTGGTCCAATGCTGCTGTGGGCCAACAGGAGAGGGAAGGGTGGGTGGGGGCAGAACAGAAGGGAGAGGACAGCGGGGCAGACAGACTCCCAACACCTGCACCTGGTCACTTGATTCAGACTGGAACAGCATCAAACTCCCAGTAAAGGATACATGGAGCAGCATCTTGATCGCATCAGATAATGGTGATGGTTGTTGCCATCCATACTTAAAGTTTTTTTGGGAGGAGTGGAATAAGCGTTCAGGGATCAATTGTTGTTGCTTGTTTTTGTTTTTTTTCTGTCTTACATTGAAGGAATACCGTCGATTAATAGGCAACGTTTTTTTTTTATCAAGGGGATTTTAAAACGCATTGGATTGTTTTATTCCTGCGCAGGGCTGGGAAAGATTTTCCAACCCCGCTCCGAGGTGCGAAACGCAGGGAATGCAGCGATAACACCCTGCAAGTTTTGGATCTCCGTGGCTTAGCGGGTATCGAGAAAGTCAGAGAACAAAGGTAGGACAACTTTTTCTCTCTCTCTCTCAACCTCAACTTTTAATCTATGTTCTCTACTGTAGATCATTGAAGGAAATAGGACGGTTTCTATCTCGGGATGTTGAGTTCACAGGTAAGTGTGCACTCCCCATGGAAAAAGAACTAGGTTATAGTAAGCTTATAATACATTTTAAAGGTATACCGTGTAAATATTACAGCAAAACTTTCAAATATCACGCCGCTACCACCGGTCAGTAATTTTACCATAGAAAATCCTACAGAAATACCGTAACAGATAAAAAATACCACGAAGTACAATGGGTCACCATAAAATCACCATTGACTACCACAGGCACGCCAGTGATATTTCTTACTGGTGATGGTCGCAATTTAGATATTTCAAGGTTTTGAATATGATGAATATCTATCATGCTTCTAGTTATATTTGTTTAATCATAATTTTAGATGAACCTAGATTAAGTGTAATGGGTAGGATTGGGTTTAGTCTATACTATTGAGATAGCCCATATGCTTAGACCCAAAATCTTTACCTTAATTCCCTATATAAGAATTACCTATAGGAATGCTTATAATAAAATTCCTAAAGGGAATTCTTGTGTGTCTGTGGTACTCAGTAGTGACTTTATAGTGGTCTTATAGTTTTTTTTTTGTTCTATTATAAAATCTATTATAGGATTAGTACACATCTTTCTCATAAGAAAATTAAGGGTTTACAACCTTTTTTAGTGGGTGATCCTGTATTTAGGTCACAAATTCCTATGACTCTTCATGAAATCTGTTCACATCAACGTGATTACACATACTGAATATAAGTCACCCATAAGGGGGGCAGAAGTCAAGCTGCTCTGCTGAGCTGGTCCATGGCAATCAGGCCAGGAAGTGGCTTCTGTTTTTAATTTTTAAATGATCAGCACACCAGTCATTTTAGTTTGATCAGAATTTTTCCATGGGACCCCATTTTCATATCATGGGACCCCACATAGTTTCCATGGCTGGGAAAGCCTGGTCTAAAGGCTTTATCTCAGCACACCTTATTATGAAATGTAATGACCATAGGAGCATTTGTGAAGTTTGTTAAGTTTTAAACCATGAATACTTCTTTTAAAAGCCATAATTTCCTGCCTTGGCTACATGGATGTCATGAGAAAAAGAAAGGCCGGTGGGATAGCCTATAGCCCAAGCAAAGCACACCTTCAGGGAGACAATTTAATGGATGTTATGGACTCAGCTTTTAGTATTCATAATTTATATGGGATCCTCTCCAGCAAAGTGCAGATGCATAATGAATGCTTGAGTTAAGGTCTAACAGTTAGGCTACCTTTCAACACCCCTAAACTGTCAGAAATTGTTTCAGATAGGACTACCTGTTTCTTTGAACTGTCATGTATTTCAGTCATGCATTTTGGAAAGTAGGTGTGCTTTGTTGAAAGATTGAGAGACAGACAGAGAGAGAGAGGATCACTGATGAGTGTTGGGGTCCTGCTTTCTGAAAGTTTCTTTGCTTGCAAGTACCATTATATAATCTTTACACATACCTCCCTACATTTGTGCTCTAAATAAAGAATAGGGTCGTTATATTTTCCAGAGCAGGTGTGCAGATTTGGATTTTGTTCTTTCCTGCCAAACTATACATCTCGCCTCAGAAGGCTGCGTGCCAGTCTTCTGATCAGGGAGATCAGAGGGAGTCTCTTGCTTGTCCTTCCTTCTTTTTCTGTCTCATATTTCTCATGGGGCGCTCTGTAATAATAGCTCATTCCTCTGTCTTTCTTCGTCCAGATTTAGATCTCTGTGGTCTACCTGCATGACTGTTACCATGACAGCATCTGGGGTCCAACTCCTCCTGTTGGCCTTATGTGTTTACAGAGGCTCAGGCCTGCAGCAGTCCGCCCCACGGGTTCGCCTCTCCTTCAAAGGTGAGCTCATACAGACAAACTAAAAACTCCAATGACAGCTGGGATTGTCGTAATAGGTTCTTTTGGTTATTTGGTTTCCTCCTTAGTCACTCACACATACGCACTCACACACATCCGTGCGCGAACGTATTTCCTGCCTCATGTCAAACAGTGCGCCACAGAAAACAAAAGGTGGATGTTGCGTGTGGCTGGTTGCTGGTAGTGCCCTTCGAAAAAGTTTCTCCCCACACCCTAAAGCCCACACGCACACACACAGTCAGATCTGACGTTTCTGCTCTGTTCTTGATGTTTGACATAATGACACAACAGGGAAACAAGTGAAATTTGATCACAAGCGCAAAATGGTATTTTCCAACTTTAATATCATCGCCGAGAGGTGTGAATACAAGCTGGGACAGATGGAGTCGGCATTTGGGATTTTCCCATGTAGTCTGCTCCCTGTCCTCATTAGCTGTAATGGTAGAGATTTATGTTACAAATACCTGGATGACACCTTTGATCAAAACAATGCTGGATGATTACAGTTATTCCTAAATCCCTATGATGTTGTCACTTCTTCACGCTACACCCACAAGTACACACACACACATACACACACACACACACACAGCACACCTCAAGTACCTGTAAATAAGAATTAGAGGTGTGACTCAGATTTATAAAATTCCTTACTGCTTTCATGTGGAGCTGAGTCAAGACATTTTGTTCCCAGGTCAGGTCTAGGCAATGTTAGCATGTTTGGTGCCTTATCTTGTTACACAATAAGAAACAATGATTTTACATGATCTTTTGCTTCATATCAGCCACTGAAAGTCAGATCAGAGGTGAGATAATCATGAAATCTGTGAATGATAATGACCCACAGTGGCCCCATTAGAGTCTGACAGCAGTGACATGACTGAAATCAGCTGTGTACATACAGTACATAGTCATTGTACAGGGCGGTGGTTCATTTTACAGCTTGAGAGTAATTGCAGTGCATTTTTATATGACCCTTGACTCTAATCCCATTCAGTAAACAGCTTATACACACCACTGTGTTTTACAGCAGGTTGCATGAAGTAGTAATCTGTACACGCATTTGGTCTTGTACAAGCTCGTGTTCCTGCCCACATCATTACAGAGCACTCCATCATGAGTTAATATACAGCAGCTGGTGTGATAAGTGACAACTGAGAAGTATTGAACTATTAGATTGTTGGCTCGGGCTTAGAGATAACGGTGGCCGCTTTCACAGACCTCAGTCACCCTTCCCCCTAATACCAAAGGAAAGGGAGAAAAGTTGGATTTACGACCCAACTGTTTTCTGCCACTCTAAGGATTTATTGTTCATTGTTTGTGACAGGGACTCTCTTTGTTCCCAAAGGCGCCTGCGGAGGAGGTTTTGGAGAGGTGGGGGGTGCATGTGACTCTTCTGAACGAATGAGCTCGCCTGGGTGAGACTCTGGGGTACGGGAGGCCTGCAGAGGATAGAGATCTTGTATTGTTTCCTCTGTTTCTGGGAAATTGTGTCAGTTATACACACTTCAAAGGGATTGACTGAGTCCCGTTCGACTGTTAGTCGGACAGAATTAGTCAGCATTGCTAGAGAGCAGAGCGTGCGGTGTAATTGAAGCCACGTTTTAGGATCTCATGCCCACTCAGCACAGTCAGTTTCTTCATATTTTTGTTATGCCTGGGACTGAAAGGTAATTGTCAATATTGCCATTGTGACAATATGTTGAAATATGAGAGCTGATAGTGGCCTAGCTGTAGCCTCGTACCTGCATCATATGTCTGTTACAGTGTTTTCTTTCCACTGTTATTACAATGTTGTCAGGGGATAAGTGTTTTCTGGATGTTTACCGGATGATGGCAGTACATTGTTTGCTATTTGCGGAGGATGGAGCCATGTATAGGGGTGTGGCGTTGCTAGTTTTAGCCTGTGCTGTGAATCCACTATGGCCCAGTGGAGCTTGGCCAGAGGCTTGTTATCCTGTGTTTACCTCTCAGGAACAGAACCGGACCTTGCCCCACCTCTAAGACCCCATCCCGCGTCTGCCAAAGATCCGATTGCTTAGCTTATTTTAGTGGCACATTGACTGCATCCTGTTAACGTTGACCTCAAACGGAAGATGGCAGGCACTTTGAAGTAAATAAAGATGCTCTTCCTCCTGCTTCCCTGTAAACCCGCTTCTGAAGGTCTCTGTGAACTGCTTTGTGATAGTGAGCCTGTTGTTTTTCACATACCTCTGCCATAGGCCATGACTCAGTCTGCACACAGCATGATGAATATCTTACACATGCACATGATTTGTGTAATGCCTTGTGAATTCAAAACACTGCAGTGAATTATTGTGCGGATGGAGGGGAAAGTAATTCACATTCTGAGGTAGAGTAGTGCAGCGCCGAGTCCATTTGTTTTACAGCAGAGGAAAATTGTTCAATCAAAGCTTTCGGGAGAACGCCTCGTGAAACAAAAGAGGAGAAACATTTTCCATTTCAGCATGTCTTAACAGGTCATGCTCTACCGAACACAACCCTGATCTTAAGAATTAGCTCTGAGTTCCACTGACCGTGTATCCTAAGGGACCCGCTTTTTCGTCAAGCTCCACAGGGCATGTGGTGCCTTAAACTCAATCAGACAGTCGGAACACATAAAATATTGAGATCTTAAAAGCGAATCTGGTTCTTAAAATGCTCTAAGTTGAGTCATATTTAATCACTGACACACATTTTACCGAAAAATAAGTGACAAATGGTGTTGGTCAAGGGACTGTAAGTTCATCCAAGCCAGTGGTGAAGCATTTTAAGTGAAGGCGTTAGGGGAATAATATGATTTTGAGAGTTAAGTAAAGGAAAACTTTGCTCCCCCTGCTGGATATGAAATAGTTTTTTGTACAAATGCTGCAGACATTTATGACAATGCTGCAACACTTTTCACACTGAAAACTGTGTGTGTTTGTGTGTGTCCATGCATGTGTATGCGTCCCTATACATGTGTGTTTGCCCCACAGAACTGATGGACACTCGGGCGGCGCGGCCGTTCAGTTTCTCCTTCAACACCAGCGACTACCGCATCCTACTGATGGATCAGGACCAAGGCCGTCTGTACCTGGGCAGCCGGGAGTACCTGGTGGCCCTGGACATGCACAATGTCAACAAGGAGCCACTCATAGTATGTACAAACACCAACAGTTTGTGTTTTCTTAAATGCAGTCTGCTATTTGGTGTCTGATATTCAGTATAGTTCTCCAGATCTGTAAATGTAATCCCTAATAATCCTGTATTTTGGGGAATTTAACAGTTATCTGTACTTTCCTCAATGCAGATCCACTGGCCAGCATCTGCCAAGAGAAAGGGAGAATGTCAGATGACAGGAAAGGGAAGACAGGTGGGATCTTGTTCTTGTATGCTG